>NC_089760.1:5695000-6040000 GCF_040412425.1 Macrobrachium rosenbergii | reverse complement strand
ATTTCTCTTCACTATCACTAATGAACAACTGCATCTTACACCAATATCGCAAATTTGATATGCGGTCTCTGATCTTTATAGAACTAACATTTCATATATATACAGTATATATATATATATATATATATATATATATATATATATATATATACATGTATGTATATATTTATAAATGTATATATTTATGTATAATTTACGGCATATGCATGTGTAATGACAGGGTTCCCAGAACTACATTTCCTTTGGCATCATTAAGATAATGTTAAGATTTCAACATGAACGCAAAATGAAAATAATGATCTCGGTGTATGAGACATTGTGAGTACAGTATAAGTAGACCTCAATTTTTATCACCTTTGTGATATTATACCAGTTTTTACATATGGTATGTTTTAGTAGTTTTCTCATACACGAATTAATCCCTACCACAGAATTGTTGTGCAAATATATAGATGAACAAATTGAAAACTAAAGGTTTTTCGAAAATTCAAAATTAATCTAAATTTGAGGTCATAACTTTCTCGTGCTGTGTTGTCAACACAGAATGAAAGGTTCTCTCAGGACTATCCCTTTGAGAGGAAGACACTCTCATTATGTTCTTCAAAAATCTGTTTATGGGATTAATAGGACTTTTCCCGTAATGATATCTCGAACAAAGGCATCTATACAAGTTAAAGGCTCGGTGTCCAACGGTAAAGAACATAATAAAACCAAATTAGAACTGGAGTTTCCATTTACGGTTTTGAAACATCTCGTCTCCTTGGCGTGACTGAATCTGAATAATCCACACTGAAGACGATGCGAGATGCCTCCAGAATTGCACAAAAGATACTTAAATCCTCGAATTTTTGGTTTCATTATGTAACAATAGAGATAAGAGACACGAAAAGTAATGACAATGACTACTACAGGTCTGAGACAGCCATCTTGATAAATCTTTTGTTAACTCCAACGCGTTGCCAGTTGCAAACACGACGATGACAGAATCCTTTTCAAACCTGCCGGGGGATGCTCTTTGAGCATCGCACATGCTGCACAGTTTGTCCTCATTAGCCACAACAGCTGAATGATTGCTTGGATGACAAGGGAACCTTTTGATAGAGGGCAGAAATTTCTAGATTCTTCGCTTGACATTATCTGACAAAGATCGTTAAAAGGTAACAAACATCTGTTGTTTTTTAAATGTTTACCGTTTCTTACGAGGGAGAGAGGATGACTTTCTTTCAGTTGACGTTTTATGAGTTCTTGTCTTGCGTCTTCTCAACGTGACCTTTTTCTCGCTCTTTTCCTTGTCATCTGAATCCCAATCTTCATCACTAAAGCATTATTGTCTTACCTGATTCTTGTTAAGTTCTTCCCTTGAGCAGCCTTTAACATTCCTCTCTTGTGCTAATATTGACTTTTGTTTGGTCTCACCCGCTGCAAGTTTTCATGTATGATCAACAATGGTTTGTGGATTGTATTGTTCATTTGTCTGACTTCAGAACTTTTAGACTTTCTTATTCATATCCAACCTAAATATCTTTCAGCTGAATTTGGTTACACAGTCTCACTGTTTATCAACTGCTTTCATCATTCCTTTTGAAAAACCAGTTTCGTTCACTATTCAGTTTACAGTGCTTAAACCTCGGGTTATTTTCTATCCTGAAATCATCAGCCTTCGCAAATTTCTTCTGAAATTTTACTATATATTCCCATATCATCAAGGTATTATCCGCCATATATTCTCATAATATCGTTTCCTCTTGCTTATTAACATCCTCGTCCTCCTGGTGAATATTCCGAGTCAAAGTTACCTTCTCATGTCCCGTAGAGCGCCAAAGTTCGAAGAAATTTTCGTCATACTTCCATTATTTTCCTGTTTGTTTCTCTCCCATTTTTCCTCCTGCTCGTTTATCACTTGTGGTTCGTCCGTTCCACCATGATCACTCAACATCCCGCTTTATTACAGTCTCCAGCATCTATTGGTATTTTCTTTTATGCCAAGTTTCTCATCCAAATTACCTGTCGAAAGTTCTTATTTTATCGTAAATTTTTTATCGGTTCATATTCCGCTCAAACGTCCTTCTCTTCGTCTGTCAGTATCCCACCTATTATAGATCCTCGTTGAACGGGTCGGTAGAGTTCTCGGCTAGCATATGCTAGGCCCGAGTTCGAGTCTCCGACCGGCCAATGAAGAATTAGAGGAATTTATTTCTCGTGATAGAAATTCATTTCTCGGTAGAATGTGGTTCGGATTCCACAATAAGCTGTAGGTCCCGTTGCTAGGTAACAAACTGGTTCTTAGCCACGTAAAATAAGTCTAATCCTTCGGGCCAGCCCTAGGAGAGCTGTTAATCAGCTCAGTGGTCTGGTTAAACTAAGGTATACTTACCTTATCTTTGCTTAATTGTAGTCCTAACCATCTTCATTTAGTATCATCTTCAGCTTTGTCCATTAGCAACGCATTCCAGGATCTTCATCTCCATTCACCAGAATACGGTTTCATTACCATGTTCTTTATTCGTTAATCATTCTGTCTTATCATAGTGATAACTAGTTTGATAAGCCAGTATCATTATTCACGTTCCATAGCTCGATTTTATCTTCCAATGCCCTTTTATTTAGCCCCATAACCTTAATTTCTATTTGTTTACTATTCGTGAGCGTATTGCTTATAACATTTACCTTTTACTAACAATTCTTGCCTTTTAACGAGAGAAAGTTTTACAAGAACTTATTTCCTTCCTAAATTTTCCTTCAATATTTTTGTTCGGGCAACGTAATCCCTGCAAGTTTCCTGTAACGCCTTACAGTATTTTCGAATTGTTCTATTTAGACATAACACAGTTCCATAGACATTACTTGGCTATTTCCCAGCTTCGATTCTGTTATGTACGTTTTCAGATAACACATAATTTCAGCTTTTATTATTACTTTTCCTCCTCTAATTCCATTGCTAAAATGTTCCCAAACAAATAACCAATTATCTATGCTCCGTCTAAGTTGGTTCTCTACTTTGTCGTTTTTTTCAGTTTGTTCCTATCTTCTCCAACAGTCCCGCGTCAGGGAAGAGACAGAGAATGACTTTCATTTTCTCCCCCTTTTTTCATTCTTTATATTCCTTGCAATGTTTCGCAAGAGGTAAAATGGGCATGCTTTCAAAAGATGCTTTCAAAAGATGCTTCCAAGATGACGTCCTCCTCTGTCCGTCCTTGAGCAAAAAAAAAAAAAGAGAATAATTTGCAGGTAATTCATAACAAGTTTCCCAATCGCTTTTATAATGTTAAAAAAAAGACAGTTAAAGGCTACCTTTCGGAAAAAGAAAAGTGAATTTGATCTTGGCGGGTGATTCTCCTTTTCTCTACTCAGACTAAGCCCTTCCTTTCACTTCTAACACTTTCCAACACCCTCTCTTGTCCACGAAGATATTTCACACCGCCCTCACCCTTTTAAGCTTCCGCTTTCGCCAACAATGACTCTCCATTTGAAGATCTCATCATTCGTCTCACCCTCGTGAATTTAATCTCTTTTGCCTACAGCATCATCACCACAAAACCGAAATCCTTCTATCTACAGTCAATCTTTCCAACACCTTTCAACGCTTTTGCCGATAATCTTTAACCTTTGGCTCCTTCCGCTGACTTTCTACCTCATTGTCATGCGCATCACGCTTTTCAGACGAACGTTCCCTCTTCCAGTAGCTCACGGACGCATCCTGGAATGTCCTTTCCGGCCTTCTCGCGTTATGTAGGGGCTTCTCATCGCGCGGTTTACATTGCTTTTCCATCTTACTTCAGGATTCTTCTTTTTTTCTTCTTTTAAATTCTCTTAGGTTTATCTTTAACTGAGAAGTGTGTCAGCTTTCTCATGTCCGAGTTATTTTTTCCAGCCTCATCATCGATTAGCCCTTTCATTATGCCACGTTAATTTCTTTAGATTGTTTTTTGTTTTTTATTTTAGATTACTCCTTCATGTCTCAACAATTGTTTAACCTTTAGATACCGACTCCAACATCTCTTTTTCACAGCATTTTTAACGTTAAATAGCTAAATATAGAGAATGGCTAATGAGAAAAAAAAGGGAGAATCACCGATCAAGATCAAATTCACTTTTCTTTTTCCGAAAGGGAGCATTTAACTGTCGTTTTTATGAACATTCTAAAAGCGATTGGGAAACTTATGAATTACGTGCAAATATTCTTTTTTTTTTTTTTACCCAAGGACGAACAGAGGAGGATGTCATTTTGGAAGCATCTTTTGAAAGCAGGCCCGTTTTACCTCTTGCGAAACATTGCGAGAAATATGAAGAAAGAAAGAGAAGGAAAAAATGCAAAGTCATTCTCTGCTTCCCCTCTGGCGTGGGACTGTAGGAGAAGATTTGCCATTCCGCCTTCCAGGGAGGTTCGGGCATAACTTTCTAACCGGCAAATTGCTCGGTAATGATACAGCCATATGCTTACTTAGGCATGGTATAACTCAGGAGGGAGAAAGAGAAAGATTTCGAAAGTGGGACTTATGCCAAATGGTGTCACGTGCTGGGATTAATTCCTTAATTGAACACGGGCCAAAATGTTGTCATAATGACACGGAATGGCGCGCCATCTGGATGTCACGTCCCTTATAATACACTATCAGATTGTCTTGCTCAACATATTGCCTTAACCTTTACGGCTCTCGCGGGTTTCTGCTTCAGATAAAGAAGAAAAAGGTTATTCTTCAGATTATTTGTCTTTGCAAGTCACTTACTTTGACAGGTATCATTGTGGGCTATTGTCATCTTCGGTCCGGAAAAATTGCTAGTTAGAATTTTGATGTAAACATGACGTTCACCAACCTCGGTGCTATCAAACTCTTATTGAGAATAAGTTAAGTATACCTTAGTTTTACCAGACCACTGAGCTGATTAACAGCTCTCCTGGGGCTGGCCCGAAGGATTAGACTTATTTTACTTGGCTAAGAACCAACTGGTTACTTAGCAACGGGACCTACAGCTTATTGTGGAATCCGAACCACATTATAGCGAGAAATGAATTTCTATCACCAGAAATAAATTCCTCTAACTCTTCATCAGCCGGCCGGAGACTCGAACTCGTGCCTACCGTGTGCTAGGCCACAGCTCTACCGACTCTCCCAACGAAGAGCTTTATTGAGAATAAGAGATCCAGAACGCGGGAATGAGTATTTTCGCGAACTTGCTTTTGAATTTTTCCGCCACTTGCGTTAAGCAGCGCCAAGGAGAATAAATTCTCTCAAACATTATACCACACATCATCATTAAAGACATTTAGGAACGATCTTCACCTTGAGCGGAAAGAGTAAATCACCGACCTTCAATCAGGGCGTGATTGAAGAAGGTACAATCAATGTGGGAACGAAGATCCCCTACACGTGATAACATCTGGACGAAGGGAGGAGACGTGACGAATGAACGCGCTTGTTCTCAAGATGGGATCAGGTCCTCACGCAGATACAACGAGACACGTCTCCACCGGCTCGAGAATCAAGATGGAAGAGACCACGAGAGTTCAGAGACTCAGTGAATATGCAAATTTATTTTTTTAGAAGGCTTGTGTCACCGAGATAATACCGAGTAACTCTGTGCCATTAAGGAGAGGCGTGCATTGTCTGGAACTGATTACTCTCTCTCTCTCTCTCTCTCTCTCTCTCTGTCAATTGCGACTGTATACTATCTACAATCATACGTGCCTCGGTGTTTACGTGCACACACATACAGATACGCACACACTCCCACATACATATACTTATATCAGTGTTTATAAGTTTATGTATGTGTGTAATTTTATCTCTTGCATTCTATATATATATATATATATATATATATATATATATATATATATATATATATATATATATATATATATATATATAATATATATATATATATATGTACATATATACATATACATACATATATATATTATATATTATAAATATGCATACATATATATATCATAAATATACATTATATATATATATATATATATATATATATATATATATATATATATATATATATATATATATATATATATGTAATTGTAACAAAATGCCTCTAACTTTCTCGAATTCTTCGCGCTTTTTTGGATACGCTTCTCACTACAAAACCTTGAGATCCAAGTGCAAGGAATATGAAGACATTCTGATGTCCGGTAGCGGGAAACGAACCCGGGTCCCTAATCAGAACGAGGTGCGATTGTCGACCTGACCATGATACCTCGTTCGTTTCCCGCTACCGGACATCAGAATTCCTTCACATTTCTTGCACTTGGATCTCAAGGCTTCGTGGTGGCAAGCGCATCCAAAAAGGAGCGAAGAATTCGAGAAAGTTAAGAGGGCATTGTGGCTATTACAATTACCTATGTATTCGGTACAAAAGTGACCAGTAGATTCTACGTATATATATATTCCATATATATATATATATATATATATATATATATATATATATATATATATATATATATATATATACATATATATACATACATACATACATACATATGTATGTATAGTACAAAACTCATCATCACTGTTACGATAACCAAACATTCATGATATGGAACAAATTTAAAACTTACAAAGTTCCCATATAATAAATTACTGACAAAAAAATAGAAAACAAAGAGAAAAATTAATATAAATGAATCAATAAATAAAAAGCAGCTCGACATAAATCACCAAGTATATTATATGCATGTATAAATATAAAACTTTAAGCAATGGTTTACTGTTGCCACCGAGGTCCATCCTGGACCTTTTGGAACTTTTCAAAGATGCTCCATTTTATTTATACGAATCGCTTTTAGCTCAAGTCTCACGGGATATTGAACGATATACGAAAAATAATACCATCTAAGCCACAGCATTAGATGTTTATATATATATGTATATATATACATTATATATATATATAATAAATAAATATATTTATATATGTATATAAAATATATATATATATATATATATATATATATATATATATACATACATATATACATATATAAATACATATATATATAATATATATATAAATATATATATATAAATTTTGTGTACATTAATACATACATACATATACATAAAGGAAACAAGTAGGAGGAGCGCAATTTTCCACTTCATGCTTAAAATGGTTATATTTATCTTTCTTCCCTAATCCATAACACTCTATTTACATTTCTCCCTCACGCCGTCGCCGTCACCGACACCAGCAGGGTTTCCCGTACGATTTCCTACTCAAGTTGTGCAATGAGCAATTCAAGTGACACCATCTGTTCGGTTTTATGTGCGTAATGAAGCCCTCTGGCATCTCCGCTGATGGTAACGACAAGTGGTGCGTGATTCATTAGACGGACGCGCACAGCGTCTTCTAAGCATGCGACGTAAACATAAGATTAAGAGTGAACTTCTTTATTATCTTATAAGTTTCATATATATATATATATATATATATATATATATATATATATATATATATATGTATATATATATAAATATATATATGTATATATATATAAATTATATATATATATATATATATATATATATATATATATATATATATATATATATATATATTGTACATATATAATATATATATATATATATATTAATTATATATGTATATATATATAATATATATATATATATTATATATATATATATATATGTACATATATAATATATATATATATATTAATTATATATGTATATATATATATATATATATATATATATATATATATATATATATATATATAAATTGAAAATGTACTTTTAGATTTTGCGGAAAACAGTTACTTTATCATCGTAGAATGAGATTTACTGCAGAGTTTCTCTTTGGAAGAGTCGGTAGAGTTCTCGACTAGCACTCTGCTAGGCCCGATTTCGAGTCTCCGGCCGGCCAATGAAGAATTAGAAGAATTTATTTCTGGTGATAGAAATTCATTTCTCGCTATAATGTGGTTTGGATTCCACAATAAGCTGTAGGCCCCGTTGCTAGGTAACCAATTGGTTCTTAGCCAAGTAAAATAAGTCTAATCCTTCCGGCCAGCCCTAGGAGAGCTGTTAATCAGCTCAGTGGTGGTCTGGTTAAACTAAGCTATACTTAACTGCAGAGTAGCTTGTAAAGGTTACATTCATTAAACGTGGTCTGCTTCACCGCAGAATTATTATATTGCCCAATAAAATGTCTTCTTAATAAACTTATAGTATTAGATTTTTGAGAAATGTATCGATTAAAATGGTACATGAACTTGTCCATTAGACAGATAAGCGTAACTTTTTAGACCGACTCGTCAAGCAGAATCTCCAGGTGTGCGATACCAATTCCCAGCTCTGACAAGCATGACAGACAAAGCGCTTAATCACACTCATCACCAGGTAACTTGATGCAGGCCCTTTAATTACGCTGAAACCGCTCAGCTTCGGTGACGAAACCAGGAACTTGACGCGCTTCACGGTGGCACTATTTTTATTTCTTCTATTTATCATTAATTTATCGGGTGCACTTTCCAAAATAATTGGTAGTTGCTGTACTGAAGAGTACCTGTGCTGTAGATGAAACTCCAAGTTTTCATGTTGGCTTCTGCTAGGTAGTCAGATTATATTATTATTATTACCGTCGACTTTATTTTCCAGTTTTGACATATGACGAGAAACACATGTATATATATGTATGTATATATGTGTGTGTATGTGTATATATATACATATATATATATAATTATATAATTATATGTATATATACATATATAATTATACATACACATACACACACACACACACACTTCCAACCTCATCTCCATGTCAACATAATTCTTCATGTTGAAAAAAAAAACTTATATCTTCATGGCGGCAATATTCACGCTTTAACTGCTGCCCCATAAAAGACTTCATTTAAACTCCGAATGATTTCCTTTGCAGGTACTCAGTGACACGGAGAGTAGAAAACCCCTTTAGTCCCACCAAAATGAAGCCTTCTTACGTGGCAATGCTTCTAGCGCTTCTCGCATGTAAGGTAAGCACACTATCATCTGTTCATTTTATTCCAATTGGTTTCTCCTTTATCATTTGGGCTCCATTTTCCTAGTGCTTGGTTTTAATTTTTTTTTTTTTTTTTTTTTGCCCTTCATCTTTATTTCGCAATTTCTGGTTTACTCCGATAACTATGGTTCTATGTTCATGCCCATATCATTCGAATTGGTTTCTAGTAGATAAAGCACAATTATCTCCCATTAGCTCTGCCTCATATCATTATATATATATATATATATATATATATATATATATATATATATATATATATACATATATATATAACAGTTCCAGCCAATAAATTTGCCTCTTTCATCTCCCATTTTCTCGCCAAAAGCAGCCTTTCATTCATGAGCGCTCCCGCGGAGTAATTTTGCCTTCGACAGTCATAAAAAAAGCCGACGCTTTCCCGTCTATAATTTCCCCGTTAGCTTATTACATGTGATGCGCGTGCGTCGAAAAAGAGCTATAAAGCGATTATTTGTATTGCGCAGCCGACTCAAGTAAGAAAGAAATCGGCGCATTCCTCAAAATTGCCTTTTATTCTCGGGCCGTTTCGCAAAGCCTATAACGCTGTCGTGACATCCAGGAAATCCCGTTTTCTTTTATTAAATTTGTTGGGGAACTTTCTAGTCGAGAGCGTTTTTTGGTTGTTTTTACTTTTTATTATGTTATTAGCAGTGCAGTCCATATTTCTTTTCTTTCAATCAACTTAATAGATTAACTTAACTTATTAGAATATTTCATTGAATCCAGTGAGTTTATCATCAAGTTAAATTCATAAGCAAGTGAGAGACGGCGTAGCTGTAGAACTTCATACTTTATTAAAAGGGAAAATAGTCCAATACATGATTGCTTTTGTCTACTAAATTCTGGAAGTCTACGATATATCGACCATCGTTCAATTCAGCTTCAGTGAATAAATCAGACATGAACGAATAGAGTAACAAGCGGATGAAGAAGAATGGAGAACGTGAAGCGAACGAACGAAATAATAAGTATCTGTTGCCATCCTCCTCGGAAATAAGAGTATAATTTCATTGGCTTCCGTTACGACTTTTTAAGCGACCGTTTCCTTAACCCTTTTTTTAATGGTACATTGTTTTAACAACGTCCGTAACTCTTCCACCATCCATCTGACTCGCCTGTGCGTTCGCTTGCTTCATCTCGTCTGTTCTCCAGACTCCCCAGAAGATTACCCCGGGTTAGGTAACTCGTAACTCTTCATATTCACCTGGAGCTTTGCGCGAGTGTACCCTTTTCTCCAGCGTCATGTATCTCTTCCAAAAACACTCCGGAATACTGCTTCTTTCTTTCCTTTTGTTTATTTATCCAGCGTTATGTTTATCATCGTACTGATACGTAGCTTAGTTCCTCGGTTATTGCTGGGCTGAGGTCTTTCTCAACCACTCGCCGTTATCATTCGTCTTTTTTTTTTTTTAGTTTTATGGCTTAATGTCGCTGGCCATAAAACGGCTGCCATGATTCGCGTTTCTCTTCGAGAAGGGTTGCCTTAAAAAGCTTCCGCAGATAAACAACAACAGTATAAACAACAACAGTAAAGGCCAGATTTATGAATAGGCATTCATGAAAAATTGATCTCTGGAGACTTCAAGCATCATTCTAAGCGTCTGTAGGCCTATTGCTGCGGCTACAAAGGCTTTCCCTCCATTCAAATAGGGAACATTCAACAACAAGAATTTTCAGTGGCCCTCAGTACTCTAGTATTCGCATGGTTCGTGGTTCGATCCCGGCGTGCCCGACCAGTCTACCCAGCCGTGAATGGGTACCAGCGTCAGAAGGGAGCCTAACAGGGCATGGGGCTAGCAACCTCATCAGGATATACGACTGCTTAGACACGGAAGGGTAATACTGGATGGTTACCCTTCTAGAGCTAACACTTTATATTATCTGATTCCTATTACAGGTAAAGAGAGAGAGAGAGAGAGAGAAAGTATATTATCCGATTCCTAGTACAGGTAAAGAGAGAGAATCTTTATTCTGTTATTCTAATATCACAGGAGAGAGAGAGAGAGAGAGAGAGAGAGAGAAATTTTAAATATATGCCAACATTCTGCGACACTGAAGTAGAGAAAGAAAGAGAATCTTTGTTTTGCTATTCTAATATCACAGAAGGGAGAGAGAGAGGAGAGAGAGAGAGAATGAAGGCCAGTACTTTTCCTAAATAATGGTGACATTTCCCTCAAGAGTTTTTGAAGGGAGGTTGTCCCCACCATAAAGCGTCCTCATGAACGACTGCCGAGGGTCGACTAGAGCGAAAGCGAGTGTGACGTAATCCACTCCATTCATTCCGAACGTCGCACTGTATTGAGTTTATCATCATTATTTAAATGAATAATTCTCCCCCTCTGATGAGCCCCGTCATGCGACTCATGAAAGGAAGCTTCGAGTCATTTGGACAAACATGAGCATAGAGATAGAGGGGAGGGGGGGAAGTGGAGTTGAAGAAGAGAAGGAGAGAGATACTTTACATAGTTGTGTAAATAACTGCGCAATCAAGTCTAGGACGAGGAAAGCATACTTTTATATATATATATATATATATATATATATATATATATATATATATATATATATATATATATATATATATATATATATATATATATATATATATATATATATATAGTACATACATATATATATATACACATGTATATATACATACGTATATTTATCACACATATATATATTATATATATACATATAATATATTCATACACATATATATGTATATATGTATTTATATATATATGTATATGTATATACTGTATATAATCAGAGAGGGAGAGTGCGAGAAATATCTTGTTTACATTCTAATGCAAACCATTAATTTCACCGTTAATTGTCAAAGTAAGCTCCGGCTGGTATTATTCAGACATTCGTCCCTAGTCTCCCGACGTATTTCCTCTTGCTCTTATGATATAGAAATTTTAGACTTATTCAACAACTGTTAATCATATTCTGGTGATTTTGTGAAATATAGCCCTTCCTCTGTAGACAGATCGTAATAATATTAACGGCTGAAAGTTTACTGAAACAAAAATCATTGCCTCCTTTAAGACGACTACGAGTGAAATCCCCTGAAATATAATTTCATCATGGCCAGATTTTTCGATCTGCATCTGCCTCCGTGGCTGCGTAGGTGTGTTTAGTACTTAGATGTGTGGGTGAGGGTGCATACGTGTCAGGGGTATGTGTTTGTGTTTGTTTGTTTGTGTCTGTGCGTGCGAGTTAGACGGTGTGAGTATGTAGGTGGGTTGTTGGTAGCTGACCGGATTATACGGAAGATTTTTGTGTTTGGATGACAGATGTTCCCGGGAGGTATAATAACGTTTTTTTTTTCCTCGGTCGAATATATTGAGCCAGCCCACGTAGATCAAAAGTTTACTTTACACTATAATCCCACTGAAATGTGCATAGCTAATTCATTTCTATTTCCAGAAATCATGTATTGCTTTTTTCCCTCTTTGCTGTTTTTTTTTTTTTTCTGTCAGGTATTTCATTCTGTGGAATGACAAAGCATGACTAATACTAATGTCTTTATTAGTAGTATTATTAATTATTTTAATGTTCTAACAATGACAAGAAGACGGTAACGGGGAAGGTACCCACCCTACTAACCATTTCAGGGACGGCGAGTCATCGTTTTTCTCAAATATCTTTCAAACTAATTATTTGATCGAAATGGTACTGTGACACAGTGTACAAGACACCTCCCGATAATTTTTGGTAATATGGTGCATTGTCAAACTGTTTTACTTAAGGCGCTTACTCTCGACTTACATGGTGTTGCCAAGCATCGCCAAACTACGCATTCGAACGTCCTTTATCCCCATCCCGTCCCTCCCTCCCCCTTCCCCTCCACACCCCTCCCTCAACCCACTTTCCTGGCCTCCCCATCTCCGCCCCCTCTTTCCTGTCTGTGGGGGATAGCGGAAGTTCGATTTCGTAGATTAGTCCTGCTGACTCATGCGACTTTGCCGTTAAAAGTCAAGAGTAAACGCCTTAACTATAACACCATATGACATTGCACTATATTGCCAAAAATTAGCGGGAGGAGTCTTTTACACTGTGTCAAAGTACCAGTTCGATCAAATAATCAATTTGAAAGATATTTGAGAAAAACGGTGACACGCGGTCCCCGAGAGGGAGAGTAAACAATTTGCAATACAGTTTTGAATCAATGGAAAAAGTTACGCTTTCGACTTCCTGTTTCGATCTCTTAGGTTGACGGAACTCTGCTGGACGGCTTGGAACATCACGGTCACCACGGAGACCATCACGGGGATCACCACGGGGATCATGCCCATGGGGAGCATGCGGAAGGGAACCACACCCATGGAGAACACAGCCACGGAGATCACGCCCACGGAGAGCACGCCCACGGAGACCACGCTCACGGAGACCACGCTCACGGAGACCACGCCCACGAAGAACACGCCCATGGAGATGAGCACAGCCACAGTCATGACAACACTATTCCGAATCAGGTAACAAAGTGAAAGATAAACAAATGTAAATTAAGTCTTATCAGTTTCATTCCTGTTCTTATTACTGTCACATCCTTTGTGAATTCTGCCAACCTTTTCATCTTCGCTGTATTGATGGTCTTTAGAACATAACTGAGCGCTGGCATTGCTAAATGCTTCGTTTTTCGTTGGTCTAGTCTGAAATCTTTTACCAATGCAATACCGTTACATAAAAATGTATCTAGTCCTGCCTATTGACTGCTTGGGTATTATGCTGAATTTTCCATCTGTATTTACAAACAAATACTGATTCACACAATATAAGCATCAGTGCTTTGCCACAACTGTCAGGGTATAGGATGCCTAATGGAAAATTGACGAACATTCTTGCATCCCGCCCGCTCCCTCAGGATAACTTTGCTGCTGCTTTGGAATCCGAACTGGGTGGGGGATTCCTCAACAGCCTCCCAACTACTCTTGCCCCCGCCCGTGCTGCCGCCCCTGCTGAGATATTCGTGGCCCCAGGTCCAGTAGCCCCTGTCGAAACCTTCTCCGCCCCTGCAGCCCCTACCACGACGGAATTCATCGAGAACTTTGTGACGCCAACTCCAGCTGTTGTTGAAACCTTTGCCGTAACTGCTGAAGAGGAACAGCAGCAGCAGCACCAGCAGCAGCAACAACAGCAGCAACAGCAGCAGCAACAACAGCAACAGCAACAGCAGCAGCAGCAGCCACTACAACGGCTGCAACAGACATCCCAAGAGCAGGCCATTCAGTTCGCGGAAAAAGAACAGACGACCGAACGCGCCTCCTCAGGGGAAGCAAAACAGTTAGCAAATGTCGTAAGTCTCTAAATCACAGTTTCGTTCAAGCACAAAGTAATGTCGTCTTTTACAGAATGAAGATTCTACTTTCTGTGTTAAAAGTTACATTCGGAATCATCTCTGTACTGATCTGCTGATCTTTTTGCAGGGTTCAGGTGGCAGAGGCACTGGTGAATACCCTGAGTATGCCGCTGTGCCCAGGACCTCGTTCTCTTGTGGGGCCCAAGCTACTGGAGGGTATTTCGCTGATCCCGAAGCAGAGTGCCAGGTTAGTCAAGTCTAACTCAAGAAATTTAGTATGTACTTGGGTACATGTGTACTATACACTTAAAAAGATGCACCCAATTTCAGGTTCATTCTCTTTCCAAATAGAGGATCTAATGTCATATGACATTAGGAAATTCCTTGATGATGATATGCCTCTCCCCACGTCTCTTTCCTTTTGTTAAAACTGCTCATTTGTAGCTAAGAAAGAAAACGGGATGGTCGTAGAAATTAGACAATTAGTGACAGTCTCTAGGGTTAACAAGGTATCATCGCCTATATCGGTCTTAAGTAACAAATTTCAAAATAGCTTCCATTTGGCCACAAATGCAAATGATGCATGCTAATATAATGAATTTGATATAAACTAATTTGAAGATTTGTTCATGTCCTCATTAAAAACCGGATTGGTCTCCATGTCACGTGCCTCAAATCATAAAAGTCTTCTAAATATAAATATTAGATATACAGGTAATAGAGTGTGAAACTTCAGTAAACTACATGCGACAGTTTTTCATGCTGATCTTCCACTGAATCGGTCAGTAGAATACAACAGTAATAAAACAGGGATTCCTAAAGTCCTAATTACTTGTAATCCAAGGCTTACTTTTTGTTTCACGTCATAGGTTTGTGTGTTTTTCTTTTTTCGTTATTTCATTTCATTCAGTAGTGAGGCTCATGTCATACCACTAAGCTTTTCAAGAGTCAGTTCTCTTCTCTTTAAGCATTTCCTTTCTGCCAACTATGAAATACTGATCATCAACATTTTACCTCAACTATTACATTAATTCCATTCTCAATATGATTGCATTTTAATGTATTCCCTTTGTTCTAATCATTCATTTCTCGTCTCTGCATCTTGCACCAGTATAGCATATCGCAACCCACGAAACTCCTTATTTTCTTGTCCAACAGGTCTTCCACATCTGCCTGAACGGGCAGAACATGGGCTCCTTCCTGTGCCCCAACGGAACGCTCTTCCATCAGCAGTACTTCGTGTGTGACTGGTGGTTCAACGTGGACTGCGGAGTAGCGGAGCAAAGCTACGGCCTCAATGCCAGAATCGGCGTTGTACCCGAGTCCCAATAAGAGATAACTGTGCAGGTGATGCCGAAATGACGCATATCGTTAATCAGGGAAACATGGAGTCTACAAGATGTTCCTCTGCGTGTCCCTTCTCCTCCTCAGCCACCGAAATAATGCAATATCATCCTGCTGAGGCGTAACGTTGTCTCTCAAGGATTTCGACAGTAATCCTAGTTTTCGTGCATGCCTCTTTTGGGATATCATCCTTCCTCAAATATCCAAAAAGAAGAATAACTGAATGACTTCCCTCGTAGACCCAGACTGAGAGGTCGCGTTACTCCTCAACAGCCGCGAGTGTCCTCCAACTACGGAGAAGGAGGAGTGATGGAGTGGATTCCCCTCCCATCATGGCCTCCTCTCCATCCCTGATTCTCATCGCTTTGGCCTGACAAAGCGGCAAAATGTAATACATGTCTATTTTTGTACTTGCTTCAACTTCTGTGGCTGCTTCACTTGAAACTGAAAGTTCTGAATTTTACAAAGGATGAAAAATACGGCCTAGCGTAATTTCTTAGGAATTACTTTTACCTATTCTTTTTAAAGATTTGTTCAAATCTTTTGAATGACGTGATTCTACTCTTTACTTTCAGTATACTATCAAGTCAGGCAGTCAGGAAAATGCGAATTATATACTCGATCATTTATGAATAACCTTACAAAGGTTATGCATCTGCAGGAACTGCGTTCTCGTAAATCAACAGTAAGGTCACAGAAATGGCAAAGGAAATATTTCAAGTACTTGCGAAATAAGCGACTATGTAAATATTCATATTCCCTCGAAAGTAATTTCACTCCCATTAGCAATGAAAGTTATGACCACAAATAAACGTAGATAAGTATATTCATCAAAAAAGTAACATGAGTTTTTCGAATTCATATTTTTTCTACGGTAATCAATATACACGCCATTTACCTTCGAAATGTAACAGTCTCCTTTTGAACTTATTAGTATGTTAGAATTTCTCACCCGCAGATGGATGACCTTGTAAAAAAATAATGTATATGTGAATATCGAAACTTACGAGTTGATCCGTCAGGAACGGTTCAATACAAACCTTTAAATATTTATAAAACAGTATATGCATCTATGATCTAGAATGAATGAATATTACCAGTGGATAATATTTTTGTAAGCGATGTTATTGATGAGGTATGTTCCTTTATAGACCTGTGTTTTTAAAATGGTTTCCATTGTATTTATTTTTCGCTGTGGCTAAAATTATGTCCCTCTGAAATGTTGAGAACGAATGTTCCTTTTCTCTCTCTCTTCTCTTCTCTCTCTCTCTCTCTCTCTCTCTCTCTCTCTCTCTCTCTCTGTGTGTGTGTGTGTGTGTGTGTGTATGACAAAGCTTTCAGTTGTTCATATGACGTCACTGAATGTGCAAATGGTGTCATATTCAAAGTAATACTTCCATCAATAGAACTGCAAAATTCTCCTGATGACTTGGCTTTTCTCTCTCTTATTTTCTAAGGTTGAGAATGACTCTATGAACAGGTTTTGGAAAGTGTGCACAAGCAGTTTAAGAAGAATGTCATGATGCCTGATACCTTGGTGGATGTTTACAACCTGACGATCAGAAAAAAAAAATGAAAAGAGGATGACTCACTATCTAGGTGGTGAATATAGCCTTGTCATGTAGATTCTAGCTATCAAAAAAAAAAATTTTAGAAAGCCCAAGAGAGAGAGAGAGAGAGAGAGAGAGAGAGAGAGAGAGAGAGAGAGAGAGAGAGAGAGAGAGAGAGAGAGAGAAGAGTAAGCATGAATGTAAGTAATTAGGTGCTGTAATCCGGTAGGTAGACTTTGTGCCATAAATCCAGTGGGGCGAGAGAGAGGACTATAAACCCAAAATAATCTGAACCCAGTGTAAACACTTGAGAGGAGGCTGAGGTCGTGGCTGTCTGAGGAATTTCCTTATTGTTTGGTTTATGACTCCCGCACACATACCACACCACATCTCACCAGCTACTCACATTTAACGCTCATTTGCATTTCTACGTTCATAATTAATGTTTCTTCTTCGACATAAAAAAATGTACAATACATACATGTATACATCTAAGTAGTTTACATTTCTACGTTCATAATTAATATTTCTTCCTCAACATACAAAATGTAGAATACATACATGTATACACCTAAGTAGTTTACATTTCTACGTTCATAATCTAATTTTTCTTCAACATACAAAATAGTAGAATACTAAGTAGTTTACATGTTCATAATTAATATTTCTTCAACATACTGTACAAAATGTAATACATTACATTTTTACATTTCTACGTTCATAACTAATATTTTTCTTCAACATACAAAATGTAGAATACATACATGTATACACCTAAGTAGTTTACAACACATATGCACATGAAGAAATATGACATTACATACATGTATACACCTAAGTAGTTTACAACACATATTATGCACATGAAGAAATATGACATACATGCATACATATATGCGCGCATACTAACGCGTTTAGTGTTTAATGAAACACATGCATATAAAATAAGATGAAACATTCGCAAACATGCATAGCAACTATGATAAATTAACATACATACATACATACATACATACATACATACATACATACATACATAATTTCTAAAAAATTTATAAATATACAGAGCAACTATTTACCGTAATGTAAACACTCTTACACACAAAAAAATGTTTCTCGAGACAACAAACGTTTACCATTAAGCCTCGTGTTCAGATCTAGTCACAACTGTCAACACCTATTTCCCGTTTTCTATAACCTCATGAACATTCACTCCATGACAAGAATAATCCTTCTTCGCCTCTCGACATAATTTTCCTATTCTTCTGCTTCCCAACTTTCTAAACCTTTGCCTCGCATCAACACAAACGCACCAACATCCGGGAGACCACATACCGACAATTTGGGTTCCTTTCATAGCAAGATTGGAGGATGAGAGTGGAAGAAATGATGAGTGGCAAGTCTGAAAGGTGAGGTGATTGGTGGTCCTCTTACTCGTTCTATTTATATATATCAAGCAGGTGTGCATTGTTACTGAATTTTCTTTTCTAGTGTGTCCGTCAAATGCAGCGTTCGCATATTTTATTCTGGTAATAAAGTATGGGATGATTTTTCATTGTGTTTCATTTGCACTTTTTTGGAGAGGGACTTTTATGTGCTAGCTGCCTCACAGTCTTTGTTGATGAAAGCCTTAGCATAATTGCTCTATCTAATTTAGCTCTACGTGAAATTCAGATGTTAGAGTTACCAACAGTTTCTCGTTGGACGAATCGGTAGAGTTCTCGGGTAGCACTCTGCTAGGCCCGAGTTCGAGTCTCCGGCCGGCCAATGAAGAATTAGATGAATTTATTTCTGGTGATACAAATTCATTTCTCGCTATAATGTGGTTCGGATTCCACAATAAGCTGTAGGTCCCGTTGCTAGGTAACCAGTTGGTTCTTAGCCACGTAAAATAAGTCTAATCCTTCGGGTCAGCCCTAGGAGAGCTGTTAATCAGCTCAGTGGTCTGGTTAAACTAACGTATACTTAACTTAGAGTTAACAAAGCTATGGTAGTTTATTATCCAAAGGAAATGTGATGACATGCAAGGCATTATTGATTACAAACATTACTAAGACTGAAAGAACACCAGTTCTAGGTCTCGGCTCTGAACTCACCAATAACCTTCATCCCTGCAGACACCACAGACATTGCCCTTTGACCTCAGGAAAAGACGCGATGCTTAACGAAGAGCCAGAAATAACCGGTTTGCCCCAACTTTCTCAGTGGAATTACCGCCTTTTCTTCCCTTAGTTTTGAGCCTCATATTCGCAGCCTTCTGCCAGGCCTATTCACTCTGTACTGCAATGACTAATTTGAAGAAAAATTAACTAATCTGTTCACGTATCACCAGCTTTAATGAAGAATGAAAATGGCGCATGCAGCGATACCCAAAATAAAGATGAAAGAGTCACGTGATCTCGGGTCGTCTTTCGAAAGGCGACCGAATACCGCAGGATGTGCGGTTCAAAGGCCCGTCGTTCTCTTCGGTAAGTGAAGGGAAGTTCTGCTCCTCCTTTCAGGAATCGTCTTCCCTTAATTCATGTACCAAAGGCTGGGCTGGGTACGCGACCTTCAGAGACTCGGTACCCCCCTATTAATCAGCGCCACTTAGCAGCCATTCATGCCTTGCCATCTGTGCCGTGCCCTTCCTCCGTCCTAGGCCGTGGCATTACCAAAGGTCATGAAAGCTGGGAGAAGAGTGGGGAAAAGGTCTCAGGCAACCTTGGAAGGAAGTGAAGATCCCGTGCGCTATGTGTTTAGGTTTCTCCCTCGAATGGTGAATAGCGTCTGCCTCACGTCTCCGAACCGACGAAAAGAATATTCGATTTCGAAACTCGCTCCAACTTTCGAGAACTTATGGAATGAAGGCAGGAAAAGAACGAGGCAAGAAAAGAACAGAGGAGAAAAAATAGCTCCGCACCGCTGGAATGACGTAATTACGTAAATAACGGTGATTAGCCAAAATTTGTTGTCCGACCCTGACGACTGCCTGGGAATATTGAAATTCCCTGCCTGACAGACAAATTGGAAGTTTATCCAGAGATAAACTGTGATCATCATCCAAGAAAGCACACATATCCACTTAAAATTTCGGGGGAACCTCTACTTACAACACTTCTAGTTAGTTTAATCGTAGTTCATCCATCAAGATTTATGGATTCATTAAAGACGACTGATAAACATTACAAGAAGTTACAGAGAGTGAGAGAACCTTTGATGCACGTTAACTTATGATATACGACATAGCATAACCTAAATGAAAATGACAACGGTTGAAAAACTGAAATGTTAAAGGTTGAGCTCAAAAATATTAAGTATACCTTAGTTTAACCAGACCACTGAGCTGATTAACAGCTCTCCTAGGGTTGGCCCGAAGGATTAGACTTATTTTACGTGGCTAAGAACCAATTGGTTACCTAACAACGGTACCTACAGCTTATTGTGCAGTCCGAACCACGTTATACCGAGAAATGATTTGTATCACCAGAAATAAATCCTCTAATTCTTCACTGGCTCGAACTCGGGCCTAGCAGAATGCTAGCTGAGAACTCTACCGACTCCTCCAACGACAAACTGCCTGAGCTCAAGACATTCAGACACGCGATTTCAAAATGGAATGAAAATGATGTTTAAAATCTCTCTAATGTGATTCCTGTAAGTTGATCAAGCCCAAAGAACAGGTTGATCGAGTGGCTGATCAATTAAACATGATTACTTGCTGCTTGATTGATGAAATTAACTAACTGGTATTAAGAAAGCAGACTTTCTCACGGCGGATAATTGAACGGAAAAGACAAGTAAAAGTCTGTTACCAAATAATTTTGGTATATTTTTGTAAAATATAAAAGACCTTTTTTTACTTTGGTTAAGTAAAATAATTACTAATCACGGATGTTGCATGACATTTTTAAGATTTTCAAAAGGAACTGCAATATTTGAGTAATACTGCGATTGCATCGTACTTATAGCAGGCACATTTTTTTTTTATATTTTGTGATTTAGGTATAGAGTCTATTTCCCGAATAACATCAGTATTTCTCTGGAAAATATGGATATTCATTGCGTTTGATATAGTATGATAATTAACAATATTCTAATTAAGAGTTTAAAGCTCGTTAATACGCAGTAGAGCCAAGAAACAGGTCATTGCACATGCGCACTTGAACTAAAGATCGAACATTGACAAATATGATGAGCAAAAAAGCCCCTCATCACCCATATTGAGAACTGGGTAAACAAGACAATGGCTACTTATGACTCAATGGCCCCTTCCTCCTCCCCCAAAACCCCATCTCTTGCTGTTATTATTATTATTATTATTATTATTATTATTATTATTATTATTATTATTATTATTATTATTATTATTATTCTCCTTCTCTCTTTACTTTTTCTGGTTTTAATGATACCTTGGGGAGGGGTGATTATATTCCCAAAACGTTTGTCATTTTTGGAATGCAAAAACTACACAACATTAACAATACATCTTATCTTGACCCATTTTCCAAGGTCACAAGTGAAATTCGAAAATAAAACTTTTGCATTTTCCCTTGATATCAGAGACTATGACAATTACAGATCTCTGGACTTTAGAATATTTATCCCATCTTACAACAGATAAGGTATGACACTTACTTTTAGAAGCAGGGTTATTTTACCTTCTCCAGTTTGCTATGAATCATCATTCTCTTTGTTACATCTTCCAGAACCCTGTTATTCACACATCACTTCTATTGACTTCTCTTATTATTTTGACAGGCAAAATGTTTAATATAATCTATGACTTCAGGAAGTTTTCAATAAGCCTCACGCTCGAATGATCACATTTTGGTGCAGTTGCAATACTCAGTGAGGATGACGAATGGTAATATCTGTTAGAATAGATACAGCTGAAATGCAGTGAGACTTGATTTTGAAAAAAAGTATAATTCCGTGTTTTACTTCATTACCATGACCTGATTAATTTCATTTGAAGACAGTATGAATAAAATGGAATTTTATTTTTTCTGGAATTATTTCAGAAAGCAACTTGAATTTGTATTTCTCAGGAGTATTCGTAAATTACTATTACTTTTTAGAGTCTTCCTCTCTTTCTTTTTGGTAAATTTTTTTCTAGTTGATTATCCAAAGTATGAGTTAATCTCTAGAGAGGCCTAGAGAGCCTTGTGGTCACGGAGGCCCTAACTAACTGTCCGCAAACCAGTGGTGCGGTTCAACAGTCCTACGATTTACCTCGTGTTTGGCAAGTCCCAAAAGTTGGCAACGTGACTTCGCCCTCGAGGTCACCAGTGCGTGAGCTTCTTGTCCCATATCTACAAAGATACCCCACAGATTAAATTTGGAACTGATCGGTGTAGGATCTACATTCCTTGTTTTACGGTATATTTATTCATTTTATCATCTGCGCCATTCTTCAAAAGTAAATGAACACCTGAAGTTTTGAAAATCGCCATTCACGTCATCTTTTTTCAGAAAATATCATTGGCAACATTCTTTGATATATTTATTTATCTTTGAGGTAGTAATTTTCTTCCCTTTCAGGCTCTGACATGCGGCAAGCATTACTCTAAGTTCCATAGTGATAAACAAGAGTCAGCTTGATGCCAAAGTATTGATTATTCGCTGATCAATATAAAGAAATTGAAGGGACATACCACAGTCTAAGAAAGACTCTTCTTAGACCGCAGGACGTATATTCCACATGGACCAATGGACCCGCTCTGAAAGTGGATGCACGACCTAGAGACTCTTTTAGTCATCCCAGAAGTAAATACTAAGACCATCCCATCGGCTCTGGCTACTTCACGGAGAATTTCCTGGCAACTCTCCTGTAAGAGCTTATTATTTTTGCCTTCGTATGAGCCAAGTATACGGTACAAACGTGTTTATTCATGCACGGAGGCTTCCTCGGCCTGTTCAGGCATCCCGTAACCGCATGATGACTTCCTGTCGTCAAAGGGATCTCTCCTTCGGTAAAATTCCTTCGCTCTTCCTTTCCTTTCGTGGAATACTGTATATTGATATTTTATTCATAAGGTACACTCGCTCATTTAACTGTCGGGTGAACAGGTGATAGAAGTCGCCTTGAATTGAATAGGGTTCGAGTAACCTTCAACTAGCTTGAACTGCGTTATTCTTCACGTACTGTAAGTAAGAACAAGCATATACACAAGAGGGTAGTGTGGTTATTAAAATTACAGAAGTGTATGTATGTATGTATGTACAGTATGTATATATATATATATATATATATATATATATATATATATATATATATATATATATGTATATATATATATATATACACATGTATATATATATATATATACACATGCATGTATGCATACATATATACATATATAGTATATGTATATATATATACATATATAGTATATGTATATATATACATATATATAAATATAATATATATACATATATATTATATATAAATATATATATAATGTGTGTACGTATGTATATTATATACAAATATTAAGTTACACTTCTAAATACTATAATCACACCCACTTCCTCAGAAAAATACAGACTGGAAAAGAGTAGTAATAACGCCGGAAGATAATAGCAAACTCATAAATCACGTTTTCCCATGAATTGAAAAATAAAAAAAAAAAACTGCCAGCATATTGCGCATCAAGACCGTCACTTTCCCTCTCAGGGCCGAAAGGCCTTTGGCGACAAGAGTGAGAACAAAAAAAAAACACCCGTCGCTTGACTCGTACCTGAGGCATCCGAGGGAGCCAATTTTCATAACAAAACCAGAGCCTGCTGCCGAAGATATGTGGTTGAATGATAAACAAAAAGTCTAGGTCACGCGTCTTCTATTGCGTGGCTCTCCGAAATTATTCTTGGTGTGAGCAATCAACGACGGTTACTACAACGTTACGAAAAAACGTCATGCTGTAGGTCGCTCGTCTGTTCCTACTTTACTGACCAGCAGTATAATAATTCTGTTCGTGTTCTTAGTGGTAGCTGTTAAAACATTATGGAAAGGAAATAAACATTTTACTCCTCGTTTTGCTATAATCGTTTTCATCGCGCAAAATTTCTTTCCTGGAAACTGCCCACGTTTTCCTTTGGCGGAAATAGATTATCATCAAGGTTGCTAGTCATCATATATATATATATATATATATATATATATATATATATATATATATATATATATATATATATATATATATATATAAACATTAGAACAGAATATAATCTCCTGCTTCAGTTAACTTTTAGGAAAGTCTCTGACGAAGAAAAATTATCCGTGAAGAAAATGTATGATATGATTCACGATCTCACATTCACAAAAACCAAAGTCCAACAGTCCGCCATTAAAAAACCAAGGCGATGAAGTGTTTATGGCTGTAGCTCAGATGACGCACAATAGCCTAAACAAACCCACCTTAACCATGCTGATGCGAAAGAAAGTGTTTTGCAAGTGGTCACAATGAAGAAATGTCGCTGGCCATGATTTCCGAAGCTTATGCAAAAATAGGCTTTTATTTACCACATATAACTCTTGACGTTTTAGAACCTAATATAATCAAGAAATTAATCTTGGCCATTATATTACTCTCTCTCTCTCTCTCTCTCTCTCTCTCTATATATATATATATATATATATATATATATATATATATATATATATATATATATATATATATATATATATATATATATATATATATATATATATATATATATATGTATATGTATATATATATATATATATATATATATCTATATATATATATATATATATATATATATATATATATATATATATATATATATATATATATATATATATATATATATATATATATATTAGAATATATATAGAATATATATATATAATATCTATATATATAGTTAATATTTAGGAAAGTCTCTGACGAATAAAAAATTATCTATAAGAAAATATATGATATGATTATATATATCTATACATTCACAAAAACCAAAGTCCATCTATATATATATACATATATATATATAAAAATATATATATCGATGAAGTGTTTATACATATATAAATATCTATAGATGATATATCTAATAGCCTATCTAAACAAATATATATATATATACCATGCTGATATATAAATATATATGTTTTGCAAGTGGTTACAATGAAGAAATATATATATATATATATATAGATATATATATATATGATTTAGATATATATTATGCAAAAATAGGCTCTTATTTATATATATATAATATATATATATATTGACGTTTTAGAATATATATATATAGATAATATATATCCCAAGAAATTAATATAGATATATATATATAGATATATATATATATATATATATATATATATATATATATAGATATATATATATATATATATATATATATATATATATATATATATATATATATATATATATATATCTATATATATATATATATATATATATATATATATATATATATATATATATATATATATATATATATATATATATATATATATATATATATATCTATATATATCTATATATATATATATATCTATATATATCTATATATATCTATATATATATATATATATATATATATATATATATATATATATATATATATATATATATATATATCTATATATATATATATATATATATATATATATATATATATATATATATATATATATATATATATATATATATATATATATATATCTATATATATATATATATATATATATATATATATATATATATATATATATATATATATATCTATATATATATATATATATAATATATATATATATATATATATATATATATATATATATATATATATATATATATAAATAATGTGTGTGTATGAAGAGAAAACCTACCGGTTAACTTCGACGGATACGTATGTGTTTGTCACAGCTACTGTGACCTCTTAGCCTGTAAATTTCCTTGAACTTCTTGGGTACGCTTTTCACTACAAGCCTTGGATTCAAATGGGTAGGAAAAGAAAGTGAGGGCACCGAAAAGTTAAAAATCAGTGAACCCTCTGATCAGGCAACTCCACAACACTAGGTGCATATTAAATCTAGACAGAATGTTCATCAGCAGTTTATCCAACGCAACTTTCTTGCTTTCTGGATTTTGAGGCTCCTTCTGTCACACCATCTATCCACCCCTTTCTGGGTTTTCCTCAGCACCTTCCTCTCAACACTTCCGAATTGCATACCCTCTTTCAATCTATTATTCTCTATTCGTTCCACATGACCTAACCATCTCTAAACACTCTGATCCATCCTTTCACATGCACTGTCCCTTTTACCACTCCTGTTTGTTTCGACATTTCGTAACCTCTTAGTTGTTCTTATAATAAAATACTAATAAACAGTTAGTACTACAGCTTACATTTTCATTCACATTCAACATCATTTCATTTCCATTTAGGAGAGTTCGTTCATCAATTCCTTCATAAATTCCGACCATGGCTGCAGTAGACATTCCTGTCTTCCTCCCAGTCGTTGCTCACATCTTGCTATCTTTCTTGCTTTACCTACTCTGTTCCTCTCCTGTTCTTTTGTCTGCCATCCTCTGAAATCATTGCTTCAGAATAATTTCAAGAATCTGTTTTCATTTTCTCCATCCAGACTAACGTTCACTGTCCCTTCTTCCTGGTCCCCATTTACTTGCAGAAACTGATTCTTGTTTAAGTTTGCTCTCAGCTTTCTCCTCTTTCAAGCACTTTTCAAACCCTTTCACTAATCTCTGCAGTTTCTCTTCGCTATTCCAAATCAGTATTGTACTGTCTGTGAACATCAGCCATTCCGTATTCTATTAATAGCGCATCTTACTGCTAACTTTAACTTTGCATTTGTCTCTTCTCTAACTTCTGGCTTCACTACATCCATAAAGGTACTGAACAGTCACGAGGATATGTCACGCCCTTGCTGCATTTGCATCTTTATGCAAAACGAGTAACTCTCACGCCTAAAAACTCTAAGAAAACACACTTTGTTTCCATCATCAAACTCTTATCACTCTAATAATTTGCCAACTATACCATACATCCCTCGGCAGTCTCCACATCGCCTCTCTATCAACTCTACCATGAGCTTCCTCTAGGCCTATGAATACCACGAACAGCTTGTACCTTAATTTTCGAACTTCTCGCATAACTGTTCATAACAAACATTTGATGCTAAGACGCTCTCCCTTGTCTAAATCCATATTATTCTTCCCCTTTCAAATTTTCTGTCGATTTTCTCAATGAAAATTTTATGGTACACCTTCCCTAGTAGTATACCAAGTAAATCTGTCTCCCAGTGATTCTAATAGGCTCCTCTACCCTTATACAGAGGAATTTTTCCCCCATCCAGATATACCTTACACAGCCTGGCCAGGCACTATTCCTGTTGCAACCCTTTCAACTCCCGGTATTCTTCTATTTTTCATCCTTTTGATTGCCTTCCCTACGACCCCAAACGTAACTTCTACAAGCATCCTCAGAACTTGCCTAATTTCTTCCACTCTTGTGTGTTTCCTGACAGCTTAAGCTTCAAAACTAAGCTCATAAGCCTGACTGTATCAATTATCAATACTTCTTGTGCAGAGGCATTTTCAATTTGATATACACAGTAAAATAAAAATTATGTCTCCATGACTAACATATAACCTAAACCTTTTGAAGGCCGTTCTTTTATAGCTTAGACCTTTATTTGTTAATTACTCACGTTCACTTAAGCATATATAATACATTCTTTCCATGTAATTTCACTTAATAACAAGCACCAAGGAATGATAGTGAATCACTAAACGTGAAATTTAATTTCCAAGAATTCAAATAGATTATTTTAATACAATATCTAAGGTAATAATTGCAGCTCCCTCTATATCCTCTTTCCTTTAATTCTTCCTATCTCTCTCTCTCATTACACGGTGTAACCCCATGACGTTTCCTTTGCAGATTAAATAACTCCATAACATTCTCATCCCTTCTTTCTTCTCTCGCCGTCCTGTTTGAAAAGGGAAGAGGAAGAAATTAAAGCGTCCATTGCATTCGCTTCACAATCACCGAAGTGATAAGAGAGAGAAACCTTCGTCGACGAAAGGAGCAGCAGCGACAAGACGCACTCGCTACTTTAGAAGGTGAAAAGATTTTACGCGCTGCTCTTATCCGTTAAAAATGACGCGGAAATGAGGTTAAACCGAGGAGCAATTAGTCTTGAATAATGATCTACGCGACCAAAAAATGACACGCGACGAGAGAATCGTAAATCTCCCTCCACACGAGATATGAAGCCGAGTTGCTCAAGTAGAGATGTCGATGGAAATCGTATCCAATCAGCGATTTTTAAGGAGCGAGATGTTACGAATTATGACGAGTTCGTAACAACCATCTCTTTGAGTGCAATCAGAGAAGAAAATGAGCGTCATTTCGCAGATAATGAATGTTATGTGTAATTACACCTCTCTTCCTCGTTGGACTGAAGAATCCACCGAATATTATGATCATGTGATCTGCATTCATCTCCATTTCACTCCAGACGTTGGTGTTCATTCTCCTTCGTTCTAGATCCGGTTGAAACTAGTTTTCACAAAGTTCTTTAGCTTTAGCCGCAAATAACATCTCAGAGACAATTGCAAATTTAAAATGTAGAGAATTCATGAAAATTATGGTCTCTGCATTCCAGATGAACAACGATTCCTCACGGTTTTGGTAAAAACAGCATTTTTAAAGACGAGTTACTTAAAAATTCTGAACTAGGCTAACGATTCAATGTAACTCACTCTCAGGTGTCGTGACCTAGTCATAGGATTTTATTTTCCTTAAAGCTACATCCGCGGCCCGCCCCCTCCCCAATAACAACACCACCCCCATAACACTCCCCCACACCAACCGGGAATTGGCAGGGATTAAAGCATAAGAACGAATAAACAAGCAGACGAACTTCTGATATCTGAAGTTCGTTCGTTTGTATTAGATTACGCCAGCCTTGTGTTGGCATGGGCTCTTGCTCCCGTAAAAGTATCTGAGGCAGATGCTCTCCCATTTCCAGCGCCTATGAAAATGTCAAGGATAACATCAAAAAGACAGCCTGTCAGTCCTTCGGTGTAAAATGACAAGTGTAACTTTTTTTATGTCTGCTTGATATTAGGCAAGCATTGTATAGCATTTTCCCACCCAAGCTTTATTCCGCGTATTTATATATGTATACGTTTAGGTATATATATATATATATATATATATATATATATATATATATATATATATATATATATATATATATATATATATATATATCGTATTCAATTAAATCACTGTAATCACGTTATTTTTTTATACTTAACATCGATTTCCTTTTATCTTAGGAATGACTTACACCTATGTGGGTAAATTATTCCCAAACAAAAGTGAATATAAATATATATATATACATTTTTATAATATATAACATATACTGTATATATATATATATATATATATATATATATATATATATATATATATATATATATATATATATATATATATACACATACTAACAGGACCTCATTCAAACTGGATGGTATCTAGTGGAGATATTTATTCAAAAAAAGCTACAAGCTCTCTAGGCCAATGAGGACTGTTTGTCCTAGAAAGCATGTAACTTTTTTTGAATAAATATCTCCTCTAGATACCATCCAGTTCGATTGAGGTCCAGCTAGTAATTGTATTAGTGCACAAAACAATTGTGTATGTGATGAAGTATATATATATATATATATATATATATATATATATATATATATATATATATATATATATATATATAAAATGTATAGACACATACATTCATATACATATATACATACATATGTATACATATATATATATACGTATGTATGTATGTATTTATATACACAAACCTATACATATTAACAGATTACCCGGCTCTGGGGTGAACCAAACATATTCATCTATAAAAATGAATAACTCGAATGCGGACACGTTACTGTCACTGTGATTTTGTGAGTTTCATACACACAAAAAAAATCATTCGGATGTGCCAACAATGCAAAGCAAATAGAAGGGGAATCTGGAGGTGGACAGCAGCCATGAGGAATTATCTGAAAGTCATGGTTTAAGGGCCGAGTCAGGTCAGTGAGCGCTGACTTCGGCTAGAAAGTTCATTTCCATACGCAGTGTCTGAATGAAAGGCTTTGCTTGCAGTGAATGTCTTAGTTAGTCAATTTGATTTTCTTTTTAGTTGATTTATTATCCCTGATACGTATTCGAGTCCTGTGCGTGTGAGCGTGTGTGTGTGTGTGTGTGTGTGTGTGTGTTTTAGCTAGTCAATTTTTTTTTTATTTAGTATCCCTGATACACATTCAGTCCTGTATATATGTGTGTGTACATTATATATATAAATAAATATATATATATATATATATATATTTATATACACAAATATATATATATATATATAAATATATATATATATATATGAGTTATATATATATATGTATAAATATTATATATATATAGGTATATATATATATATATATATATATATATGTCTTAGTTATATATATATATATATATATATTTATTTTTTTATATATATATATATATATATATATATATATATATATATATATATATATATATATATATATATATATATATATATATATATATATATATAATTTATATATATGTATGTATAAATATATTTATATAAATATATATATGTGTGATTGTGTGTATACACACACACACACCACACACACACACACATATATATATACATACATCAGCACACACAAATATACACATCCTCTACACCCACGTGCTGTCGATTTGCTTGAGGGCCACATTGACCAGCGCCTGAAGCCTTTCATTTTCATTCCCTTGACAACAAAACTGTGACAAAGTCTTGCGAGCAATTTCATGGATGCCGATCCTAAAAGAGACTGCAAGAAGACTTGTTTATGTTATTGTCTATGTATGCAACTGCTTGCCAGACTTGATTTGTTTGTAAATCCTCTTTATTCATTTGTTATTTTTTGTTTTTTCTATTTTCACATATTGGCATCTCTTCCAAGGGACTTTAATTCGAACGTTCATGAAATGTTGGGCTTCATCCGTATGAATTTTTTAACATTTTGTTTGTTGATGTCAAAAACGTCTGAGTTAGATATGCATTGCACAACAGATTCTTAGAAAACTCTTTCAGTAAATGAATATATGTTGATATACAAATTCCAGAAGGTTCATGAATCCAGGAGGTACTAAGAATTATTACGAGACATTATACCCCTCCCGGCTTGCTGGAAGACGAGTTCATATCTATCTATCAATCTACATTATACATATAAATATATATATATATATAAACAAATATAAATATATATATATATATATGTATTATATATATATCAATATATATATATATATATATATATATATATATATATATATATATATATATATATATATATATATATATATATATATATATTTATATATATATATATATACATACACACAAACAAATATAAAGTCTCACACACACATTGTATATAGTGGGTATGAGATAAAATTAGCTTCTAAAGAAAATATATAATGGGTTTATCACCATAGTATACAAAAATTATCTTGCACAAAAAATAATGAACTCATCAATAGAGAGTGTCACGTTTAAAAGTAAATGTTGCATCTCAATACAAGATATAAAAACAGAAGAATCCCGAAAGCAAAAAAGTCTCATACTAAGAAAATATCTAAATTATCGTGAATTGTCTCACTGGTTGCATGAGTGCAAATTCCAGTCTGAAGAAAAATTACAGATTTACATTCCTGGACGTCCTCTCTCTCTCTTTCTCTCTCTCTCTCTCTCTCTCTCTCTCTCTCTCTCTCTCTCTCTCTCTCTCTCTCTCTCTCGGTCTAAATGCGCATCGACATTATTCTTTATCGCATGCGAATGGTATGGTATGGTCTTCATAATACACTGAAACACGATAGCTACATGCAAGCACACGCACACACGTAATATGTATACACATACATTATATATGTATATATATTTATATATATATGTAAATATATATTTATTTATATATATATATATATATTTATATATTAAAAATATTAAATGCATACATACATACAAACAAACATACATACATGTATATATATACATATATATACACGCATACACGTTTATGTATGACTCGCGTGGCTTGGTTGGCAGTGGGCTCTCAATTGAAAGACCTTGGTTCGATCCCGATGCGAGCCAGAAACTTTATATATATATATATATATATATATATATATATATATATATATATATATATATATATATATATATATATATATATATATATATATATACATATATATTCGATGGCAGATAAGTGCGTTCTCATGGAAATGTGCTCCTCATGAGTGTTTTCCCTTCCCATGATTACGGTAACAGCATCGAATTCATAGCTGGTGATTTCATTCTTTATTTTCAGAGTGTTTCCTCCAGCCATTTTCGATAATCTTGATGCTGTTAATGATTGCCTGGCTCCTCGTTCTCTTCGTCCCCGAATTATCTGATATACATTTATATTTTTTAACTAGATATTTCATAACACAGAAATGGTAATTTTTTTTAACTTAATGGAAAATAACATGGCACAGGACGCGCTATTTTACTTTCCTTTCTATATTTTTTCGATCCAACTTCATTAATCAAGTGGTCGGAAAGGTGGAGATTGATTGGGTTTTCTGTTGTTGATTTTGTGGGCGTTCAAAATTCGCAGATGAAAAGGATCGAAAAAGGTCAGAGGCAGAAATAACTAATGAAACGGCCTTCTTCAAATAATAATTATCTCTAATCTGCTCTCGGATTTCGCTTTTCTCCTTTTGTCGGGCTTTCCTTACCAGTGTCCTAAATTAAATTTGTAGACATGATTTTCGGTACATATAAAACAAAAATATTTTAAAACAAAAAAGAGGAATGCAACCTATATAAAATATTATTGGTTAGAATTCAAACGTTTAATGATTTTCGGTATATATAAAACAAAAATATTGTAAAACATAAAAAAGAAGAGATGCAACCTATACAAAGTGTTACTGGTTAGAATTCAAACGTTTAAAGAAGTAGAGAATATTATTAATTGATACACGTACACATCATTACTGGGGTCTAAGCGATGTCAGGCAGGGCAGCCGATCGAGGCTACGGCCTACCCCAACGCCAAATCAAAGTCCTTCGTAAAGAAGGCATCGTGCTTACCCCGTATAGAAAATGGGAAAAAAGCACGTTAAAACGAAGAAGAATATCATTACGTTTAAAGATATAGAGAATATTATTAATTATCATCTTATGGAGAATCCCAACATTTGCAAACAGATTACCGAAAAACTGACTTGGAATTTTATTTAACAAGAAAAATTCGCTTCCGAAGAAATTCCAGTAAAAGAAGAAAAAGAAATAGATGAAATAAGCACCCAGCTTCTATAACTCTCGCGGTAAATAGAGCTAAATAGAGCTATTAAAAACAATTACTGTATTTTAAGATTGAGGTCAACTACCACTACTGTTACCTTGCTGCTGATGTCATTGCTGTTACTACTTTTGAGGAATAGCTGTGACTGAATGACAAATGCTGCTATTACACCTAATTATCAGAATACGAATAAATAAGCTTTACATGTGGTGATACATTTTCAAATGGACATTATATACTTCTGAATTTAAGACTGTCAAATAATAGACAATGTATATATGAAAAGTTCCGCTCCAGATTACAAAATTTATCAACCATAAAGTGGTGTTCAGAAGAAGGGAATAAATTACGACTGAAATCCAAGCCAGAATAAATACTTCCAGCAGACATGTCATTCCAGGAACGCGAGGACGACATCGAGACGGGAGGAGGCTTCGAGTGGAGGCGGCCATGTTTACCAAGATATCAGAAGTTTTCTCTCTCTCTCGTCTTTCTTTACTGTTACTTTTCCTTTCTCTTTTAACAGCAGACAGGAGGGACAATAATCGCTTCCTGCATTCTCTTGCTTTCCTGCAGTCTCACAACAGGAACCTGCTGTGTCATCGCAAAAGCCTTTCATGTCCAATGCAGTGCGGTTTAAACCGGATACCCCTGGAGCTTAGATAAGTTAGATTCTGAAGCGAGTCTTATCATCAACTGACTGAAGCTAAGACAATCAGCACTGACCGTGTTTCCGGCCCCCGGCATCTGTTTTCACTGTCTGAACGTTGTTTGCATTGGTTTGCATTGCTTTATATTCCTACACATCCACCTATCCACACACGCAACATCTTTAATATATATATATATATATATATATATATATATATATATATATATATATATATATATATATATATATATATATATGAAATATACAAACACGGATGCTTCTGAGTTATCAATAGAAGGACCCACAGTGATACTCTTGTTTAGCAAGACGAATACATTTCGTCTTGCTAAACAAAGTATCACTGATCCTTCTATTGATTTATATATATATATATATATATATATATATATATATATATATATATATATATATATATATATATATATATATATATATATATATATATATATATATATATGAGCCTCGATGGCTCATGTTACAGCAGCAGCTTCGGACTTCGTAGAGGTCTGTGGCGCGGGTTCAATCCTGCAAGCCGGCTGATCAGAGAGGCACACTTTGCTATCCCGTGTAGACATCCCGTGATTATATATGTAATCAACGGATAGGTTTGCTTAAAAGCAAATGGATGTTACAGACTAAATACACACACAAAACAAAGCCACTACAACACCTTCTAAAAACATAACAAACATCTGACACGTCTCGAACTCTCGCCATACCCGCGCAATGACTTCTCGCTGCTGGGAAGAAAGGGCGTTAGGTCTGGTATGATACATTTACGTACCGGGGTCTAAGCGATGTCAGGCAGGGCAGCCGATCGAGACCACAGGTCTACCCCAAAGCCAAATCAAAAGTCCTTCAAAGAACTTACCCCATACAAAAATGGGAATAAAAGCACGTTAAAAGAAAAGAAGAAGAAGAAGATATATATATATATATATTATATATTATATATAGATATATATATATATATAAAAATATATGTATATACACACACACACTATATCTGTATGTATGCATATATACGTGTGTGTGTGGAATTAGAGAGCGACAAAGGGCGTCAGGGAAAAAACAGGAGATGCGAATGCTACAGCCGTAGGATAGGAAATGAGGTGGATGTGCATAAAGGTAAGCGCGGTTGACCCTCACAGATGATGGTGCGAATTGGTGATAGTTGGAAGAAGCTGCAGAGGAACTTCAGTGAGGTTGAAAGCGTTTGTAAGAAGAGTAAGATGGACTGAAGCTGGATGAAGCCAGGAACGTTATTTTGGCTATAAGAAAAATGGAAGTGGTTTCAATCCATTTTTGATTGAAAGTGATATGGAAGGTATCAGGACGAGAGAAGAAATAAATCACCGAATACGAGAAGAAAAGGAAGGCATAACTCAAAGGGGTTGGAAGCGAAGAAGAGTGGCAAAGTTGAGGTGTATTAAGACATTACTGTGTCAACTCCTCTTCGATGGAGGGCAGTGGGGCTGTTGGATGCAAAATAAAGAAAGGGAAAAGGTTGAAGTTGACGGGATGAATTGTCTTCTTAGCATATGAGGAAGAGTGTGTTTTGAAGAGGTCCGTTAGTACAAAGAAATATTGAGACAGGCACATGATAAAAATTCAGATAAGAAGTTCCGAGTTGGTTTAGTAAAATGAAGACGATGAAAAAGAGTAGGCAGTGTAAACATTTCATAAATGAACGTCTTAAGTGGAAAGTGAAGAAAGATACCTAGAAGTGTGGAGTGTCAAAGAAACACGAGAGTGTGCACTACACCAGGATCAGTGAAGCAGGTATATGAAGCGGCCAATACTATGAAGTTATTGGACTCAAAGTTCATCATTAATTCAGAAATAAACGTGGCAATGCCTTTTGTCTTGTTTTGCCTTAAAGTCACCCATTTCAAGGGAAGCGTTTACTAGTAAAATCATGGTTCTCTGAGAGTTGGGGTGTGGCTGTTTTATTCACTTCTTGTGTCACATTGAAATCAATAAGGTAGGAAATTTGTACAGAAACTTTTGACATTTGCCGTCAAGAAAAATGATTTCCAACTTAAAAGGTTACACGACTCCCAAGAGCACAGTTAAATCTTAAATGATTCTGATTATTTTCCGTCAAAGGCGGCATATATATACAGTGCCTGAGATGAACAACGAAAACATAGTCAGTTATTCGCTCCTCATATTATCGTTTCTCTCTTGCTAAACTTAGCATCTTATCACTTAGCTTGACAGTTTTTGCATGCTACTTTTTTGCTTAATACATACATATATATATACACATATATACATATATATACATACACATATATATATACATACAACCACATACTGTATATATACATAATATACATATATATATACGTATATATACACATACATATACATACATATATACATATATATATATATATACATATATTATATATACATGTGTGTGTTTAGACATACATTATATATATATATATATATATATATATATATATATATATATATATATATATGGCATATGGCCGGAAATATATGTGTATATACATTTCATATACACACTAGCTGACCAACCTGGCACTGCCTGGGACAACTCGAATGACAACTGATAAACTCACTCTCTCTCTCTCTCTCTCTCCCCCTTTCCTGTTAAGATAGATGCTTCAATTACAGCATTTTTGACATTTTACATCTCACCCCTTCTCACGCCCCATTCCTATCATGGCCAAACTTGGACTGAAAGGGCATCGGGACTGTCACTATTCATCTCAGTGACCTTGAAAACTATGGATTAGAACACTAATATCGGTCTTTTTTTCATTTTATTTTTCACCCCTTCTCACCAACCCCCCTTCCTGTCGGGGTTGAACTTGGACTGAAAGGGCATTGGGACTGTCACTATTCATCTCAGCAACCTCGTAAACTTTGGATTAGACACTGATGTATATCGTTTTCTGTTATTTTACATGTCCCCCTCCCTTCCCACCCCCACCCCCTATGGTGCCAGTGATGTCTTAACGCCCCAGTATTCATTTCCAGAGAGTAAGTCATATGTATACCGAAATGAGGTATGACAGTAAATAGATAAACTCTAATGTTTTAAGTCTACGGGCAGAACCAGCCTGTTTCAGGGAAGCTCTTCCCACCCCCACCCCCTTTGGTGCCCTTTGGTGCTAGTGATGTCTTACACACACAGTATTCTTTTCTAGATAGTAAGTCATATGTATACCAAGTTTTGTTGAAATTGCTTAGTGCATTTCCAAGTTATCCTGGAACATACACACACACATACATACAATACATCCATATACACACACACACATATGTATATATATACACGTGTGTGGAGACACACACACACATACACATATATATATATATATATATATATATATATATATATATATATATATATATATATATATATATTATATATATATATATATATATATATATATATATATATATATATATATATATATATATATATATATATATATATATATATATAATATATATATATATATATATATATATAATACACAAAATATATATATATATATTGCAACGATGGAAACCTCTTCTAAGCCAACTCTACCTTCAAGAATTACAATAATATAAAGTATAAGAATAAATATTTAACTTTACTTGAATCCATAATAAGATTATGCTCATTGTTTATTTTCAGTAGTACACAAAAAGTTTTGAATAAAGGAGTGCTGTGGGTAATCATTTGCCCCCTTTTGACATTCCTCTCACTCACCCCCTTGGGGTAAGCTTTAACCTTCCTTTGCGTGATCTGCCCCGGGGCCTTAATTCTAGGTGCTGTTCTCCGGAGATTAACCTTGCCGGCGCCAGAGTGACTCAGAAGAGAAAGCAAGCCGGCCCATAGCAACTGACTCCACATGCTGGCGCCATGACACCTGGGCATGAGTGACCTCGTGCAAAGCCTGCCCACACGCCAAATGCCACGTGCGAGCCCTCTATAGAAAACAGAATACCATGTAGTACAACGCCACCTAGAAGGAATGGAATCTTACTCCTTCGACCTTACAAAAGGGCGTCGCACGGGCAGATCACTCGTTACGGGCTGCTCTAGGGCCAAGAGCCCATGCTGGCACAACAACAACAGCAGATCACTCTCAGAGACATTGGATACCCTATCCAGGACACTTGCAGTCCTCTTGCTCCCTTGGAGCAGCCCCTTGTCCTTCCCCATGTGGCTGGTCTAGAAGCCTGAGTTACTTTTGCAGTGAACCCCTTTCACTATTACCCTCCATCGCTGGCGCCCTAAGACGAGGAACCCGCCCCCCCCACCCCCCCACCTCCTGAAAAAGGTAATGTACCCTAACTAAGGTTCTCGAAGTCAGTCACGTCCCCTGTTATTTTCTCTCACTATTTTATTTTCTTTTCTCAGTGCAATTTAGCTCAGTGTGACCTGCGTTCATAAGCGAAGCGCGTAACATTCGTAACTTCAGGTTAAAACCATTCAGTGGCCTTATTTTCAGCCAAGTTAACCTCTGAACCAGACTAAAACCATATATATATATATATATATATATATATATATATATATATATATATATATATATATATATATATCACTAGAATGTTCTTGACGACGCAATATCTAGATAATCATTCAGTTGTTGTCAACATCATAATCATAATTATTACAAAAATACATTTTATCGCAATTCATGATTAAATCGTTATAACAAATAAACAGTGAAATGAAAATTGACAATTCACAATAATAAACAGTACAGGGGAAAAACTAATAAACAAACCAAAACACCGTAATGTCACAATTATGTACGCAACATAAACTTAGGCGCAATCAGCATTTCAACTGACAAACCTTTTGGCACAAGTCCCCATCACTTATGGAACGGGTAATAATATTGTGTGGTTTAGCGAAAGAGAAATATAGTAATGAACTTCGCCATACTCCCACGCGTGGTGGAAGGAGAGAGAGAAAAGAAAGTATCTACCCGGATGACGGATGAGAGAGAGAGAGAGAGAGAGAGAGAGAGAGAGAGAGAGAGAGAGAGAGAGAGAGAGAGAAATGTGGAATGGCGAAATGAGAAATGAACGTCAAAAGGTAAAGAAAAATATTACAGTAACAGAATATATATACAATATATATAATATATATATATATATATATATATATATATATATATATAATCATTAAGCTACAAATGTTGTTTAATATCCAATTCACGCTACTTCGGGAAGATTCCCGCATGGGGAATTATCACTGAAGGGGAATTATAAGTGATAAATGGATCGGTGCCGAAGGGTCTCGAACCCTCGACTCCAGTCGATGGTCTAACCACTTAACCATCAAGGAAGAAGTTAACTTCAATTCTACAGTACTTGTTTGCCCTTCGAGAGCCGGGAAATTGTACTTAGCTTCATTAACCCACCTCCACCATGATAGCTAATTGGTACGTTTGGAACACGTAGCTCTGTTATGAATTTATCACTTATAATTCCCCTTCAGCGATAATTCCCCATGCGGGGATATTCCCGAAGTAGCGTGAATTGAATGTTAAACGACATTTGTAGCTTAATGATTGTATATAAATCACGGTGATGTGATAAAAATTCATATGTATATACAGTATATATGTATATATATGCTACTCACTGTTGCATGGAGTTAGGACCAATTATCTGAGAGTGAACTCAACACAAGCAATTTTCAGCGCGAGGACTCTACCACTTATCCATGGCATATATATATATATATATATATATATATATATATATATATATATATATATATAATATATATATATATATATATATATATATATATATATATATATATATATATATATATATATATATATATATATATATATATATATATATATATATATATATACATATATATATATAATATATATATATATATATATATATATATATACATACACACACACACACTTGTGTGTTCATGACAGACAGAAGACGGCCATGAACAAGGCAAAAATTAATACAATGTAATGAGTACGCCCGTCCACCTCAAAGCGAATACAATACCGCTCATTCAACTACGCTCTCAGCAAGCATTCATCCCCACTTACCGAAAGCGAGAAGAGTGAGGCAATTAGCGAATGAAGAGAGGAGACGCCCCCACCCCCGTCCCGACGCGTGACGCCTCCGCAAGATGGCTATCAATTTTCTAAATGGAAAGCAAAGGTAAATTGCAGTGCGAGGCCCGGGCTTAATGGAACCCCGAAATTTCGTTGCGCAACGATCGCTGAATTACTTCCCTCGTGGATGCCAGACCAGTCATCGCATCCTTTCCTTCACGTGATTACGTTATTAATAACGCTTCATCAGCGTCTTCATTTCGCCTCACCTTGGGTGCGTTGTATTCATCCTACGTGTTGGGCGAGTTCAAGGTGCCGCTGCAGAGGAAGGATTTGGTTTTCCTTTTATCTTTTACGTGTTCTCCCCACACCCCATGTACTCTCTCTCTCTCTCTCTCTCTCTCTCTCTCTCTCTCTCTCTCTCTCTCTCTCTCTCTCTGTAAATGTCCATGTCCTTAGTAACTGTTGTTTTGTAACCGAGTGTTTTCATATTTTATCGACCGGGTATCAAATGGAATTTGTCAAATCTATATATCTTGTACACGAAAATATACAAAGATAAATTAGTAATCTTATTTCTAGCAAGTACTAAAAAAATTAACTCTGTCGTTAACCCAGTTGTTTAAGAATGGAGAAACATACCTAAACATTATATATATATTTATATATATATATATATATAAATATATATATATATATATATATATTTAAGAATATATAAACATATATATGTATATTATATATATATATATATATATATATATATATATATATATATATATATATATATGTTATTCATATACATTGCACAGTCATATTAAAACTATGCACTGACATTCCTTGCCTTAGAGCCCCAGTTTTCAAAGCCATTGGTTAGGTTACTATCACCGTAACCAATCAAATATTTATGACTGAAAAAACAGTGGCAACTGTGCTCATCTACCGTACTTACTGAAATAAAAAAAGCAGTTATTAAGAATAACGCATTGCCCCAAACTTGGTCCAGAGAATATCTACAGAGCCCAAACTCGAAAGTTTGTCTTAAGACAAGCGAATATCTCACTTCCTCTTTGTTGGGAGTGATGCATTACACTTATTGATCAATCACGTATACAAAGAATATCCTGAACTTTCCCTAAAACAGATAATACCAGATTCCAATCAGTGTGTATCGCGGTATAGAACGTCGACTTACGTGGTAAAATTTAGAACGCAAAAACGCCACTGACAATGTTTTCCTGTTAAACTGAACAGAGGTTAATACTGTCGTTGAAATGCGAGAGTAATGAGAGATTTGGCAGTTATGAAAAGAACGATTTTTCAGTAAGCAATTTATTTCTTACGGAATATTTTTAGCGTTTTAGTCTTTTATTTAACTTTCATTCCCGCTTCCGTTCTTCAGTCTTGTCTTGTCTTGTCCAACCGCCCTCGAACTATTACTTCTTAGTACAACATTGAAGTTTTCTCCCAGTTAAACCTTTATATCCTTGTACTGCATCTTGCCATCCATACATTTCCCTGATATCTCGTTGTCCATCCACTCCAACTCTCTTTTTTCACTCAAGCACTGAATGGCAGGAAGTGCCCAGTGCTTGGCTTAACGGCCTAAATTTCATAAAATTACTTATATAAAAAAAACCTGCTATATCTTATTCGATTGGTTTTGTCGAACATTCAAGTACGCCGAGAGGTCTTTGCCATTCCATCCGTCAGCAGTTATTGGGAAAGTTTTGCAGTTTGTATTATTGATGTTCTTTTATTTCATTCTATCTTTTTTTAACAGCTGTAGTCATTATACTCGAAAATAAAAAATAAAAATGAAACTAATCCCCAGTTTGCATTTGTAACTGACAAAAGAATAATCCCGATTAGCTGGAGTAGTGACATTCATATAATAAAACTACGCTATAGAATCCATATCCCATTCTGTTTGTAACATCTGTTGTTTATCAGCTCTACAAAACAGCCTCAAAATGTCACACTTTAATACCGAAGTCGTTTATAGTTTCAGAAACCGCCAGGAAAGCAATGTAATAGTCATAACCATTAGTTAAGTATATCTTAGTTTAACCAGACCACTGAGCTGATTAACAGCTCTCCTAGGGCTGGCCCGAAGGATTAGACTTATTTATACGTGGCTAAGAACCAATTGGTTACCTAGCAACGGGACCTACAGCTTATTGTGGAATCCGAACCACATTATAGCGAGAAATGAATTGCTATCACCGGAAATAAATTCCGCTAATTCTTCATTGGCCGGCCGGAGAATCGAACGCGGGCCCAGCAAAGTGCTAGCCGAGAACGATATCGACCCGTCCAACGAGGAATTCATAATCAATAGTATATTAGGCAAGCACCTACCTTGAGAATCGAGGCTCGACAGACGTAACTGTGGCTAAAACAACGTAATGAGAACTTGTTGAAAACCTGCATAAGGCACAAATGCCTTAGGGGAAAATGACATGGGAAAAACTACTTACGGCGAAAGCTGCCTTAGAAAAATCCATCTGGGAATGAGGAAGAGTGCGAGAGGATGATCCCTTGTATCCCTGACCTATACTTTGCTTCAGATCCTTTGCGTTTTGTGTCAAGTTCGACGCGAGGTGTGTTATTTTTATTTCGAGATAACAACTCAACGTCGTTTCGTCAACTAACAACCTCCCTCGGTAAGTAGACAAGCAAATTTCCTTCCCTTGACTTTGGTGTCCCCAGTATTTTAATAAACATTCATGAGTTCATTTAGAATTACGTTACTAACCGCAAAACCCATAGCTGTTTTTATAAATCACGAAGGAATAGACGAGCAAAAAATCATCCGTAACGAGTCCAGCTTTAAAAAAACAAAGAAAAATATTATTTCAGCGCAGTTCTGAAATCCAAGTGACTTAGAAAAGGACCAGTATTTTTCGTCTAAGCCAGTAATGAAATACAAAATCCAAAAAGGATTATGTATTTGTTAATACAGCTAGAAATAACTGAAAATTAATAATCATATATACGTCGAACTTGGGTAACGGTGTCTTGCTGACAGCCATTTCAAGATGCGATTGTCGTTCAGCAGTTCTTGGTTTCGGACGTCGTTCCCTGATTTTCTCAATATCCCAGCCATTTTTTTTTTTTTTTTTTTTTGTTCTTAATGAATGTTCCTCATCTGGACAGAGTAAACGAATTGCGATTACGTTCTCAATACGTTGTGAATATTTTCAGTGGAAAATGGCTACATATTCCATCACAGGAAATTGGTGTTATGAATAATTCTAGCAAGTTGAAAACCTCTTTGATTTGCCTACATAATGTTAGGAGAGTGTAACAGATTTGCGTTATTTAAATGAACATACCACCGTACAGCAATAACGGCACTACAAAACTATGGAGAGATTAATGAAAAAAGAAAGAAGTGATGCGGATGTTGAAAGCAAGGAAGTCACGCTTGCAAAAATAAAAACTTATTGCATTTATGGTCTTTTATCTTTGTCATCCTTTGTTTACGAAAATTGCCTTCGCACGTTGTTCCCAGTAACGCTGCAACAGGTAATTAAGAGATCATGAAGTGGTCATTAAGGAAAGTGCATTGTGCCTTTTAAAGAGAAAATAAAATATTCCGTTTATCCAAGTTGTTTTTGAGTCGACTATTGTATGTTGCATTCGGTTGCCATCTCTTTTCAACCGGAAGGCTCCGTCTTATTTCACTGATTAGGATCAAACATTATTGTAAGATCTAAAATTATATTATAATATAGAAATTACGAAGTGAATGAATGAGAGACTGGATTGCTGGGGAAACTCCTCTAAAATAAATACGCTGTGGTGCTGGTCGTCTGAAAGTTAAGTATAGGCCTACCTTAGTTTAACCAGACCACTGAGCTGATTAACAGCTCTCCTAGGGCTGGCCCGAAGAATTAGACTTATTTTACGTGGCTTAGAACCAACTGGTTACCCAGCAACGGGACCTACAGCTGATTGTGGAATCCGAACCACATTATAGCGAGAAATGAATTTCTATCACCAGAAATAAATTCCTCTAATTCTTCACTGGCCAGCCGGAGAATCGGACTCGGGCCTAGCAGAGTGCTAGCCGAGAACTCTACCGATTCGTCCAACGAAGAACTGCTGGTCGTCTGAGAAGCTTGAAATAACACGTGAATGAAATAATAAGAAAAAAAGTCCGCTCAGATTAGTCCTGACTTTTTTTGTCAGAAGGGGAGCACAAACCAAAGGTACATTTGATCATAACTTGAAAAATAGTCTAAAGGAACAATGGAAACAGAATAACTACCACCCATATCAAAGCTTCAAAGAGGAAGACCTCAAGCTTCAAAAGCAATCTGAAAACTAATTAGGGATCCTTACAGCATGCAAGTACGTAATCACAATTTTCAATACCTCGTGAAAATGCAGACCGCAGGTCTCTAAACTCCAATAAGAGAAGCATCCTTGAAATGAGTAAGTAAAAAGATGCCTCGTACAGTATTGAAATTTCCTGAGAGAAAGGAAAGTCATTTGTTTAACCTTTCTCTAGCAATGTTAAATTGATATGAACCCCAACAGAGAAGTGAAGCTCTAATGCAAAAGTCTTCACTGTACTGAATATCACGGAAAACCGCACACGCCAATCTTTGTATTAAGATGACCTTGTTTCGTTAACGAGCTTTTGCAATCATCAAATCTGAAATGATGAGGGTAAAATTGCTAATTCATTTGTATTTCGCCAATTTTTCATCCCTTTAAATTTATGGAATATAAAGCATAAATTCTCTCATACTTAGACACGCACTTGCGTGTTTATATGTGTGTATATATATATACAATATATATATATATATATGTGTGTGTGTATATATATATATATATATATATATATATATATATATATATATATATAATTATATATCTATATGTATATATATATATATATATATATATATATATATATATATATATATATATATATATATATATATATATATATATATACATATGTATGTATATATATATATATATATCTCTCACAAGAAGCCACCTTGACCTGGCATTTGCTTAGCGGGTCGAAGGTAGGGAAAAGAGGGATTAAGGACCCCTTCCTAAAGAAGCTTAGCGTCCTTAAGCTAATTTACAACTTTCTCTTTTGGGGCAGAGTGAACTGTGTGGGATTCTTTTGCAGGTACCCCGTCGGGAAGCGATCAGATGTTCAGCGCAACTGGACGAGTTAACTCATGGAGGATGATAACTGCATTGTCCTGCGGGACCGCCACCCCGTCCCTCGGCCGACGCCTTAAATAGGGACAGACGAAGGAGACGTCGGTTTACGGGCTGCTCCAGGAGCAAGAGCCCGTGCCAGCACAAGGCTGGCTTAATCTTAAACAAGGAGACGTCGGTCAGACACTCGAGGGACGCCATGAAGTCGTGAGACGGATTGCCATAAGACGCGCGCGGGACCGCTATAATGGAGGAGTGATTGACGCCCAATCTTCGGCACAGGAACACACATTCCAGTCATATTTTGCCTAGTGGTCCACGGACCCCATCTTCGCCATTCTTCGCTGGAGACCCCTTCCTCTATACGGTAAAGTGCTCATTAAAGAGTCCCTATCAGTCACGAATTGCCCTTCAAGTGTTTCCTTTTAAGGGCCAGTAATTCCCACTTTTCCTTTGCCTCGTGATACCAGTGTTATTCAAATGTCTGTGTTTTAAGTGACTGCCTATTCTTTGCTCATTCGAGGCCTTGTGGCGCCCTCGGCGCGGCCCCGAATTCCTGAGTATTTCTCCCCATTTACTGGCTTGTAATACCTGAACCTCTCATTTCAGAGGGACCAATTTGCAGTGGCATATCCTTGGATTGTGCCTTGTGAAAACCCCACTAACGGATTCCAAGTTCGAGTTCATCAGTTAAAATATCCCTTCAGGAATGTGGCATTCAGACATTCTTTCATCTTCTGATATTCTTTTTGTGTAACGTAATTTTCATTTAACTCTAAGGTGTTTACATACACATTCCTTGTGAGTAGAGCCCTAAACTCATATGAAAATCACCCTTTTTCTTGTTTTTTTTATGATTACCTAGACCTAAGAAGTTAGATAACAAGGCTAACATCACGGTAAGTGTTGATGCCTGGCTCATAGTGACCATTTTTCATGTAAAATCATATATATACACACACACACACACACACACACACACACACACATATATATATATATATATATATATATATATATATATATATATATATATATATATATATATATATATATGTTGATCGTCTGGGATCACCATTTGAGATATGAAGAGCGATGACGAATGCTCTCTTAATGTTTGGCAGAGATCAACCAGAAATAAACAAGGTAAGAAAGTAGGTCTTACGTAGACAATTCAATCTGGAACCCTTCCTGGTGATCTGGAAGGGGGACGATAAAGTGAAGTTTGAAAAAAGAGAGTTCTGCTAAAGTTCAAAATAATTAAAGAATTGGTAGGAGTTTAAAAGACTGAATACTAGTCTGAAGAAATGGATTAACAGAAGGGACAGGTGCAGTAACTGTATAAGGATTCAAAAACACTTCCAGAAAATAAGAGCATTTAACTGCATTCAGAACCTAGTGCTACAAAAGTGGTGGACAAATGGTGACTCGTTATAACGTGAATTTCAAAAAAAGGGTATAAATAACACCACAAAAACTTAACGCAGCGAGCTATGGGTGGATGCACAGGAAAGAGGTTTTGGGAGGGAAGATATGTTACAAAACGTGCAAAGGTTAACCTAACAAAGTTAAGTTTCATTTAATATTCAGAGCCAGAGCCAGGGAAAATAATATTCGAGAACTACTGGTTAAAATTAGACTAACCCACAACTCTTAATTTCAGCAAATAAATCTCCAGTCACGCGTAAACTTGAGCATGTCAATATGAATACAAGCATGCTATGCTAATCACCTTCAATGGGCAATAACCGGCTTATAATCTTAAGACAAAGTGGCTACGATAAATCAAGTGTTACTAGTGTGCTTCTTAACCACTTACAGGTAAGTAAACGTAACTATTAAGCAAGAAAAAACAACTAAAATCAACATGATCAAAATAGAATTCTTGAGTAGCTAAAATTTAAACAAACATTTCAAACTCAGGCGAAGCAATCTTCGGGATCGCTCCCTTTATCAAACAGGCTTCACCCAACTAAAGAAACCCGGACAAACCCAAAAGGGAAGAGGGAGAAGCACCTGGTCTTCACAGAATCCGATGAAAGAAGAAATAGAGCTAAGAAAAGAAAAGGGATCTAAAAAATTTTGAAGATGCATTTATTTCGCGTACTACTTCGATTTAGAAGCACGTTTTATTTAGTGATAACCAGTTTATGAAATGGGAAAACTGATTCCATTTACAAATACTGAAACAAGATTAAATTTCACAGTTAATTATACAGACATCTAACATATCACAACTGCAAAATATGACGAGTAATAAGGGTGAAACAATCTCAACACTACTTTATCCGAGAGAGAGAGAGAGAGAGATTTATACGTGGCAATTCAGGAACAAATTTTGCCAACATTTAGGCAAGTTTATGAAACAAGTCAAGTTATGTAAGGGACAACCTATTATTATAAATAACGAATTACAACGGAGGCAAATAGTTGACCGATTCCCTAATACTAAAAGCGATGATCACAACCCATGATAAATTCATGCAATGACTTTATAGATTGAAACGTTCACATTCGCAGTGATAGTTGTATATTTCAATGCCAATTTCTAGGGCAGTGTCAAACAACAATAAAAATGAAGTCTGCTTCCCCATGCGAGCGTGCTAAAGTGCGAGTTAATGTCAGAGAAGCAGAGAGAGAGAGAGAAATTTTCTTCGCTTTTCCTGGCTCCTTCCCAAGTTGTAGAGGCAATGCACTGTAGGCAGAGTACCCGCAGACATCTATATTATCAAGGGAAGGCCTCTCTCAGCTTCGTCACTAGCCAAAGCAGCCGAGAGGTACTGTGAGCCTACCTGTTTAGGTACATGCTCACGCACAACACAGAGTAATCTTGAGAGGATTACTTTTCAAGGGTCCTAACAGACCTGTCCGGCCCTTTGCCATTGACGACGTGGATGATGTACAGGTTTAGGGGTTTCTTATCGTTCTGGGAATAAGGAAAGCCGTCTCAGAAAGTTTAACAAATCTGCTTTAATGAACGCAGGCAAAGATCAGGTGATTTTATCGCGGCTGGATGTATCCACATTATACCGTCAAAGGGCTGCCAAGGTAACATTCTCGCAAGCCTTAGAAGTATACCTTGATCCATTCCTTTCACAGTAAAGAGTGGGAGACCAATTCCCACTTCTATCTCTGCTGAGATGCACGTGAGGCGATTGTTTTTTTCTATGGCATTGTCTTGCAAGCACCAAGAAATTGCAGGAGCAGAAGCACAGAAAAAACCCACCAGTCTCAAGGACCTAGGCATTGCGTTCCAGTTTGTCAGAAAACTGGGAACTCGAGATTTTTCCGGCATTCGACAGGAATTTATCAATAATACTAATTGTAAATGCAACAGCTGACGACAGCTCATGGAGACCAACAAATTTCTGTAAACCAAGAATGAATAAATATTCCATTGCTTTTAATTCATAGTTGTATTGAGTATTCTTTCACAGCTCCATTCAGGATAACTATAATTAGTATTTCTTTATCTTATGTGCAAATGTCTGCATACGCTCACACAAATCCCGTCGAGTTGGTTTTGGTTGACAAAAGTGTTGTTTGTTTTTTGAACGTTCTTTTAGCTCCAATGTTTGAGGCAGATTTTGTATGGAACAAGATCTAGGGAACATTCTCTAGAACTTGATGTGGATGACATTACAACGCTGAAAGCGCACTTTTGATTTCATAACTTTCTGAATACCTTTTGTATGTCGATTTCTGCTGATTATAGTTAGGTTCTTAATCTTAATCACCACCTAACAGCTTTATTTCCCTGTGACCCTTTAGCCTTGCTTGGGAAGTAAGGTGAAAGATATCTGCATTGGAGGGTAAGTTAGCCGGTAGATAACACCCTCTTTCATCTCCCTTTCAAGTTGCTTGCTAATTACGGTTCGTTTGGGTTTCTATTCTCTAAGTATTACAAAACCATCCGGTATTTTAATGACATTGACGCAAACCTACCACCAGCGTTATTCTTCACTTTGTTTGGTTTTATGTACAGCCCTCCACAGGAATAATTCCCTCTCTGGCGGGCCCATGTACGTTTTCAAAATAAGGAGGTGCTTATATTTTATGATTCTTTCAGTGTTTTCTCGTCAGCATCGTAGCCCTGTGACTTGGATATCGCCAGTTAAAATAGATCATTCGGAAACCACTAAACAAGACCCGAATAACAAATGGATATATGAAACCAAACAGCACACATGCCAATAAGGTTTACAGGAATCATGAATAGTCATGTTGAAAAGTTTTAGTTGAATTATCATCGAAACAGAATGACAGAAAAAAAAGACTGAAATGAATTTGACCACTACCAAATAACCTAAATAACCTGCTCGTTTCTATTCATTATTGTTTCGAGTCCAATAAAGCAGATTTTTTATTCAAGGTTATACTGTATACTTCCGAAACGGACTGCTGAATACACATGACAGCCAATGTAATGGGAATTTTTTTTTATTTCATTATACATGTTTTTTGCTTTGAGTTTGATGTATTTTGAAATACGTATCAAACGTCGTTGTTGCGCTGTGCCATGCAATGGAGAAAGCATTAAGTATGTAAGGACTTGACGCAAAGGTGTCAAAAAAAAAGCTATGCAGACGATTTTTTGCTAAAAACAAAGTACACTGCATGGTTTACAATGTAAAATGGTATATTAATGCTTGAAATATTAGTAAAAACAAGAAACGAATCAGGACCACTGTGTCGCGTTTACACCAATCGAATCGATTTGATTTAATTAATGAAGAATCATTTGACTCGAGTCATTTTGAATTATCTCCGTTCATAATGGCTGAGTCAAACTGAATCACTTGCCAGTAACCAGTACATAAGACTGACAAAGAAACCAGTAATGCCGTATGAGAAGCACTAAGGCCATACTATATGCCAGCACCTGATGTTCATCACTGGACCCTCAGGGTAGGGCTGATGAAATAAAGAAAAAAAATGGTCTGTTTCCAGTTTTAATAGCCTTGTTGTATATACTCAGGCCTGTTTGAAGAACAGTTCATCACAAAGGCAGTGTTTGGTGGAAATGCCAGCTGGAATGACGTATGAGATTTGTTTACCTTTTACTAAAGATTAATTACTGTGTACCATCAAGCAAGAAATGTCTACTGCTCCTGGAATGGTTAGAGTAACTTATATAATTGACTGCAACAGATGATAGTCCGCTACTGGATTCCATTAATTTGTCCTATGCAAATGGTAGGTTACCTGGGAAGATAACCTTAATGACTCCTGTTCCTAAAGGTAATGGTGAATATTGATCTACATCTCTGACATCATGTCTTCGCAAATTAATGGAAAGATTTTATTTAAATAGGCTGATTTATGCTGTCGTAGGACAGCTATCTGATAATGTTTGGTTTTAGGAAAGGTAAAACTACGACAGATCGTGTTAATAAAGTATTAAGCAATAGCAGAGCCATATGTAGAGCTTTTGTAGACCTTAAGGCTGCCTTTGATAGCCAAATATTGAGGTAATAGTTCTAGAACTGGTATATAAAGCGTGAAATATTTGTCAAAGTGGATAAAGAGCTATCTAACTGGCAGTTAAGCCAAAGTTGGTTCCAGGGTTATGAATCTGAGGAAATGTTATTGGAGCTGGGTGTGCCGCAAGGTTGGGTACTGAGCCTTACTTTTAGTGTTGGTGGATAAAGTTACAAGGCACAGATTTCAAAGAGGTACTGATATTGTTATTTACGTTGATATCGTTTTACAATGTAACTTTGATTCTATATTGTCATTAGCAATGGCGGAGCTGTAAAACTTGTTAGCATATGGGTTTGGTTATAAATGAAAGTAAGAGCAAAAATACAAACTTATCTTTATTCAGGGGAAAGATACTAGAGTTAGTTGGCAGTTGTAAATACCTCGTAATGTATATTAGTTTTAAGAAGACCATGTTCGAGATAAACTGTTAGAAACCTGTATGGCGAGATTTACACCATTACAAGTCTTCGCAAAGAAGTAACGTTTCAGGCTTTCTGGTTTTAAGGATGGTTTATACTGTCGATTATGCAGCGTCTATATTGGCCTATTGTTCAGAAAAAGCCAAAGCCATGCATATCATCTTGGGATGTACGATGAGTGCCAGGATAGAAATGGCTGAGCATGGACGATGTTCGAATAAGAGAAGGGGAAATTAGCGCTGAGATGACAATTGCCAAGTTAAAAGGAGTGTTTAACGCTCCCATTCAAGCTAACCGGTATTCACGGAAACCATATGACTTATGATGCGAAATATTGGAGTTAACGAAAATTTGGTGATAATTCATTTACTGGTGAAACTGATTTCAAACGAATACATGGTAACAGCTCTAAAAAGAAATAAAGCAGCTGAGTAACGCGCAGTTCACGAGAGACTGAAAATTGTTGGTAAAAAGCGAATTGTATATAATTTTGTAGATTTCCTGAGCGCTTTGCTCGCACTGAATTGTAAGCACCATTCTAATGCTGATTTATTGTACTAATGTAAGGCTTGGGTACACGAAGCAAGGCAAAGTGATTTTAAATAAAGACTGGAGACGACGTCATATAAGTATATATTTAAATGAGATTGTTGAAAAATTAACAAAGACACATTTAAAACTTCTGTTGATATTCTAAGTCTTAGCTGTATAGAAATGAGACTACGGGGGACCAGAAGATTTAAAATTAAACTAAATTACTGCTAACCTTTAGAAACTGATCTTTTAGAATAACAGAACAAATACCTTTAATTTCACGAAATATTTGGTGAAGTTTAAGTAACATTATCATATTAAAAACCTTAATACAAAGATGTTAAAAAGTATTACAAAAAAAACAAAAATTAAGCGATCATTATAAGCAGTTACGTTACTTAAAATCTTTACAACAGAAAAACAAATCTTAGTCAAGATACATTAACTACTGAAAATGGTTTGTACTGCGCTTACCGCCTGGAAGGAAAAACTAATTTGTTTGAACTTCCCACGCACCTGCCCGTAGGTCCTAGGACCTATCGAGCAAGGAATGGGAGGGCCCTCCACCCCTACAGGGGCACCGCCCTTGTAGGGGTGGACGTAAAAAAAAATTGGTACAGATACAAAATTTTCATTTAGAAAAACCCTTGTACAAATACCTAACACTCACCTTGTTTTTATTAAGCCAGACCTGGTTAGAGAATACGAATTTTGACCCTTAACAGGTACGTTCTAATTTCAAACATTATAGATTGAACACCAACCTTTATGGGCCATCAGAGATCAACCGATCTTGAAAAATATTAAATTTGCAATAACGTAAACGACCTATCGCCTACACGAGTTTTATAAGTTGAGTAAAATTATTGAACAAAATAATGTTATACGATAAACTAACGCATTATGGAATATAGACTAAAAAAATATAAGACCAAACACCCACCGTAGCACACGAATTGCAATTTAATAACATTCACCTCAGTTACAGTCAACACACAAACATTAAGGAAAAATATGACGAAGTACTTAAAATATGTCTAAGCTCCAACTACATATAAGACTGAAAAAGCTCTGTCAAGAAAACTTAACAAAAAAATAGGCCAATTACAATAAGCCATTGCATTAAGCAACCTGACCCACGAACTATTACGATACTGGGAAATAAGACTAAACTGAAGTCACGAAATTAGAAGTTAACAAATATCAAATCATAACATAATGAAACTTAGCTTTAGCAGGGCCTGGGAAAGTCGCCACGGCTTCACGAAGACCATCCTTCAAACTACCCAACTCGAATCACTAGTCCAACCCGTACAGAGTTATTTCCTCCTGCTATCGTTCAAAACCGGTTAAGTTCCATCATCAACAAACGCAATAACACTATTATACCTTACTGTTCCAGACGTTAAAACTGATGCAATAACACTAAACCTGAGAAAACGGAGGATATGCATAATGCTCGCTGAGAAATGTTGCTGTTAACTTGATCATCAAGGACCATGGATTCACCTGGTCTTTGAACGTGGACGATTCACGCGGAAGCGTACCCCGTCCTTGGTTTTTGTTCGTGGGGAACTTTTAAAAGAATCTGTTGGTTCTTAAGCACCAACTGTTTGGCTCTTCGTTTTGTGACTTCTCGGTTCTCTGATAAAATTGGTTTCTGTGCCTCATAACAAAAACCTTTTATTAATAGGCTAATATACTGAACGAAAGAATGAAATTCTTCGGTGTATTACGTGTAACGTCAAGCTAAAAAAAATGAATTCTTTACTTAGTCTTACATTTTCTAAGTAACGTATTCAATTTATTTAGTGTGTATGTGTCAGCATGTAAGTAGCATATGTACGTATGTATAAAACCAGGGAATGGTATGATAACCCATGGCTAAGTTCTTTGTTGATTTTCCCAACGCAGACTACCGGAAATAGTCTGCAGAAGTCAAATCTCGGGCGAAGAGGGAAACATAAGAAGATATTGAATAAAATTTGGCACAAATTTTATTTATGCTTAATCTATAGTGGAGCTAATGTTGTCTGAAAATGCTCGATGAAGTGAACTGAAAACCACATGAACTACCCTACGGGTATTTCTGTTTTGACTCCTCCTTGCGCCCTTAATGGAATGGGATGAAATATCAAATTTAAGCCAAAATCCAAGCGCTGGGACCTATGAGGTCATTCAGTGCTGAAAGGGAAGCTGAAAGTGTCAAGGTTTTAAAGGTGTAACAGGAAAATTTCGCAGTTGCACTATGAAGCAACTGTTAGGAGAGGGTGGAAAGTAAGATGGAAGAAGAGAACATGAAAGGAGGTACAGTAAAGGGAATGAAAGCCTACGCCCTAAAGACGTTTTGAAAGTCTGCACCATAGTACCTATACCATGCACAACAAAATAAAAAAAATGTACTGGAATTATTTCCCAATATGAACGCAGACGTATATTAATATTTTGAAGAATTCCCATTTTCCATAGTTTAGCACTTACCAGAGTTTTTGCATAGGAGGCCATATACCTGAGCATTTTGATTATCATCTATTGCAATAGTCTTGGCAAGCTTTTTTTTTCAGCACCACTTTCATATTGTAGTATAATATTTAATCACTAGTTTCTTTCGCTTAGATTGCAAAGATTTTATAATGTTGCTAATAATAGGCTACTGAACTTTGAGTTCAAAAGTTGAGATAAGTAATATGGTAACCAAACTCTCATTCGTTTAGCACTCAGGACATTTAATGTATTTCATTGATTCTACTTAGTACTTCCGTGCGGTTTAACTATACTAGCCTCACTTAACTACCTTTCCTTAATTCTTTGCTTGTCATTCGTGGAATACAGTGTAGGCTATACTTGTCTTTGAAATTTCTTATTGTATTAGATAATAGCTATCCCGGGAAACTTTTGTTTTCATATAGCTTCTTCATTAAAGATTTTCTCATTTTTTTATCGGGCATCAAGTCTTGTATTTCTGTACTAAATACTGAATCTCTTTCAGGATCAGGTTAATTCCACACTGTGAATTTTATTCTGGTTTACAACTGGAGACTTCTTACGTTACACAGAAGTTGGTATTCTCTTCTTTAAAACAGATACTTTACGTGACATGGCTGATTAAGCTTACTCTTTTTTTTTTTTTTTTATATTCTGCAAACCAATTCTTGCACTATAATAGTGTAACTTATACTTGGACATAGTCTATTTTAATAACTTACTATTATTTCCATGCGTTAGTGAGTCTAAACTTTAGGAAGCTTGGCTAACCTATGAATTTTCTTTTGTGGGAAATAGGACACCAGTAGAGAGAGAGAGAGAGAGAGAGAGAGAGAGAGAGAGAGAGAGAGAGAGAGAGAGAGAGAGAGAAGAGAGAAAAACTTCACCCCAAGAATGTTTCTGTATCTTCACAAGTCGAAAAACGGAATACTCGCTAATCGAGATTTGTTTATCAAAACTGAGGCGAGACATTAGTTTCGTATGAACCAACCAATTTTTCCTATTTCACTTCTACCAGGGTGGTCCCATGCAGGGGCGATGCCCCCGTAGGGGTGAAGTCCTCTCCCATCCCCTGCATCATAGGTCTCATGACCTATGGATAAAAGTCTGGAAGGTTCAAACAACAAACTAATTTTTTCTTTCAGGTGCAAGTTCATTAGTGTAGCCATCGTTAGAAGTTAATGTACTTGAGTTTTGTTTCTCAAGGATTTCAAAAAGTAACATAACTACTTATTTTGCACCTTAATTTTTTTAAACTTAATTTCTCCTTTAATAAAATTCAGCAATAAGGAGTGAAGATTTAAGTTTACTTATGTTTGTTATGTTTTAATAAAAAATTATTAATTTTAGTTGCTCTAAGGATTTTTAATCTTAATGTAAACCCTGAGATCAGCTGTAGTTAAAGTTTAGCTTTGTATCTACAGTATACTATAAGGACTTATCTTTTAAATATTTTTTCGGGACAAAAAATAAACGTGGTATTACACTGCTTTGAAAATTAACATTCAGGATATTAGTTTTATTGATTAAATTTAACTTCTTTGCTTTGAAACTTTATATAACGTGAATGATAGCTTCCACTGCTCATAGTTCTAATGAATCCAATTTGTCATTAATTTTAAATATCATAACTTTACTGTTCAAGATTAATGACAAAAAATATAATGAACAATATACAATTAATACAAGATACAAAACGATATTGAATTTGACAGGGTCTACTTTAGGACAGTTTTACTATTCATTTACTTAGCAGTCCTGGCTATCTGACCACTGCGTGAAGGCACTTTTTAGACAATTTCCGGTATACTCGAATAAGAGGTTTTGCAAGTTGTTTATCTGTAAGGTAAAGTAAATTGTATCTTAAGTGAAAGCTTCATTTCATCAAAGTTAACATAGACTGTGTATTGTATATCTTTTGTAGAGCATTTACATATTGTTTCTACTACATTTTCTTTTATCTTGCAGACTGTCATAAACGCCTTATTAACTCGTTTGTAGTGATTTTTCCCCCTCTTGATTTGCGAATATAAGTTAAAAACATTCAGTTCCCAGTATACAGGAACGTACATTTCGAAAGACGTACTAAGATGTTTTGAAGTTTTCACATAAGCGTTCCCATGCCTTCCCAGACGAGTTAAGACAACGCAGGTGTTTAATGAGAAACTAATGCATGACTGTACCCCGAGTCATTACTGATCTGACCTAACCCTAGTACTCTGTGCTCGGAGTGACGCTTTCAGCAGCTGCTTGCAACTATCGCGATCCTTTTGCGAGTTTCTTCCCTAGGCACTATTATTCTCAGTTCCCACTGAATCTTGTCGCTTTGCACTTCGATGAGTTTCCCCTCCTTTTCAACTACCTGCTCTGCCATCAAGGGTCACCACCTTGACCAGACCCACACCTGTATCTCGGCCTACTCGCCCTTGACTCTTCCATCTAATTATCACCCCATTGCCGCTTCTCCCTCTTGAACCTTTTATCAGCTGCCATTCAACGACCTTTCTATAATAGGTACCTGGCCGGATTATCGACATGCCCTGAGAAGAGGACAACGGAGGACCCCATTAAGAAGAGGCTGTCAGAAATGTCAAAACGCGATCACCGTCGGCGCCTATTGTGGTATATATACAAGCTCCAACAGGCCAATCTTTGCTAGCTACCCCTATGATGCCACTCTGCTAGTAGACCCTCGGCTAGTCTTTCCCACGACATTACTCTGCTGATTTACCAGACGACGTCACTCTGTCCAGAAGGTTACCGATAGACTACCATCGAGTCTTGCTTGACATCTTCCTTAGGCTGCTACGCTGAAGATTGTCGTACCCAGCTGCTTACCCTCTGCGCGCTAATGTCTTGCTAGCCCGACAGCACCACTACACTTTGTCTTATTTCCTCTATGGTGGGGAACCTTGAGTGACAACGACTCCACTGACGCCCTCCTGCAGAAACCTGGCTCTACAAAACCTCACGTCTTGTCCACAGACTAAGACTCATGGTTTTGAGTACCTGTGGTGTGTTATCAACTGTAGATCAACGGTGCCACCTTCCTGCATACCCAGGTGCCATACCTGGTCAAGATATCCAGACTATCAGTGCTGCCCTGTTCTTGCTTTACGTACCCCATCATGTGCAAAAATCGGATCCTCACTCATTCATCTTGCTTGTTAGCCTACGAAGGCCTAGTGTTTAAAGCTTGCAGTTTTGTGGCACTTTTCTATAAATATTTCATCTTCTGATTTTTTAGTGAGTTATACTATTTAGTGGGTACCCTAAGTTTACCTCCATTCCTTATTTTATTGGTCAATTTTGAGTATACAGTATTCACTTGTAACTTTTTCTGTTCAGCAGAGAACAGCCACCCTTTGTCAGGTGTTGTTATCAAAGGTCATAGTTAGAGCCATCTTTTTTTTTATCTTCACGGCAGGGCGAATGTGACAACAGGCTTACTTGTACTACCAAAGAACTCTTGTACAGTATTTGTTGCTTTTACCTCACAACAGTTTTAAACTGAACTGGTGTGAGTATGGGGCTTGGCATTATTGATTGCTCTTTATGCTATTTTATATGTAATGGTTCACACGTGTAATAAGTTATTTGACATTTCAATAAACTATTTTAAATGATGCATATGTAAATTTGAACGTTCTTATTTTCAGCAACAGCACTTTCTTGTAAGAAGTCAATATTAAACATCTAAAAGCTTAAACTGAAGCTACTGCAGATTTTAAACCCAAAATCTGGCTTTGTGTACCAGGTAGCAATATTTGAAAAAGTAGTGTAACTTTTTAATTCCTGATATTGCAGACGTAATTTAGTGGTTCTTTATACCTTGAGTAATTCTTTACTTTTGGCATGAGTGAGATATGTAATAGCATGGAAATGGTGACTACCGAGTATTTTCTGATTATATGAACTGAAAAGAACATTTATCTAAATGGATTCCAGGTGATCACAGATTTCTTAGGACAGAAGTATTGTTATTGGATGGATGTCCTGATTTGAAACAAACTTTATTAGCTATTTGAATAAAGCCTAAAATGGAGAGAAAACACAACTACATTACTCAGAAGTAGCTCACTATTTATAGTTACTGGAGATTAAATTACTTACTGCATAGTTAACTTTAGTCACTGAACAGTTAATGGAATTTTACCATTTTAATTTTCAGGCTTCCTAAATATGAGAGCAGCTTAACTGGACTTAATGTTAAAATTTAAAACAAATATACTGGTTATCTCACTTGTGCGCAATGTAATAACGCAATTATGAATTAAAGAGTGGTTTGTGTTTCAATGGAATGCTGGAAAAAAAGGTACAAATTCTAGTACATAGCAAAATCTTCATAGTAAGTGCCAAAAATTTTAATGTGTTGTCAGAAGTTTATCAAAACAAATTTTCAGGCTACTCACATCATTGGCCTATGATGGAGTTAAACTATAAGTGCAAATGTTTAAACATCAAATTATAAGAGCCTTTCAATGTTAATCTTAGTGTTATTTTTTGTCTGAAACCTAGCTACTGTTAAAAGTGAAGCAATGACAAGTTTAAATTCACTTTTAATATCTGCTCCTGTTTAGTTCCTTGTATTCTTCAGTTTTTTTTTTTTTTTTTCATTGTTTACTATGACCTATTGCATTTCTTAATTGTCCTCTGGAGATGTCAGTGCACATATGAATGCCAGTGTACCTTGTCCTGGAAGTTACATGGGGTAATTTTTTGGAAAGTCTTGTTGAATTGAATTGAATATAGAATTTAGACCAATGGCCATGCACTATGAGGTCATTCAGCGCTGGAATGGAAATTAACAGTAAAAGGTTTGAAAGGTGTAACAGGAGGAAAACCTCGCATAGGAACTGATTTTTCATGAACCCATGGCAAAACAAATTACAACCTACCCACTGGACAGGGTAGCCAGCCCAACTTGGTGCTGGGCCCAAGCCTGGATAAATAATGAGCACTAAAGTCAGGAAGGGCAGCCGCCCTTAATACATCTCCCAAAACCAATTTTGAGATGAGGCATTCAAGATAGAAACAGTTGGATGAGGCCCATCAGAGACAGCAACGATTTATACAAATGTAACTTGATAATACCTTAGTAAACTGTATAATAAACATGTTAATGTGTTTTCATTTTATCAAGAGGTGAGATTAACCTATTGAAGTTATGTTATCTACGATTGTGTATACATAAGTAAATGCATTTGTTTTGATTGTAATGCGATATTTCTTCCTTACAGAAGGTATACATATTTTCAGATTTCTCCCTAACTGTATTGTATCAGCAAAACCAAGTATTGTTATGACAATACTTGGTTGCAATTGTAGCACTGCATGTAAAATAAGAAAATAAGCAATACAGGCAGTCCCCGGGTTACGTCAGGGATTCCGTTCCGACGCTGCGCTGTACACCAAAAAATTACGTAACCCGGAACGTCGCAAGAAAAATATACAAAAATGAGAAATAAAGTGATGAAAGCCTTACCTTTAATCCTCTGGGTGTACTGTACAGTATTTTACTTGCATTCTGATGTTGTGTGCATCCAAAAACCTCCAAAGACGACCACGAAATAACCTCAGAACATCCACTGTAACCCAGAACCAATTTTTTTTATGAATATACTTGAAAAGTGACGTAAACTCGGAATGACGTAACCCAAGTCTGACATAACCCTGGGAATGCCTGTGCAGTATTCTGAAACAGCCATTCAAATCCCAAAAATTTGTTCAAATGCTATTCATTTTATGAATGTACAGCCCAGTTAACTATGCTATGTAACAGTTAAGTTAGGCAAGAATCCAACATAGCCAAGGATAAGGGTTGAATCCATTAGGTGCAAAATGCTGTCCTAAATATCATTCTTGTATTGCAAGGAACCAGATATAGAAGGTAACCAGTTATTTACGGAAATGGTTAATAATAAAATACTTGCTTTAATAATATATCCAACAGAATGTACGCTATTGTAAACCCTGGAAAGGACTAGAGGAACTATGGAAGTCAAGAGTCTCCAATTCTCAGCCTTAGCCTTAACCTTGAACATGAAGATTCATGTGTCATTGACCTCAAGTGCCATCTATAGCAAAGGCTGAGACATTATCTTTTCTTTTTGACTAAGGGCATAACATATAAACCCATAGTCTATGGCAGTCCTTGGTTATCGGCAGGGGTTCCGTTCTGAGGGTGTGATAATATCCCCACTAACCAAAAATCGGTGATTTTCAGGGCTTATCGGCAAACGAAAAGCGCCGATTTTCGGTTATCTGCACCTCTGTTTGGTATTTATCGGTGCCAGTACCCACTTATTGGCACCAGTAAGCGGAAATCGGTGATTTTCGGCGCCGAAAATTGCCGATTTTCATCACTAGACAAGCGCTATAAAACCGTATCACCGTTAACCGGGGACTGCCTGTATATACCAGTTATAGAAGGCAGGTATACATGGCCCAAACCTCACGCTAAGTATGAATGTGTGGTATCCTCCCACATGGAAAAAAGAAAGATAGACAATACAGGTACACAGTTTTATCTTCCCATGCAGCCAATTTTCTGATAATCCATTAAGTTTGTCATTCGGCTTGCATTTTGTTTTCAAGGCAACTGAACTGGGAATTAGTGAAAGAACTGTCTTAAAACTTTATACTGTTCTTCTATTGCTTCTATTGTATGGTAATGCATCTATATACATGTACATTGATTAAAATACATCTTACAAAAGTAAACTTACAAATACTAAGAAAAACCTCTTCATCTTTCTACAAAACTATTTGCATTGTTAGGAGTAGTTTTACTAATAACAAGAACTCTTTGGCTAGAATAATGTACTATTAAAATAAAAAACAAAAATCAAAAGAACTGAAAAAAAAGACTGGAAGCCAAAATACTTAAAATACCAACATATAGAAGACTGGCTTCTTAAATGACCAGGGAGCTATTCATGTCAAACAATCAGTTCTAAAACTATGAACTGACACATCTTACAGTTTTGAACATCATAACAAAAAAATTCAAGTAACCATGAACAAAAGCCTATTAATTAAGAAGTGTCATAATGTGGAAGACTACTAAAACTTCTATTCATTAGTGATAACGTTCAAAGTTATATACAATATATATCTTCCTTGTGGAAATTACACCTTTCATAAATATAATCTATACAGCACTTATTTATATTAATGTGCATATCAATATTCTGTCAAAAGCACCAGTTTCTTATTAAAGGGAAGCATTACATCTGACTACACAGCATTTCATTTAAGAGGCACTAATAAGGGTGACAGCAACCTATTGTTGCTCCCACTTGATGACTATTTATAAAAACATAAAATCTCTTCATGTCAACGAATTATATAAAGCCCACAACAAATCACCAAATTATGCGTATGAAAGGCTATGACCTCATATTGTCATAAATAAATTAATTAAAGTCTTTCTCCATGAATGAAATGTGTTCAAAAGCAAAAAATACTGTGCCTTGTCAAATATATTCTCATTTATCATTTTTATAAATATCAAGACTATCATCTTAATGCTGTACTGCCTTTCTTTATAAACAGCCAGCGTATATTCTTAAGATTTGTGTAGGAAGTGAAAACTGTAATTTATCATATTAAAAACATCTTTAGATGGCAAGGATATTACTTGTATCCTTTTTTCTCAAACAGAGAGTATTGTATGTTTATCCAAGAGAATACAGCAATTGTTTAAGCAAATAATTAAAAGTACTGAAAAAGAAACAAACTAAAATAGATATATGCAACCTTCAAGTAAGTAAACAGACACTACTACAGTACTAAACAAGTTCATGATACAAGAAACAAGTACTGCCTCTCAAAGTCCATTGAACATGTCTGAATTTTATGCCTAGATAAATGCTCTATATAATCATAAACCCTCAAAAGTATTTGAATAAGCAAAATTTGTACATAAAAATATTGAAAATAAGAGGTTAGTATTCAGGTAGTGGCTAAGATCAGCGTAACATTCCTCCAGTTCTCTTTTACTGGAATAAGAATGACAACTAATTTAAAATATTTATAAAATCAATGGTCAATGACCTGAGATATGATATTCACACTCATTCCATCTGACAAGACTTTCTTTAAAGAATGAGACAGATAAATTTGGGTGGATTGTCAATAAAGCTTTATATCAAATAAACCTTAATTCCACTATCCTGTTCTGCAATGCAAACAAAGATTTCTACTCTCACATTACACTGGCAGCATAGATACAAAGCGCATAGTTAGGTACAAAGAACTGGAAACACAAGTGAAGTGGTAAAACAGCTAAAAATCAGTGGTTTTACAGAGGATGGTCCCTAACATTGTAAATCAGATACCTTACTTCATAGTTACCAGCCACTGGTTCTCAATACAATCATATAACTTGGTGAAAACTATCATTAATGACAATCTTGCAACATAATAGTTTGATAAAATGCAATATCTAATACTACTGCTACTGACACAAACCTATATGTTTGAAAGCATGAATTGTATACTGTATTACGATAAATATTACTAAAATACACATTAAAGCTCACTTCCACAAAATATGTACAAAAAGTAAATCAAATAAAAAACAGACACACTCTCTGAGATAAGTAGCAGATACTCGTCAAATAACAAGATAAGTAGCTGGAAATTACATGCTACAAAGTATGTTCGTAACAAAACATATCTATTGTTTTGAATTACAAAACTGACCTGGCTAATCTCATTAAGTCTTCTCACAAAGAGCAAGTTCAAGACACAATAAAAACAAGGCACAAACATAAATCTACTGAACTTCCTCAACTTGTAATAAAACTACATCTACTGTATATTACACAGTATTAGCATATAACCAAAATCACTACCTTAGGACATTGTGAAACATAAATTACATTAATAAGAAAATTGCACCAATTATTCAAAGGACTGAATATGTGTTCAAAAACCAGTCATGTCTTTATTTACCTAAAGTTTGACTCCTGTAGAGGCTTACCATACAAATGGAAATGTGTATAAGTTGTGTCCAATAATACTGTATAAACACTAACAACCTGTGTTAAATCAAGTTCCTATTGCCTTCTCTAATGTCAAAACTCATTTACATGATAGTATATACCATACAGCATGTGCAAGAATATACATAATTTTTTTGAACTATTACTCATTGAAATCAAGAGAGTAAATTAATTCCCATATTTGCTAGCATGTAAGAGACACCTCAGATTTTGGAAGCATATTCTAGGGAAATTAAAAAATCCCTCATCCCTAATCTTCCAAAACATCTTTAATATAAATCAAAATATTACTGACCTTCACAAAAAATACATTTTTATGAATTACAGCAATGGCTTTTGCCTAATGCAGCAACTAGCATAAACCCATCTTACCATCTCTCATCTTTTTTACTCTGCGTTTCTAGCTTAATTCTTGATGAATATGCTCATCTGCATTAGCTCTCAACCTCCCAAAATTTGTGTGTTAGCATTCATATCTGATATTACAATTTCAAACCAATTACAGATATTTTATAGCATGACTGTAATGTGGTACAACATATGAAAAAGTTATCAGTACAAAGCCAAAACAGATTATAGGTACCTGAACTACTGCAATTACACGATACTCGTTAATACAAATGTCTGAATGACTAGTTTGAAAAAAGCTTTCTCCAACCTCTCTCTTACAAATGAACTTGCACAATCATATGAATATGTAGTTGTTGTTTTAACTTAAAAAGTCTTTCTTCTTTCCTCTTTCTCTCACATGCAAGTATATTATTGGTAGTGTAATTCCAAGTCTATCAGACATTGGACAGAAATACAGTATTGTATTTAAATTGTATGCTAAAAAATACTAGGCAATCGTTACACTGTACAAAACATGTTATGCTGCTTGAATTTGCAATTGTTTCAAATTGAGCATCTGTTAGCCTTCAATCTCTCTTTGTTTATTACTAATGCTATAATTGAAATATACAGAGATACTTCCAGGATGTGCACACTTAAATGCACACTCAATAAATATTCTGTGTTGCTGGAGATTGTGTACGTGAGGGGGTAGGGAGGGAAGTGAGAAAGGAATGTAAAAAAATGTGCAATAGCTAATGAAACAATGCTCAACAGAAACATAATGACTAATGTATAACAAAGTACACTGAAATGTATTGTTACTTTAGATAATGGTTATTGACAACTGTATAGTACAGTACAGTTGCTAATATAAAAAACTTATAAAGCATTTTCTTCCTGACACTGAACTTATATTAAATTTTTTTGCATGAGTTGTTTTAAGCTACAGATTACCCACATAAAAGGAAACAAAGAATATTTCAAAATGCAAAATTGTATATTTCATTATAATGGCATTTATATCTGTCAAGTCTAACTTTGTTATAAGAGATCATAGTAGTATGTGTTCATGTCTGAGAGCAAGATTTGTTAACTGTCACCAAAACCAGTTGCTCAGAGCAGTATTAAACTTGTACACTTAGCCTTCACTTTTTAAGGCACATCAAGAGTTTCCTTTTTTTATTTTAAGTATATGTATTATGTCGGCAAATACGGTATATATTTCAGCAGCAATTCTCATCAACATTTTTTTATTCTACTCCCATTCAAGAAATCTACAATTAAATTAAAATACTGCACTATAGTACTCTACAGCTATTAAAAAACATGTACACAGGAATTATACTCAGCAAGCACAATGTGGAATACAATAACACCCCCAACTTATCATACTTTTTTACTTATCAGCTAGCTGATATGGTTTTCTAATTGGATAATATTTTGGAAATGAATTTTTTATATCTCTCGGGTAACTGGAAAGTATAGTTTAGTTTAGGTTGGAAATTAAGCAGAATTACTTTTGCCTGTAGGATATTATGAAAATGTCTGAGTATAAGCTATAACACAAGAATTTCGTTACTTATCAAACTTTGCTATTTATCAAGAGACCAGATCCTTGAAGCACCTGTTAAGTGGAGGAATTACTCCAAGAACAAAGATAATTTCTCCATAGTCTCCATTACAGAACTACATAGTTTCCTCAAATTCTATGAAGTAATGAAAAATTTAGTGGTCAATTGTAGCAAAACAATACTAAGTTTGGAGCCATAGCACTGTCAAAATATGAAAAAAACACATTTCATTACTTTTACTTAAAGATAAGAACAAAAAGCACGGGAACTATACCAACTACAAATCTTAAACAGAACAAAAAGCATGGGAACTATACCAACTACAAATCTTAAACATGTTTCTTTCCATACTGTAAAAAGGGTTCATTAAAGGTGGCGTGTTATCCCTGTGCTCTCATTTTCAGTTGAGATATCCTGGAATAATTTGTAAAATACATTATGCAATTACAGACTCAAGAGTTTGAGAGACCTCAACCTATCATTACAATTAAAATGTGAACAAAACCATGGAGTTTATTATGAAACTTAAAATGGGTTAATCTCATGAATTAAAATATTAAAATTTATACAAGCCATAATAAAGTATATTCTCTGGGGTGGTGAACACTTTTTAACTCATAAGCCTAAGGGCAAAAAGATAGAATAGATGCTACTCTGCTTAATATAATTAGAAAAACTTTTAAATCTGCAGTATTGCTTGTGCAGAAGTACTGTACTTGGGAAATTATAAGAATAGAAGTTGAGTGATCCAAGACCCACAAACTCTAAGATGTCAAGAAGACATTGTACTGTAAACTATTTACAACAAAACACTTGTATATCAAAATTATTGCCATCTAAAATCTAATCATGAGAAATGGTCTTGTTTTTCATTTTACTGCAAAATGTACACCTCATACACAAAGAACCCAGTAACACATCCAGGGAGATGAAAGTAACATCCTTATCTTCTCCCATCATTGCAAAAGTTCTGCAGAAAAACAGTAGAACAAACATGAAAATCATTACCCAACTTTTAATTTGATGCAAATACCTTACATAACAGTTAGTTACACAACCCAAAAAATTATATTAGTTCAGTTTTCCTTCTCTAGCAATTTTAATTACCATCATTATCAACTAGTACAGCTGCCAGTGTGTAAAACGATGCAGTACAGAAAACTTAACTGCACAACAAAAGTAAGATGTAACCCTGAGTCCTTTTTTATTTGTCAAAATTTTTATCTGATAATATAGTATTTGCAAATTACTATTTTGGCGTCCCTCCTTTCAAGTCACCAAATTATCCTCTTAAAGACACCACTGCAAATTTTCTAGTAATTTTGATAATGATCTTGCTCTTTCCAAAGAGTTACTTTCATCTACATATACTTTGTAGTCTGCATACGTGTATGATTTGTGTGCTGATAAAAAAGTTAGAAATCCATTTCTATGTTAGTAAGAGAATGAGATGGATTTAGGCTATTTCAATAAAATGAAAATCTTACTGCAAGTAACACCACTTTATGAAAGTTACTTCTAAACAATTTTCATTTTGTGAAAAAAACATATTGAATAAGCATTTGTTCAGGAGTGAATCGCTGCAGGGGCAGCTAGCAGCCCCACCAATCTCATTCCCAAGGAATAGACTGCATTCAGCTATCAGATGTTTGCAGCATGACTGTGAGCTTCATGTTTTATCTCAATTCAGTTCTTAAAATTAATCCTAAGGCATCAGAAAAGTCTAAGAAAATACATAAGGGTGTTACTTTCAGTATAAAACTGGATATAATAAATCATTTCAATAAGAAATCAGATATTGTAATAACAATGAACTAGCCTACCTCCAGTAATTGCACAATCTCTGAGCAGTGAGAAAGTCTTTGGAAACTGCTAAACTTACTGCTAGATATGCTAGTAGCAGTTGGCTATTCTATTAAACAGAAATGGAAAGCTTTGGACAAAAGTGATGCAAGTGGAACTGATGAAAATGGAACTAAAAGGTTGTTCAAATGATCTCTGAAGTGAAGGCAATTTCTTAATGTTACTTCAGCTCATACTGAATTTACCAGAAATTTCACAGTACTGAAGAAAATCTGAACAAATGATGGTTATTCTCATAAGAAAGTTTTTAAACATAATCACAACATACTTGACTGAAAAAATTGCCCAGAATTATTCTCTTTTATTTCAAAATATAAAAATTGTTAATAATTTTGCTGCTAAACCACATGGCATTAATGAGTATGGCAGTAACATTTGCATTGTTTTATTACCACCAAATTGCCACAATAACACTTAGACAAAATTTAATGCATTTAATTGGAACAGTCATTGAAAAAGCGGGAAACTTCCAAACATGTGTGCACGAGATCTGGTTAGATTACTTTAAAAACTTAGCAATCAGAAACCTTTGAAGTTCTCTCAATGGGTTAACTGTCTAATTGAGAAATGGTGTTTGGAGATAAGTGTGTCCTAAAGCAGTGAACAATTTCAAAAGCTTCAAACTAACAATAGTAAATACCGCAACAGTGATGTTGGCCAACAAGGGTATGCTTGTGGAAGTTTACTAAGAACTGACAGATGAAGGGCTAATGTATTTCCAAGAGATAAGGATACAAATTGAAATTGAACACGATGGAAAATTACCAAAAAGTGAAGTCATACGTGAACTGAACATGAAGCACTTGTATGAGATACATTACTGCTAACATCAGGCTTGAGGTGGGAATCATTTTAAGTCATGTGATATCTGGTGTCATTTGGTCGGTTATTTTTTGCTCAAAAATGCTAAAATATATATTAATGATAATTGCTATTTTGTTTTACCATTTTGACTTCAAGAAGATTTTGTAGTAATGCTTTAGTTTCTAATAGGGAAATCTGGAAATCTGTTAATAAAGATAATTGATAACATCACTAAGTGACTTAATATATATACAGTATACAACTATAAACTTCTATCTTTATGAAAACTGTTGGAGATCACTGACTAATAACAAAGTCTGAAGTCATATTAAATTACGAAGGTGCCAAATTAAGTTCTTACAATATTTAAAATATGGAATTCATACTGTTGCAGTTGATGGTTTTACAAAATGTAATTGACAAAATTGCATGATCTGTAACTGAAAGTATTCATACATAGCATACAGCACCAGGTGTCAATTTCTGAGCACTGGAGATATGCCTTCCGAGTCTGCTAAGAATTTTATTTAATTTACTTGTTCTTGAATTTATATGGCATGTCAGTTTTGACAACATATGATTTATTTTGGTGTTGCATTATTCCAACAAGTTGTGTGGTCACTTGAATTACAGCGGGAGCATTTTTGGTCATACAACATATAAATGGTGTGAGCTTTCTATATTCACATCAGATTTCAACTTTTAATAAATTGTGACCATGTACTTTTATTTTGCTATTTTTACTGTTACTTTACATTATACAACTGTATTTGCATTCCCTGCATGCTGTTTAATGTGTCTTGCATTATGACTGTCACGTACATGCTGGAGTGTCAAATTTTCTGTGGGATTCCAGAGGACTTTCTGATCTCGGGGGAGGGGGAATATGTTCTCTTGGGCCTTTTAGAAGACTAAAGTCATCCCCACTTATTTTTCATTGTTTTTACTTTCCTAACTTTTTGATTTACATGGCATTTTTTTTTTACCTCATAATGGTCTCAAGACTCATAGGATACCTGTCCTTTCTAGGGAGTCTACAAAACTATCATTCTTCTCACAATGCAGTTTATCATAATTCATATACTCAGTTCCTCCACCTACCATCTCATGCAACCTGCCATAGGGTTTACAACTAGTTAAGAGACATATAATACTCCTAGTCTTTGGTTGACAATATCGCTTACTTTATTTCTAATTGTGAGTAGTTGTGCTCTCCATACCAACCTCTCTATGTTTTACAAGCAACCATGAAGTTTCTAAGTCAGCCTTTAAAGCATAAGAAGAGAAAAAATACAGCAGGTACAAAAGACTCCTAGGCAATTAATAGTCTTGAGTTACTCCTAAACACAGAAGAATGACCAAATTCAGCAAAAAATTCAAAAGCTCTAAAACCTTAAGGGGAAAACACTCCTCTTCAGTATCTTAAGAAATTTCCTAATAATTCTGGAACTGTGCTTTAGAAGTCTCTTTCCCACTCCAATGAAATATCAGTATATCCAAAATATTCATTCTTATTCTCAGAAGAAAACATTTTTTTGCCTGAGTGATTGAAAAGCATTTGAATTCTATTACTTCACTACACCAAAAAGCTCTTATTTCTCATATTCGTGGATTCTTTAAATTCATATTTAATATTTTTTACTAGATAACTTCAGATAAGAAAAATCCTGACACCTCAAGCAAAGTCTGCAGTATGAGATCTTGTTACAGGCCAATCATCCCACATTTCAAAAGCAGTAACACATTGACTTCATAGACTTCTGTACTTATAAACTACATTATTATGATTATGTCTTGCTATGCTGAAGTTTTAGATGTAACATTTTTTTATATATCTGAGTGTTAAGTGTAAATTACTGACATTTTAGGTTAGGAGCTATGTGGTGTTAATGTTAGCTGTAAGATATCTAAAAATATTTCAAAGTACATGCTATAATTAGGGTTTTGTTACTTAAGAGACTAGGTTATTCATCAGAGCTAGATCCCCATTGCATCTGATAAGATGTGGTGCTACTATATGGGTACTCAAAAACCTTGTTCACCAAGCTTCTAAGGTACAGCTTGTTTTTGTTCTTCACAAAATTTTTTTTACTTTATTTCCTCTGCTTTATATGGTCTTTTTGAGTTACAATGTTACAAGCAACACTTAACCTCTTTTCCTTATTTTGCAGATGATTATATTTTTCCACAAATATTTCTGCCTTCTTTATCCCCATTTTTCAATAGTACATTCAGACAATTACTCCCTTATCAGCTGTTAATTAAAATAAGAATGGAATATCTGTTTTCCACACATAAAATTTAATTTAAATAGTATATGATCCCAGATCATTCCTTTTATTCTTGTAAGTTCAGTACTGAAGACTTTCCCTAAATTCTTATGATTATGCTATGTATCAACTTCTATTACATTTTTCTGAAAAATATACATTGTCAAAGAAACAACAGACCAAAGTCTAAGAGACTGTAAATACTGTATTACTGTAAAAGGCAAATGCTTCCTATGAGAATATTTCATTCTATTTCAAGAATAAAAATAATTTCAGAAAATTTAATACAAAACTCTTATGTAATAAATAATTTACTATCTTCCCTCTAGGTTCAATTCATATTACTACAATAAAATATTTTTCTTTTAATCTTCTTCCATAATCATTAATAGTGCATTTCCAACATTATTTCAGAATCCATTTTGTTACGGTTTGCTGCCTCTTGCTTTACCAAAAATGGCAAGCCTAATCCTTCCCTGTCCTCCACCTTGTATGGTAATCATACGAGGTGAGGTGATCTGTTTTGAACATTTCTTTCCTACATACAAACTGACCTCTTCAAAACAATCAATCAATTATATAAGGAAAAAAAATGGCATAATTTTACTTTTCACACAACAGAATACTCAGGAAAACTTCATCTTTTCCTACCATAGTTACCCATAAATTCTGACCACTGTAATTCAAGTCTAACTATATAATACACAGTCACAGAAAGTCTACCGGTCAAGTCAATCTGAAAATTGGGAACTTGTCATTCTACAGTTTCTCAGGCTTTAATTTACACTTTCCATAGAGTTAAAGTAAATGAATCTGTAGCTTCTGTACAAATGCCTGTCATACTTTACATTCTTTGGTGTGTTTCATTTTACATACTTAAAATATCTTTCTTTTTCCTGTAGCATGGATAAATACATGTAAATATACGTAAATATCATGAATAAAAAATAAGAGTATATAAAGGCAATGAGTAGCTGGATAAAATGAAGAATAATTAGAAAGGAATATCTGAAGCAAAAACCAGAACGAACTGATTAATTTATGATCCAAGAAATGGAAGAGATGTGAGGAAAATCTAGTATACCAGAAACTCTAAGAATAAATGAGACTGAAATATTAAACAAATACAGTGCCCCACAAACAGTTCCATGTATTAACAAACCTTAAACAAAAAAAATGGAAAATTGACATTTAGAGAACATGGGACTGTAATTGAGGTCATGTTGTTATCAATATGTGAAATTAAGAGTTACAGGTAAATATAAAATGACTTTCAAATACAATATTTACAAGTCAACAATCCTCAGCTCAAATACTCTTAGAAAAATATTTTTTCTATAACAGTTAGCAGAAGACACATATAATCCTCATCACAATTGTGTTGTAAAAAATCTTGACAATTGCAACTAAAACAATACACCAAAAATTAAAAATAATACATTATGATATGTTCAATATCAACATACAACTTTTTTCAATTTAATTCACTTAGCAAAAACAGAAAAAAGATGAGTTATGTCAACTATATGAACGTAAATTAATAACTGATGAGATGACTATATAAGTAAAACAAATGCTTACTACTTCCTAATATAAAACAATCTCATATATACAAAGAAGAATTGGGCAATAGCAAATGCAACGAACAATAGAAGATTTTTTTTACAAAATACATGTTACTATAAATCAAAAACCTTCTTGCACATTGTAAATCACGAAAATAGAACCTTAAGACATCACAGTATAACTTGTATCCCTCTCTTTTAATGATGAGGTAACAAACGAGGACCTCAGTCATCAACAGTCTCCTCCTCTTCACTCAGGAGTGTCTGGCGCAGCTCTTCATGCAGATTTCGAGCATAATTGATCTGCTGTGCTACCTGAGAGTCAGATATTATAATAGTAGCATTATTTCAAACATCAATTAAAAATTTCATTACATAATGAGACATTGATGGCCTACAAAAAACTGCATTGAAAACTTAGCACACAACAAATCCTTGCTGGTACAGCAATTCTGTCCAAAAGTCCCACTCTTTATTAAAGCTGTTAATCCAGCACTTTTCCATCAAGTGCTGAATTGAAAAAAAAAATAATATCTAGACACTGCTCCATTAGCTTCCAATTTATGCTGTTCAGTGTAGTGGCATTTGATACTGTAACAAAAACAGGTTTTCACGTAGGAAAAACCTATGTTTGGTAGTCACTTTCGAGTCCTCAAGGAGTTACCGCCCATTGGCCTGCCAGCACTCCATGGTGACTATACTAGTATCAAAGAAATATCTTTTAGCCTGGTCTTGTAGCTGGGTATTGTGTCATAATGAAAACACTATGACGTGATAGAGTATAATGGACTCAAAGATAAGAGGGCATTTTCCCTTATCTTCAGCGAGGCTGAACCCAGTTTTTCCTATGTCAAAAGCTGTAAGAAGTGACCACTGCGCATGCGTGTCTGCCATCTTGTTTAGGACCAGGGTAAACAAAAGACCAACCTCCATTACTCTCTGCTGGTCATTGTAGGATGACCCCTTGCCCAAATCCCATGCCTTTTCGTCAAGGAAGTGGGAGGGTTTTGAGAACTCAACAGCGACTACCAAAAATAGGTTTTCCTAAGTGACGCAAGGCTTAAACTCTCAAAATTTCAATCCCAAAAACCCAAAGATAAAACAAAAAACATTTCTGGTCCAGGGTCAAGCCACAAGTTTCAAGCCCCATTCCTTATTCTAAAAAACCTTTTGGGGTTTTGTAACAAGAAATGAGAAACTAAACAAGAACTTGCATTTTAAGGGTGAATTTCTGTTATGACTTACCAAAGTATGCTGGGCGTGGTTGCAGTCTTGTCACACCTTTCCACCGATAGTCAGCATACTCACCCGTTAGGAAGACCCCTGGTTTTCTGCTGTAGAGCCTGGGTCAGGACTAACCATACCACCTACTGGTATGCAGTGTAGAGGAATTTGTTCGGCAGTAATGTTTTAAGAATACTGTCTCTGATCCCTACCCTATACTTTTGGAGGCTTCTTCGAAAGACAAATTTTTTAAGAAGGCCAACGATGTACTTACTGTACTTTCCTAATATCATATGACCTAGCAAAGGAGTGTGGGTTTGCCTTTTTAATGAAAGACACTAAAATTATTCTTAGCCCTTGTACAGAGAGTGGTTTATTTGTGCTAGGGTGTAGAAAAATCGGACCTTCTGGGATGTTTATCTGTGACCTCTAGTAAACCTTAAGTGCTTGAACTGGGTATAATGTTTTGTCTGCTAAATTCAGTTTTCTTATAAGAATAGGAAATTTCCTTCTTAAAGGATCCTCATTCTTGGCCAGGAATGATGGGCCAGGGGACAATAATAATCAATTATCAGCAGTTTGTGTGATGTATCGTACCCGTCTAAGAGAGCCCAGTTCACTAATACAGGTTCCTGATACTAATGCATCAGGAAGATCACCTTTTATAGCATGTGAGTTGCGGTTGTATTGGGTCCGCTGAATTGAGGGGTAGATAAAAGTCTAAGTACCTTGTTCAGGGACCAAGTAATTGGAAGTCTCTCGGGAGTGGGTCTTTGTAGAGCAAAAGACCGCAGAAGGGAAGTAGCAACTTCTTTGCTGGAGTCAATCCCGAACCCATAAAGCAAGGGTTCTGTTAATGCTGCCTTGTATGCCATGATTGTTGTAACCACAAGGCATTTGTCTTTAAAAGGTATATGAGAAAATTTAAACGTATTTCTATAGAAATCTCGACTGGGCTCTCAGTATGGATATAATCTAACCATATCTTCCATACGGACTGGTACTGCCGGATAGATGATGTCTGCAATTTTTGCACTAGGTACCTAGTTGGGTGAGTAGTTTTAATATTTAAAAGTCCGGTTTCATATTAAAAGTCCGGTTTCCAGCTTCCATACACAAAATAAATGCTTGTTCCACAGTTTAAACTAACAATTTTTAACTGGAGCTTAAAAATAAGCACTTAACTTTCAAGGTCAGATGTTTCCATGATTCTCGCTGATGAAAAAATTTGGAATCTAAGTGATTTTGTGAGGAGCACTGAATCATCGTGCACACTAATTTGTCTAGAAGAGGGTAATGGAGGCTAGTCTTCTGCCTGCCCTAGTCATAAACAAGATGGCAGAGGCGCATGCACAAATGTCACTTCTTACAGTTTTTGACTTATCATGTGTCAAAGTGTTTTGGGTCCAGCTACAAGACCAGGCTAAAAGCTGAAGACAAGTCTAGGGAAAATGCCCTCTTATCTTGGAGTCCATTATACTCTATCATGTGTCATAGTGTTTTCTTTACAATAAAAACAATAAACACCCAGCTACAAGACCAGGCTAAATGATATTTCTTTGATACTAGTCTAGTCACCATGGGCTAAATGAAATGCTGGTTACACCTTGGGGTAACTCCTTGAGAACTACAAAAACGATCCATAGAGATTCCCAATGTCAAAAGTCCCAACAAAGAACAAGCCCATGCACTATGCTATAAAAAATTAGTGTTAAGCACTAAGTTTTTCTTTTACACTAACTTCAATAAAAAGATTATAAACATTTTGCAACTTCTACACAATTAAGTAACATTTCTCTAATTTTTCCTAAACTCTAACCAAAACTACTATTGCATATACTATACTAAAATAATAAATGTTTAAGGTCTAATGTCTTACTCCATAGTACCCAAATTCTACTAATTTATTTTACAGATAACCACCCCAATAGTTATGATAACTAAAATTGTTTGGAAGTATAAGTAGAATCAACAGAAACATATAAGCTATGTACAACTTACTACCATGCTATGGTGTTCCTTCAGCACTGATATTAGCACACTTATGATACATTTAACTTTTTGTAATATTTGACACCATTTATATTTTAGATATAATTTTCTCACATACTAACTGTAAAAGTACAGTACTGAGATGAAAGGAAAAAGAAAATTAATACAAAAAAAGTGAAAAACCAAGAAGTTAAGATCACCTTTCAAAAACTGTTTAATCACCATTAAAAATATAATTGTTGGGGCAAGTAAATAAACCCAGATGAGGCAAGGGAAATGCATACGTGACATAGGAGTGAAAGAGTTGATATGGTTGTCAGCCTGGAAAACAAGATTGTCCAGTATGCTGATGATGCAACACTTGTGGGTGTAGTAAAGTCTCCATTTATAAGAGATGAAGCTGCCCTCAGCCTCAATCAAGACATGGACTGGATCAGTGAATGGTGTAGCCGGTGGGGTATGAGGCTGAACTCCGGTAAAACGAAAACACTATTGATTAGCAGATCTCATTCAGATTTCCAACCCCATCCTCCTCTTCAGGTGGATGGAGCTTTGCTGAATGAGTCTGAAGCTTTAACTATTATAGGTGTAACTTTTGACTCACATCTAACTCTTGAGAAACATCTAATGAAAGCTTCAGCAAATGCCACACAAAAGTTAGGTATTATTTGTAAGGCCTCATATATTTATAGCAGTGATAAAATCAATGCAACCTGTTTTGGGTCATTTGTGCTTCCGTTACTAGAATACTGTTCTCTGGTGTGGATGTCTGCTTCTGCCTGAGATTTATCTCTGGTTTGTGGCGGTAGGTTTCTGTTTCCTAATAGTAGCAACTATGACTTAGATCATCGATGGATGGTCTATTTTGTCACTTTTTCATAAGTTGTATTTCAAACAGAGATCTTTCACATTCACAATTGATCTCTGATCCCCTTTACTTGCCGAGAGCAACCAGATTTGCTGAACAGCAGCACCAATATGCAGTACATGTGCCTTACTCTCGAACTTCAGTTCCAGAGGTCCTTTATTCCTAACACGGTTGGACTGTGGAACAGCCTCCCAGAGGATGTCTTGCAATTGGAACTTCAAAAGTTCAAGCAAAAATGCAATGCATTACTACCATAATACTAATCTCCTTGCACCTTAATACAGTCAGGCATCTACCTAGCCCTCTTCATCCATCCAACACTGCATCCCCACCCCTTCACAGCCAAGGAAACAGCTCTCCAGCTCCACCCACCTTCCAAAACAACCCCTTCTCTATAAAGCCTTACTGCCCCTCCTCTCCCATGGTGTCCAGCCTTCCACCCTCCCACCTTGGAAGCTTCTCGAGGTCTCCCCCACCCCCATAACCCTCTCTCAGTGTTTGAGTGTAAGCAGTGTTACCGTTTTCCTGAGGCCGTGAAACATTACCAGCCATCAGAGAGTGGTTTTATAAAATCTTTTAAAATTTATATATACATGTTTCTCTGAAGCCTTTGTCCCTGGTCTGGGTATGTCGGATAATGTCGAGTTCCAGATAATGGTAATCCAGATAATTGAAGGATTTCTCGAAAATGGATGAGATTTTGAGCATAAGTAACTAAACTAAATTCAGTGTTCAAATTATAAAACAAAATCACGTTTTTGAGAAGAAATGTAATTTCCAGATCCTGGAAATCACAATGGGATGGTTTGTTTATCTAATAAGAATGGGAGATGTGCAATTGTACAGAAAGTAAGCAGACATGTAAGTATCAGGGGTGATTGACAGTAAGAAGGCTCAGAAAATCAGCCAAAATGGCACTACAGTATTGGCAATTTGGGCAATAACTGCACAAGATATTAGAATCTAATCTCATAAACAAAAAACCTGATATATAAAAACATATGAGATGATAATGGAAACTTACTTTATAAATTAAAGGCCTTTTAGGATTGTTGCGTGAAGAATTCTTATAATTTTGAATATAATAATAATAATAATATAATCAATTCCAAGTATAAACATGAAATTTTTCAAGTCTTGTACTTACCCGCCAAGCTATTTCTTGTGTATCACATCGTACTTTTGGCCTTTTGTAAGCTAGTTCCGAGGATCTTGCCATGCCCTGAATTTCTGATCTTTCTCCCTTCAGTGTCAGTTCAATGTAATGCTTACGATCGAGTGAACCCTCAACTTCTAGTACAAGTGGGCGGCACTGGTATAGATCTCTGAAATCATTTTAAATGCATAAAAATCTAGATTGCTATACAGTAATGTCATTTTTACCAGTTTGAAAAACCAAAGTCAAAACCCTAGTTTGGAAAACATATTTTATAGGCAACTTCATTAATTTTGCAGTATACCGCTGTTACTTTAAGAGATCACAAAAGGTTATAAATAAGACTTTATTAAGCTTCTAATACCAAGTTATGAAAGAAAAACATTGCAAACTTCAATAAATATTATATTTTACCTGTAGTAAACTGTTAGTACAGGCACTGGTGGAAGTGATGGTTCACTTTGACTAAAAACTCTTACTTGATCACTAGATATCAGGACTTTTAGATTTTCTTCACCCTCACGAAGGACGTCATAACCAAGAAATCTGTAGAAGAGAAAGTTTTTTATACAGAACGTTTCCAAATATCTAAAGCATATGAAGAAATTCTAATGCTCACTACATACAAACTATCTAATCTGTGACTTAATCTGCCAGCCAGACTGAAAACTTATCCATAACTAAATTAGTTGTTGTAGGGATACATTACTTAGAAGCTGGTATCTGTAAAAGCTGCGTATAAGAAATGCCTAAGATGTAACATTCTCCATAGGGCAAATATAGGATTCTCATTTACAAGCAAAAGCTGTTGTAGTTGGTCCCAAAGACTGGCTTTTCCACACATTAGAAACTAAGTTGCTGATGACTGGAAAGCCTATGAAAGAACAGGCAGTCCCCGGGTTACAGCTGTTTTGGCCTACGTTGAAGCCGTACTTAGGGTGCTTTTTCAAATATATTCATAAAAAAATTGGGCTCTGTAACTAGGATTATGCCACTGTAAGCGGTGTAATTCGCTGATGCTACAACGAGGTGAGAAAACCGATTTAAGGAGCTGTAGCCACCTGGAGGGTCCACTATACGGATATCCTATGGGAGGGTTCATTATACGGAGGTCCCTCCTATAAGAAGAGGAGAAAACTGGTTTATTACCAGGACAAAGCTTACAAACCTGTTCCTTTCCCCAGGTTTACATAAATCTCTCTCTCTCTCTCTCTCTCTCTCTCTCTCTCTCTCTCTCTCTCTCTCTCTCTCTCTCTCTCTCTCTCTCATTTTTATAAATTTTTCTTATAATGTTCCAGGTTATGGCAATTTACAACTTATGGCAGGCCACTGGAACAGAACCCCTGCAGTAACCTGGGGACTACCTGTACTGGTTTAAATGCTAAAGAAAATTCTATCACAAGTCAGTGAAATGAGAGAAAGGAGCCAAAAAAACTTGGACCTCTAAAGATGGCAAAAGCTGGAGGGATGCCACCTATGAAATAAGAGCACCTGAAGCTGGAAAACTATATTTGTTCAGATTAGAGACTTAAATTTTCAAGTTTATCGGGAAGAACCATCCTTGTCTATTTCTCTGACATTCCTAGAAGACCTAAAGAAGACCATAACAAATAACTTTCAACTATTCAATTTCTACTGCAGTCAATGACACTGGTCACAGATACTGTCTTCTTATCAAGACTTTGAATCAGCCTATGCTGTACTTCTTTTTCTCTTCTGGTAAGCTTCTCAGGAATAAGGAAAAAATATGTGAGATTCTTTCCATTTACTCTTTCCTTGTCTAGTCGACAGACCATCTCCCCACCTCTCAACAGTGTCATTATGGCTGGATTACAAATTGACATAAAAGGTTTATATTACTGCATGTGGACGTTAGAACTTTAAACATGACATCTTTGGGGTGCTGAATTTCTATTGGTCAGTGGGCCTCACTCTCTCTCTGGCAGTCTGGGCGGCAGCATGGACATTCCTGGTGCTCCGTACGACGCATCCTATGCCGCAGCTTGCATAAATGGGCATGGGCAAGGGTGTGATTCCCGCCTCTGGCCGATAGTCTTGATTTGCTCCATTGTTGGTAGTTCTGTCCCGGGGCATTCTGTATCGTCTCCCTTCGGATTCCCACGGATATCCTGTGGTTTCCCTGAAGAAGGGGATGAAGTCTATGTTCCCCTGTATATTTAACTCAGGCCGTTGTTGACTTAGACTCACAGCTTCTGTTAAATCTTTGGAAGCAGGCTTCTTTATGAATGATCTCTATGGTTTCTAATAATTCTTCTAGTGTTGTTTTGCAGTTGTGGTCGTCTACATAGTGTTGAAATATTGCCCCTTGGTTACGGTGAGCTTGCAACCGCCTGGCCAGAGTACAGGAGTAGTGGTGCAACATATGTAGTAAATGCTGAGGGCTTGACATGTCCCTTTGGTGCATTTAAATTTGTATACTATGTTGGTCAACTCCTACATCTCTCTATGGGGGCAGTGCTATTTGGCATTACATGGGTGCACACTAGGTTTGGGCAGCAGTAGATACATAAGGAAATCCTCTCGTGAAGATCCATAAGTGTCGTACTGCTGGCAATTATTCTCTTCATAGCCTTGACCTGGCTGTGATATGCAGCTTTGTAATACAATATGATGTTTCTTCTTGACTGAGTTAGCATCAGGAGCTCGTATTAGTGAACTGAGCTCTCTCAGATGGGGGACGATATATCACGCGAACAGCAGACCATCAATTATTATTATCACCTGGCCCTTCATTCCTGGCCAAGAATGAGAATCCTTTATGAAGGAAATCTATTTTGATAAGAAAACTTAATTTAGCAGACAAAACATTATGCTCGTTTCAAGCATTTAAAGTTTACCTAGAGGTTATGGCAAATATCCCAGAGGGTTCGATTTCCTACACCCTAGCACAAACAAACCACTCTCTCTACAAGGGCTGAGAATAATTTTAGTGTCCCACATTAAAAAGACAAATCCATACTCCTTTCCTAGGTCACATGATATTACGAAAGTAAGTACGTCGTTGGCTTTCTTCAGAAATGTCTCTTTCGAAGAAGTCTCCGAATGTACAGGGTGGTCATCAGAAACAGTATTCTTAAAACATTATTACCATAGGCTCGAACAAATTTGACCATCTGTTTATTAGTAGGTGGTATAGTTAGTCCTAACCCCATATGCCCCTACAGTGGAAAACCAGGGTCTTCCTAATGGGTGGGTATGATAACTACTGCTGGGGAAGGTGCGACAATACTGAAACCAAACCCAGCATGCTCAGATAAGTAACAGTATAACTATATCCTAAAACATAAGTTCATGTTTAGTTTCTTATTCTTTGTTACCAAAACCTAAGGGGTATTTGGAATAAACAATGGGGCTTGAAACTTGTGGGACCAGAAATATTATTTCTTTAGGTTGTTGAGATTAAAATTTGAAAGCTTAAGCCATTTTGTCACCAGTCAATTTCCTTTTTAAAGCTCCTTGAGGACAAAACAAGCAACTATGCTATCAAAAAACAGGTTTTGACATACGAAAAACCTATTTTTGGTAGTTGCTATTGAGTCCTCAAAACCCATCCACCTCCCTGACGAAAAGGCATGGGATTTGGGCGAGGGATCATCCTGCACTGACCAACAGAAAGTAATGGTGTCCTTGGTCTCTTGCCAGTCTGTTTGTCGACAATATGACAGACTGTACATGCGCATAATCACTTCCTCTTCTAGCAGGTTTGACGAAGGAGATAACCTGGGTACAGCTTCACTGTAAGATAAGGGAAAGAACCCTCTTATCTTTGAGTCCATTACATACTCCATCTCCTGTTACAGTGTTTAACATTATGAAACAATACCTGGCCAAGAGACCGACTAAAAGAGAATTCTTTGATATTAGTTTGTTCACCATGGAGCTCTGATAGACCCATGGAAGGTAACTCCTTGAGGACTCAACAATGACTACCAAAAATAGGTTTTTCCTACATCAAAACTTGTTATTTTATTTCTGGTGAACTTTATACAGCACATTAGGAGTTTACTATCTGCTAACTTAAACTTTTCACAAAATTGTAAAATTATTCACATTTGAATTGACATTGAGATCACTTAACATGAAAAATAACACATTATTTGAAAATAAAGCCAGTGAGATATTGCATCTCTGAAACAGATATGATCTTAATCTGCTCTAGCTGTCATGTTACTGAACTATACATGTACTTGACAATATAGAAAATGATTCATACATGCAATAGATAATTACACAGGTTTAGCTTAGTGTCCTTTAGAGTACTGAAAATTTTCACAACTACTATATACCAACTTGCCAAAGATACGTCAGTGTTTTTACTGTTATAAAATAATTTAATCAGACCACTATCTATTCAAAACCACTATAATACAAACCAACCAATTCTTCAAAAGATAATCAGTTAGAATAAAATTAGATATAAAACTTGTAACATATCATCATACGTACATTTCATTTCCCCCTTGATTGAAGGACAGCAAGAGTTCTTGGCCAGCTGCTTGGCTTGCAGAATATCTAGGCATCATTCCATTAAGTCCTATGACTAGTCTTGGTTTACGAGTTCTTGAAGGCATTTTTTGTGCAGGGCTGAAACAGGAAACTGACTCTTAAACAAAGATATCAAAACATTCAATTGGTCATCAAGACAGAAGCTTCTTATGTTTATAAATTGCAGCCAGTACATACGACTTAATTTTTCAATGTAAGTAACATTTGATTATCTGTCAGTTTTATAAATTTAATCATTATTATTTTGTTATTTTCATTAAATGGGTTAGTGAAGTAGGTGCAGGCATTATACATTTTAAGAAATGTAGACAAAGTATGCTGTTAATTTTATTGGGTGTTTGTAAAGCGAGCCCTCTTATTATGTTTGGAACACTGCAATGGTTGTTGTTGTGACATCATAAGGCATAAGGAAGACGGTAGTTAGGAAAACAGTGATGGGAGTCAGTCAGGAGTTTGCGGTGGTGATGAAACACTGAGCGCTCTTGTTTATAGTTTGTTGGTTAGTTCGTAAGTCTTTCTTTTGTTTGTTGGGGTAGTGAGCTGTCTTGGGCGAGCAGTGCAACGGGAGCTGGTGTGTAAATTGAGTAATTGTTGCATATTGGTAGGGGCAGGTGTTTACTCAACATTGACCTTATGTATATAAATAATACTTCACAATAATAATTTTACCACATTTAAACCCATTAGGCAATCTAAAAATATATTCTAAGTAAAACAAATTATCGCATATAATGGTGCCAAGACAGGAAAAACACTATTAAAGAATTTTAAAATGTTGATATATCAACTGCCCTGGAAGTAAAATTCATACTTTGAAATGAAATTCACGACTGAATACAGATAAAAACATAAAACAAACCCCATCCTACAAATCTAAGAGCCAGGATTTTTCAATGAACATTATAGATAATGAATTACACCTAATAACTATGGCTTTTTAAAAGTATTTAACTAAAACTTCAATACATAAACAATATGAAGGATCAAATGAGACTCTTAAACTACTCAAGTAAATAATTTGTGTTAAAAGGGAAGAACCTCTCAGGACTTTTGTCTCATTGCAATGTATTAAGGTTGGATATCACCTCCTTACCCTTCATCTTAAGTCCATTTTCACTTCTTTAAATGAAACAGTGGTGCTTAATGTGCTTGTGAATGTAGGCTTGCTTAATACTTTTGGAAATTTTCCAGAGCTGAAACTAATATTCATAACTCCCTAAGATACTCTTGTCCTTCAGAGTGTGAATAAGAGGAAATAACTCCCAGTATTTGTTACTCTTCACCATATGAAACGTACACCTAGGTCTATTACTCATTTACAATAGCTCCTTTAACATCACTTATTAATGATATCCCTTTGGAAGAGAAATTTGCCAGGTGTGCTCCTGCTAAATACAACCCAATATCACTCTTGCTCTTCTGCAGCCTTTAAATGATATTGAGTGTCACACATGTAACAGATCACAAAAACATATTTATTCCATGTACTGTAACAGAGTAATGAGCAAAGTAGAAAATAAATCATTTTCAAAATAAAACAATTCTTCCAAATTACCTTATGAACCTTTTACCAAAAATTAATTTCCTATGGGAAAAAATCCTTTCCAATTAAAGTACAATACTTACTTTTTACTAGTGTCCCGAACGGCAAGTGAAGTGCTACTTGCTAGATCCAAAAATCCAATTGCTGGTTTGGTTACAGTTCCCACCATTCCCTTTGCAAATCCAGATATGAAACCCTAAAAAACAAGAAAAAACTATAAATACTCAAAAATCAATGCAGAGCTTTTACAATTTCTTTGTTAAGGAAAAACAATAAGAACATGGATTCTAAACAAATTTTATCAATACTGGATTTATGAAAATCCCTCAAAATCATTTAAAATAAATGACATTATTATGAAATTCAAAGCCAAATTACATAATCAGGTTTAGATGAGATTTTGTAATTAAATGCTCTTGTAATATACAGATAACACAGTAAAGTCCACGGGACATATGGGACTGTAATGCCAGATCTAAGGCAGGGCACAAAGGACCTGTACCCAGGGCTCTGTGTTTCCCTTGTGAATATCACATATTCATGTATGTACACTGTTCTTTTATCAGCATCATCGCCTCCAACACCAGGTGATGCTAGGGACTTCTGTGAAATTTTGCCAATCGAGGTTTTCTTCTACTTTGTCTTACAGAAATCTCCACTCATCTCCAACCTATTTCTCACAGTTCTCGTCCTAGTATATCTGGATCTTCCAACTCTTTCAGTCTTTACATGAGCTAGGCTGACTTTTTTATACTATTCTCCAAAGGGCTGTATAAAGGAAATGTCCAACCCAATCTCCAACCCCATCCCTTTCACAGTTATCTGACTCCTAATATTCTTCTCAAAACTTTATTCACAAATCAACAATATCTTTTAGATAAAGTGTCCCTGCCATATCATGATGCATGTCTGCATAGCAATACAGATCATTCTAGGCCTAACTATAATCTTACTTTCATACATAATTTTATTTAATTTCCAGATCTAATAAAACGTGCCAATTCTTTGATTTACCTCTTTTAGTCTTTCACTAAATGCCAACTCAAGAGAACCAGTATTGGATATTTCTGTTCCTAATTACCTGTATAATTCAAAATAATTCTCATTAATCCTTTCTCCATCCAATGTTAGTTCATCCCTTTGCACATATCATCTTCATTACTTCTATTTTTCTTACATTTAGTTTCAATCCCACCTCTCTAGATATGTAATGCATTCTATCATAAGATTCCTCTTTGAGGTGTAAAATTAGGACTTTTATCTTTATTACATATAATGTAAACTTGTAGCCTGGAACAACTTCAGACTTAGGTATGTTGGCAGTGTTACCTCTGTTTCACTACACATTCACTTTTAAAACTGAAGGGGAATTTTTCCTTAATTTCTTTCAAACAGCAGTTGGTGGAGTTCTGCTATTTACTGAAGCCACACAGGATAATCAAGAATGCATCTAGCTGCTTTTATTGCAAAACATTGCTTGTATATTATTAAGATTTCCTTCCATATGTTGACTATGCCATCCAGCCACCCAGGAAGAGATTGCCCTGTAACTCTATGTAATATCCGAGTCTGATGACAACATGGGACTGGTCTTCACTGGAATAAACATGACATTTTTATAAACTCAGAACTTCGTAAGCTGAGCCCATCGTAACACGGAGACTGTCTGTATTCAATTTTTGCTCATTAAAGTTTACAAACTGCCATAAATTAATATGTACTCACAGGTATGCCTTCCTCTGAAGCTCCTTTGTAAGTCTGTGAGATGATACTTGTTAATCCACCATACAGTCCAAAACCTAACCCTCGGAGGCCAGCAACCATGTGATCTGCACTACTTGAAGTCAAGTGTGTACGTATCCTTTGGCGATGCTCTTCATGCTTATCATCCATTGTAACACGTCCAACAACATCAGAAAGAGACCCTAATAGCGAAAAATTGTGTATAATTCTAAAGTTAACTGCAGCAAAATAAATACTCTTTAATACATACATAAGAAATAAACTTTAGATCACAGATTATCTTTTTTAAACAAAAAATTAATGGTTTAACATGAAAATAACTGATAAACTGATGTTAAAAAGCAACAAAATTAAGTGGGATTTATAATGATAGAAATAAAAAGAAACAGAAATTAAAACAATAAGCAAATTTATATAATAGTGAAAATCTACTTACCCCCTAAACTTACAAATTATATACAAAAAGAATCACTCTCTCAAATGAAACACAAACTTGATTCAAGTAAAACATCAAGCAGTAGATTCAAAGCAGGAAGTTTAAGAAAACAAATGCTTATATTACAGTGCAGAGAAGTGAAATTTGTAACATCAGTAATACAAAATAACAGCAATCTCAAAACAGTAACACCAATTTCAAAACAAATTCACATCCCTACTCTTCTTACAAGCTGTAAGGCACTATTGTAAAGAATGGGTGCACAATCAATTGCTATTGGAAAGTTCCAGCTGTAAGATACCCAAAAAGATTTCACATAAAAACAATTCTCATTTTTCAGTTACAGCACCACAGTCAAAAAAGCTTTCCCATAAAAGTACTGTTGGATTTTTGCTTTTAAAAAAATGAGATTACTGTCCTTTACTTCTCATGTAATGTTTTGATAAACTGACTTTTCTACCATATATCTTACAGCAAGAACAGACTTTAAAAACACTGTTGGACCAAAATCAGTGCTGCAGTAATACACAATGACACAACATCTACAAATATAACATGATTACTTTCTAAGCTACTACTTTACATATATAAAAGGGATACTAAAAGAATGAAGAAAACTGCACTGCAGTGTCCCACATTCCTATTCCTCCTCTTATTACAATATTCATACTAAAATAAAGAAGAAATACAGTGAATGTACAATGACTTCAATGGTAACAAAAATATGTTACCACAATGCATTCATCAAGGAAATACAAAAGGGAACCCATGAAGTTTGCATGGAGGTAATTCCTCAGAAGGTTTTAGTGTACTACAATCTTTGCTTTCAACTTAGAGAAAATGTACTTTTCTTATAACATCACAATAATGGTTCATACACAGTAAAAACATACTTTTCTTATCTCACAACACAGGTTCATACACATTTCAAAGAAATGTTACTTCCCTAAAAGACAACGACAGCATATTATTTGATTAGTTATAAAACTGCATAAGATGACTATATAATTTAAGATAGGTTTTGAGTATGAAATAAAGGTAAGAGGATATACTCAACTAGAAATAAAAGTGCCAAGATCTAAGCTATAAACTTAAAAAAGAAATCAAAGTCAAAATAAGCATAACCACTCAGTATTAATTTTTCTGAATTTAGCACTTGGCTTTTACTATAAAGTTTTCTCACAAAAGGTACTACAAGGTCAAAAGACATCTATCAAACTGATACTGATTAATTTAAACTGAGTGGGTGAGACCCTACAGTTTAACTTACAAGACAGTTCTTTTGACTTCCTTTACAGCTCTGTATTATAGTTTTCTGTAATTTTCCTCTCATAATTTATTACTGATGAGAACTGATTTCTAAAAGCTTATGTGCCTAATAATGCACAAAAACTGTAAAACCTTGCAGAATAAACATCCATGCCATAGATTTTAGAGCACTTGGATAAAGATAAAACTTGAGGAAATATAACATGCCAGTGAAATTTCAAATCTATTCTTTAAAAAAATATTCAAAAGAGCTGCACATCTGTTCATGCGATAAAAATATCTGTCTTACTTATAATACTCAATGCTTGCAATCCAAACTGCTTTTAGCATAACATTTTCACTTTCCTGTTGTCTTACCATTATATAAAAGAATATTCAGTACTATGATCACCATGCAACTATAATATCAACTGTATTTGTTTTATAACACTCCTCAGTTTATGACATCCTTGTAAGTTTGCCAGCTCATTTTCCCACCTTGTTGTCTGTACACCCTGGCTCCAAAGTGCCCATCCAATAGTGGTAAAATTGTTTCAAGTGCAACTGTTAGCTGAAATGCACCAGTTTGGTTTGTTCCCAGAATGTTTGAGTTTTGCAATCATTTCACTCCTAAAAACACTTCTGAATTATCAATTCATTCCTTGCTACCTGATTTTCACTCTGGTGATGAGTTTTTCTTGCCTTTTCCGTTAAAACGATTAACATACAAGTGATAAAAATAATGAACACATGAGAACAATTTCACAGAAATAAATTTCTGACTCACCGGGACTGAACCCAAGTCTTTCAAGTGAGAGGCCAGGGTGTTACCAATTCACCCACATAAGTCATAAAAGAAGTTGGAACCTAAGTACTCCATACCTGAGTTTTTTCCCAGGCAGGCTGCTGCCTAACATACCAGCAAAGTTTACCCAACTTCTTGACCAAGCAGCAAGTCAATTGGTAGCATTTTATTTGCCTGCCACATCTAAACCTCAAGATGTCACCAGCTAGGTCAAATAATGTGGGCATGGTCCCATAGGGCAACTCAGAGCTGTATGTTATAACTAGTTCTTTAGCAAGACCAGCTTTAGAAAAGCTCTGCTCACCAGTAAACACTCACAGATCTCAATTGGCCCCTTTATGGCCTTAACAGCTATGGTTTTAAGATCTTGAGCTGTTGCAAAACCAGCTATCCCAGCATATTTATGGTATTTTCAGCTGAGCTTAAGCTTGCTCCACCTTCACACCCGAGACTATTCAGCAGGGTGTTATTAGGAGAGGGGTTTTTGAACCAAGGTGCTGAGGTCATACCCAACTGTTCTGGTAAGTGTGGCATGATTTTTCCAACTGGTGTTGTAGGCACGGCACAGATCCACTCTGTCCCACTATTCCCCATATAGCTGATGTTTCTGGACCCTTCAAGCAGTCTTTTAATTTCATCTACCAAAGCTGTATCACTGGTTTTGGAGAAAGGTTCCTCTGAAAAGCCTTAAACATCCACCAAGGCAGACATGTTAAGTATGAGGCCATATCATAAGACTTTCTTACATACCTGATTTTAAGGTTAAAACTCAGTCTAGACCTCAACACCTTTCACCTTCCCCCACATTTGATGCTGCCTCTTTATCAGTACAACTAGGGAATAAGAATTAAATCTGTCTAATGGAAATCTTTTCTATGTCTTTTAGAAATGAATGGGCCACAACTGGTTCTAGCAACCTGTATGGTCAAGTTGGAAGTATCTCAAACACTATATGGGTCACGAGGTTATGGCAGTGTCTACTTCACTGTCCTTTAAGGGGCATGCTGATTGTCAAATTTTGAGGAATTATTGAAATTTAGTGACTGACATATTTGGGCTGTTTAGTGTCTAAATAAACATATACTCAAGTGCTATTCCTCAAAAGAATTTTTTGGATGGGTTTATAGACAATTTTGTTCATCACTTTTATCACTCAGTGAGTGACAAATTGTCTCAAATTTATGTATAATCTCTAATCCTATTTAGTTGGAAATAGCTGATATACTTTAGTTACCTACTAGAATATTATTGTTTTTTATTACTAAAATGTCAATCTCAAAGAAAATGTAAAATCAGAGTAATTATTTAATATTTCTGTACTCACACAATCATACCACAAATGTGCCATGCCAACTAACTTACATATATTTTATATTTCTTGCGTAAATGTGTACAGCCATAAACAACCGAACGGGAAACTGTTGTTTTGCTAATAATCGTATCAAATAACAACTGTTGTGCTTGTATTTCAACCATCGTACGGTAATACACAATTACTGTAGTTATGTTACAAATGACGTTAAGGACTGAAATATTTTTTACACTATACCCTTGTTTGCTTTGGAGAAAAGATTGGCAGGGAAATATACTGCTACAGTAACTTTAAGCTGCAAGTTGTAGCTGAAGCTAAGAAAACAATATTCAAGCTGCTAATGACTATAAATTATCGTGCATCGGCAACATGGATGAAATCGACTGTAAATAAAACTGGAGAGAATGTATTTTAATCAAAACTACTGGGCATGAAAGAATACAAATTACTACTATTTTCACGGCGATAAAAGATAAATACGTAAAGCTCATATTATGATGAAATCAAGAGAAAATAGCGAACGGAATCTTGATTTTTTTACTAAAAAAAAAAAAAAAAAAAAAAAAAAAAAAACACGCCCCCAAAGCGGCCAGCGCGATTCCAAACGTCATATATTAACGAAAAATAGCTAAATTAATTTCACAATGAGACCTATTTAAGTTATATTTCGACTTAAAAACACTTCATATAACGAAAATATCCTTGTTCCAAATAAATAAACTATCCATATTCATTTACGCTAACTAGAAGCAAGAAAAGCGCTTGGAACTTGGTTAAATGCGGCGATATCGATTCCCAAAACAAGACATTGATTGCAATTTATAATACAAAAGCAGTATGAGAATACAGTGTATACGCAATTGAAAACAATGTAGTAAAGCATAACTTTTTAAAAGATCCATGAAAAAGATGCACATTCCTTATGTTGATGTTTGTATAATACTGTTAATATGTGAATAGAGTTCAGTATAATGTAGGCTAGGCTACCAGTTTGTTGATGCAGCACACTGCGCCACCAAATCGAAGCGGCCGGCGAGCGAGTTAACGCAGCGACCCGAGAAATTTGAAAATTAGTGCGGAAACATTAGAAATTACTCTAGCCGAAATTTGTGCCGGATTACTGATTGTTCCGGACTACTGATTGCTGGATTAGTGATGGTCAACCTGTATAATGGGCACTTATGGCACCAGTGTCCCCTTTAAAAACCAATATAGAAGTGGGCACTATTATGTATAAATTATGCCTCTTGGAACCCTAATATTTCTGAAAAATTCCATCTAAGGAGGAGTTATGACCAAACAAACCAGTCTTACAAACAAGGCATGGATCAGCTTCCATGACCACTTGTTAGCCCTAAAGACTTGCAGACCAGTAAACTCTGGGTACATCTGCAGGATAGATTAATGAGAGTCCTCCTAGGTAAATAGCTAATCAGGGTATTGTAAATGGATAGATGGTGTAAAACAAATGCAATTTTTTAAAAACTAAAAATAATTTTTTTATGCAAAATCATCACTTTGCTGAAATTCTTCAGGTCATTCCTCCTGATCCCACTCTCCTCTGGCAGTTAGTCAGACAATATTTGGAATGATTTTACCACTACTGGGGAGGGGAAGAAATGCTTTGCAGCCTGGATACACTGACAACATATTGGAATCTCTTCCTCTTCCACTTTTGAGCATGTCGGGAAACTATCTAGTACATTTTCAAGGCTATCATAAAGTGATGAGTTTTTATAGATAAAATGCACACTAGTTTTTAAAAACTGTTTCATGAAACACTTGCTCTATATGGTGTTACTTGAATCAAGTTTCATATTCAAATTAACATAAAAAACTATCTACAAATAAAATACTGGTACAATATGGTGGTAATCATAAAATGATAGCTAAAAATATACAAACAGTATTTCAATGAGCAAAAGGCTTTGGGATGAAAAATCATATATTACATAAAGAACTCATAAGCTACAAAGCAAATCAATAATTAAAACATTAATAAAAGATAAAATTGAAGAGATTTCAAGCTAAATTTGAAGCAAACAAGCAAAATTAGCAACAGATGACGGGTAAATGAACTGATGAGCACTGAGCCTGCTAAATATCATACACTGTAATTAGATTTTTACAATTCCTAACAAACCACAATATATTCATATTTTTCAACAATCCTAAGTGTTTGGTTGTGTTTGTATATTGAATTCTTTACTGGGACCCAGTTTTTGCAAAGTTAAAATTGCTTTACAGTAGTATTCTTCACTTTTGAAGTTGGAGTTGGAAAACAAAATTTAGGCCAAAGGACCATCACTGGGACCTCATTCAGTGTGGATAAGTGTTGAAACAATTGTTAGGAGAAGGTGGAAAGTAAAATGCAAGAAAGAGAATATGAAAAGAGATATAGTAAAAGGAATTTAAGGGGTTGCAGCTGGGGGCTGAAGGGATGCTGCAAAAAACCTTAAGGAATAAATGAGGTTGCAGTTAGAGGCTGAAGGGACACTGCAAAAAACCTCAAGGAATGAAAGAGGTTTAAACCAGGGGACGAAAGGACGCAGCAAAGAACCTTAGGTAATGCCTACGGTGAATCCCATGAGGTGCACTGATGTCGCTACCCTCCTATGGGGTCATTCAAAGTGAATTTTGATCTGCTTAATCTTTCAAAATGTCATCACATACATTACTGTTCCCTTATTAGGACCCCTATTATGTTTATAATTTTTAAAAAATATTTTGCATTCCTGAGGCTACATTACATCCCAAAAACACATTGGCTCACATTAACTCAAGTGTTCTATCAAAACCTTCATAAGATCATTAAAAATATGCATGCTGTAATATCTAAAATTAAGGCTCATATAGATGTATATTACAGCATTTCTGTTAGCAGTATTTCATTAATATCTGTTTAAATATCAACTAAAATAGAACTGCTACTTCAAATTAGACAGTCAAAAGTGGGTTTCATGGCTGATTGGTGCAACATTCGTTTGACAACTAATAAGTCCAAGGACTGCTATCATCATGCCCATCACACCACCTGACTGCAAATGGGTACCTGGATCTGCTGCGATCAAGATAAAAGGGCATGGGGTCCTGCAACCTCACTCCTAAAGACTTGCTATGAAACTTGAAGGCTGAGCTATTTTGGCACTATCTTTCAAGCGAGGAAAATGGTACATAATAAATAATTAAAGAAAAAGGAAAAAATTTTCATCAAACTCAGTAACCTTACTCCTAAACCACACATCCTAAATGCCCTTCACACTACATCACTACCAATTCTATCATCATGTTTCTCCAGTCCATGTATGCCACATACACCTTTTCCCTTTTACATTAAACTTCTTACATAACTGTCTAATATCACACTCTTGGGCTATAAAACCCCCTTGTCTTAACCACACTGTTCTTCCCCCTATCAATCCTCCTTTCCATCTGTTCTTCCCCTATCAACCCTTCTTCCACCTGTCTGTCTTTTTTAATCAAAATCAAACCAGACACCTTCCCTTGTATACCAATTTCTTCAAGACCTTCCATCATCCAGACATACCTTAAACATCATGGTCAGTTGCTCAATCATACTTTTACCACTGCACTACAGCATCTTTATAATCCCATCAACTCCTGGTACCTTCCTTTTATTCATTCTCTTGATTGATATCCTTAAACCCTCAACAGTCACTTTTACAAGCATTTTTAAACTTATACTAATCCCTCCCACTCTTGCATTATTCAGCTCAGCCTCTCTTCTATCTTCCACATTCAGTGCCCTTTAAATACTCACTCCCTTGACCCATGGCTGTGTTCTCTTCAACCACCACCACCACTGCATTTGCATAATTAATTCTAGGATCCATTTGCATCAGAATTCCTCATTGCATTTATTTCCTTGTAGAATAACTAACTCTTCCTAAAGTACTACTCACTTCCATATATTTTTCATTGCATGTCCTCTTTTCCTTTAAGGCGCTCTTCTTGACTACCTCATCCATCCCCCTCTATTCTTACACACAATCTATCCTTGTGCCTTGCATATGCACCTCAATCTCTTTCTTTTTTCCTTCACCCCACCATTCTTATGATTTTATTTCCTCTTCCTTGCATCCTACATCCACACACTTCCTACTGAATCTATAACCCCTTCATGGAATATTTCACACTCTTCATATACCCCTTCAACCTTACTTACTTTAACTTTGGCTAATTTTTCATTCATGGACTCCTTATATGCCATTCTCACTTCCTTCCTATCAAGCTCAACAACCTTTAAGCTACATTTTTGCTTAATTTTCTGGAGCTTTAACTTCCATCTCTCTTAACTTCCGTGTCAACTAAACAATGATCAGATAACACTCAAATCATACCTCTTCTTACAACCTCATCCATCTACTCTTTCTTCCATCTATTGTACTAATCCACAGTATAACAAACTCTTCCTCAACAACCTTTTATCTTTCCCAAGTATATATATGAGTACAGGTATTTCTCTTTTGAACCAATGATCGTGCCTCTTACTAAACACATTTCCACAAGATTCTCCATTCTTGTTTATTCAAGGAACTCCACATCTACCCATAATGCCATCCCCTTCTCCACCATCTACCTCTGCATTCATATTACTTACCACAGGCCCCTTTCTATACTCTCCAAACCCAGCAAGGCACAGAATCAACCTTTCCTAAACACTTTGTCTCATTCTTTTCCAATCCTGGCGGGCACAAACCGAGTACTACAACTTTTCTCCTGCCTTGTCTAATCTTATACAATTGTTGAAGTGACATATCTGTATTTTCATCCATCCCCAGATTCTTCCTAACACTGAGTGTGCTAAACCTTCCCTAACGCCTTTCAGTTATATCAGATGCAATCACTCTTGGTCCTTACTATTCATGCTCACACTGCCCTTTCACCTTTATCTCACTAAGTGCCAAAATGTCCAGCTTTCTCTTCTTAAGCACATCAAGAGAAAGAGAGAGCCTATAAAACAATCATAAACAAAAAACTAGTTCTGCTTGCTGATCTTTCATTTTGTACAAAATTTAGTTTATGAAACAGAAACTCAAAGCATTATGTCTTCCTTCTCTCAGATTTTCTTTAAACAGGCACTAAGATATTTCACAATAAATTCACATTTGTTTACCAATTAGCTATTTTTATTTATCACCTAAGTGTTTTGATTTCATACTTACTATGCTTTAGCCACAATACTTTCAATATCTAGCTGAAAGCACAGTAACAGATGCATACTAACTTGTTTTGTGGCTAGTTTGGCTTCTCACTTTAGTTCTCCTTATTTAACAATCCTTTCTCTTAATTATATCTTGTTTCTACATAAAAAAAAAACTGAAAAATGTGTCTGGATCTTTCCCATATTCATGTCTTTTAAGGCGTACAGCTTTTCTTAACCTTCATGACACAATAATGAGTAATCTAAAGCTTACTGAATGTTACCAGTGCTATGAATAATATTACAGGCAGTCCCCGGTTGACAACAGTGGTTCCATTCCTACAACGTGTCGTAAGCTGAAAATCGTCGTAAGCGAAAAATCGTCGAAAATCGTAAGAAAACCTTACTTTTAATCCTTTGGGGGTCTTGAAAACAATGCAATCTGCATTTTTATTGAGTTTTTCATCAAAAAAACCTCCAAATTTTGACCATTCTGCCATTCTGAAGCCATATTTCTTCCACCAGATCGGCGTCGTAACCCCGGAACATGCGTCGTGAACCGGGAAATAATTTTTGATGAATATACTTGAAGAGCGCCATAAGCTCGGAACGACATAAGCCAAACCCATCATAACCCGGGGACTGCCTACTTTTAATATCTGATGTTTGTTATTTTGTTCACCTCACTCTGTCTTGCCTTTTCTTTATTGTCAATTTGTTTTTAAAGGTTAATCACTATTACACACTAGTCATACAAAACTGCTAATAATATTTCCAGTTAAACAATTTTACATACATGATTTTGCAATCAGCAATGATTCTACTAATAAGACTAGGCTTCTAATGTCGAGGTGCTTGTACACTATAAAAATAAAATTTATAATTTCTCTATAAAAATTGTAAACATTTGTATGAAGTTATTAATTTTATGCATTTTAACATCAAAAGTGCCTTGTTATAATACTTGACCATTCACTGCCTAAAATTTAATCAAACAATTTTAATAATTATAAAAGAAATTCCACTAGTAATTTATCATTATCAGGTACAATACACTGTAAAAGAAATAATTTAAAAACACAAAAAATCAATGCTAACAAGAACAAGCAGATACATTTACTGCATCAGGCCAAAAAGCTTACCCGTCACCTTGGCGGCAGAATTGGCCATGCCATGCGTAACGTTCCACACAAGGCCACCAACAGAGCCTTCATGAACCAGTTCACTCACACCCTCGCTTACATCAGCAAGGAAACCAAACGGATTACCTAAGAAGTCGGTTGAACCTAAGATGACCATTGCCTGTGACTGAAGCTCCTGTAAACATACAGACAATATTAAAATTGAAATGATTCTGTACTGTAACAGTTTTGCCATTAAGCTTCCCTAGTTCAACAAGTACAGACAATATTAAAATTGAAATGATTCTGTAATGCAACAGTCTTGCCATTAAGCTTCCCTAGTTCAACTAATTTAATGATGTAAATAGTTAAAATCTAGTTATTTTGCATAAAACTAAGAAATCTTTCTCTTTAATCTTTAGGAATAAATATATTAAGCAACTAACTATTTTTATGGATATCTAAGTTTAAGTAAAAGGTTCTATGTCTCAATCATATCAATATCCAAAAACACAGCTTTAAACTTCTTTCTTTCATGAACATACTTCTATAGAGATATAAAAGGCATTTAATAAATAAATGCATACTAAAATAAAAATAACCTAAGAAAAATATATTAGCTGTACCTCCTTGTAGTGCTTGGTAATGCAGTCAAACAGAATCTTGAAGTTTCAAAGGGATGGCAACGAATGAAGGGTTCTAAATTAACACTGGCATGTTCAAAACGTACCAAAGTAAGACCCATTTTCCTCTTTATATTCTTCAGGTCTGGACTAAGCTTCTTCGATGTAAGAACACTCAATCGTACTTGGTTAAGCTTTAATTCCAAATTGCTAAAGTAATACCTAGGGAAAAAACATAATATAAATGATTAATCCATTCAAACAGGCTACTGAATTCCACGCTCGGTAAAATAAAACTTTAACCAGACCAGTAAGTCAACCCAGCCTCTATTATGGCTGCTCAAAGGAGTAAGATATGGATACTTACCATATATATAATTTATCACGTCAAATTCAACTTCAGTCAAAGTAATTCATACGTTACTAAAATCCAGCAAAAGTTTCTATAAGCAAGCAAATATTGAAATGTGTAAGAATCATGTACTTTTCCACAGAAACTAAATTCTAAAGAAATGAGATATACTGTGTTCCTAAATAGCAGAAATATTTTATATTCTTTAACTTCCTGCCATACACAAAAAGCTATGCTTAACATAATTTAAACAACATGCAATGAATTAATAACCCTTCAACACCATAAAAAACTACACACAAGTACCCCTCAAATCTATTGGCAAAACCATAGGGAAAATTATAATGATGACCTTTTATACTTTGACTTTTACCATTTACACAGCTTGAAGGAGGAAGAACTGTCTGGTTGAAAGCTCAGTGAATCATTCAGGATTTTGCTGCCATTGCATATCTAAAGCTACAAGAATGTGTATGGTTATTATAACCTTTACCTAGTTGCATTGACTGAAGTTGCTGCTGCAAGCATGCGGCGCATGTCATATTGGTGTTCCTCCACTTTTTCAAGTTCTGAATCAGACTGATCATACCCCGCCATAAGAAATATTTTGAAGAGAAGAGCTTCCTCAATAGTAAGTGTTAGGTTCTTCAGAGTTACCATCAAATTCTGTTAACATGGAAAAGTTACTTTTTAGTTAAACCACATTCAAATGAGCACATACCTTGCTTTATGTGATCTACACGGGCAAAGATCATACACAACTGAAATCAGTAGTAATCTTTGAATAAGGAATCCATAACAGCAACACAACATTTGTCAATTTCCAAAGAATAAATGATTGTATGGTCCCTATGGGCACTAAACAAAGAAAACTACAATACTATATCAAAATACAGGCAGTCACCAGTTATGTTTCATAAACAAAAAGTTAGACTACCCCGATTTACCGTTTCAGTAACTTCAAATTATCTATCAATGTTAAAAGCGTATTGTATAAGTATCAATAACAAAATTGTCAAATATCAATGCCTTATAATAATGGTACTGTACTCTGGATTAGGCTAGTAACAAAGTGAGAGCTTGCTCATCTTAATGTGTAATTATGGCAATTGCCTATGGTAATTACTGTATAGGCAGTCCCTGGTTATCGGCGGGGTTCTGTTCCCGACAGCGTGACGATAACCGAAAATCGGCGATAATAGCACTGATCCCTGGTTATCGATAACCGGTAATCAGTGCCACTAGACAGGCGCCGTAAAACTGGATTGCCAGTAACCGAGGCTGCCGATAACCGGGGGCCTGCCTGTAATTACAGATGTTTTGTTTACAGTATCAACAGTTGTGTTGCTAGTGCTTCACCTCAATTACCTACTAACACAACTATTGACACTTTAGGAGTTAGCCTGTCATTAAAAATCTTGGCATTATTTAAGGTTTGCTCTTTATACTCGGTGTATAAGATGACCCAACATTTTGGGGGAGATTTTTTAAGGTTAAAAGATCGCCTTATACACTAGCATACACGGTAATTATACTCTCATACAGTCTTAAATTGTAACTATTTTCAGAAACAAAATTAATGGAAAAGGAAGATACAGTATATAATTAGCTCATTGATTTTCTTTTATAAAATGAGGAATACAAACTAATAATTATTTAATTTTACATAGCTAACTGCATTAGGAAATACTAGTCAAAATTTCATCAATATCTGCACAAAAATTGTGAAATTTAATCTTACAGATAAGTCATGGTTTAATGCTGCATGTAAGTTTGCTTACAAAGAAAAACAAGCAGTTAATCAATTATGGAGGAACAACAAACCCGACCTTTTGTGAACTCATTCCTAGGAGCTTAGAAGTCAAGCTCAGGCAGTCTATGAGAGAGATTATAATGAGGGTGTGAAGGAGATCTTACTATCCAGTGGTATTGGCCAAAAGTGGCTGTCTGCTATTAGGTGATCACTCTTTGGAATAAATTCTGGCATATCTTCCCTTGTAGGACCTAATGGAACTGCTGTATATTCCCCTAAACAGAAGGCAGAACTTTTGGCTCATGTGTCTGTGAGCAAACTGTGGTGAGTCCTTGGTGTTGCCTTAGTCATGCTTTCCAGAGGCCAAGTGGTGCTCAATGGCCTTCAGATCTAGAAAGCCAAGACTCTGCTTTTGGGGCTTGACAGTTACAGTTGCTTAGGGAACAAATGGGTGGTTTCCTCCTATGACATCCTCAGTCTTCCTTCTACAATGCAATCAGGACCAGTAATGCACCACTTGGTTTACCTTTTAGAGGAATGTTCCCACTTTCCTCCACTTTGCTTCCTCACAGCATTGAGTCTTACACAGTCTTTAGCCTTCAATTCTCCTAAACAGGGGCAGTCAAATCCATTTTCAAGAATCTAAATACTCTATTTATCTTTGCATGTCATTTGGAATCTCAGGGTTCCCTCAATTTTTGGTCAACATCTCAAGAGCAGGACTACTTTCTTTCTTTCATGGGAACTTGAAAAACCATCCATCTCTATTCCCTTTGGCCCAACAATTTACCAGAATAAGCTTCCACTGAAGAGGTTAATCTTCCTCATTTCCTTAACCATTACACCTCAGCCCCATTCCATAAGGGTAGTCCACCTTTTCTTTGGACTCTGACACCTATTTTTAAATGTAGTCACAGTCTAGTTCTTGGCCATAGGTTCCTCTTGGAACCTTGGTTTTCCTTATGCATCATTGGTCATAGCTGCTTTGTCCCTTCAGATTTTCTCATTATTATAGCATCAGCTATTTGGCACATCTTACATTAAAGAGTTTGTGATGAAACAAATGTAAATTTTTACAATGAAAAATTACCTGTTTCAATACAAACCATTACTTTAACTGTCATCCTCTTGATGTATGGAACTGTAATCAATAAACCATCTACCAAAGTCTACTGATCATCATTTTCTTAAGCTTTACTTTGAATTGATATTTTTGGGATTTGCATGAGAAACACATACATGTTATTTAAAAAATATTTTTAAAAATGCATATCAAATATTTACTCACTCTCGGATAATTTAAGGAGTCTGCTACCTATTTTAGCTTACATGATCTTTAAATGTTTTTCAAAATAACTGACTATGAATACTGACTAACCAATTCTTCTGTTGAATAACTTTAACTAAATCACACAAAGTATCATAAAATACTATATTGGATATATTAAAATTAAATCTAAAATATTTCCTTTACAAATATACAATAAACAATGCAAAATGTTTTAATACTTTCAGAAACAAAATTATAACAAATTACAGTTTTATATAAAAAAATCTATATTGGCTACAAAAATCCAATATTCACATAGTACATCAAGTTTTTATTATTCTTCAGATACACTTTGAAAACTATTAGAGTGTACATTTTAGTATTAAATTCAAAGGCTTCAACAGCCCGAACGAAAAATCTCACCTTAAAAATATATGCATTTGTACATGAGGATTTAAGTTGATGAGCAAAAAAGTAAACTGCTGGAAGATGACGAGTATCATCTGTTTTGCTCTGTGGAGTTATGTACAACACAACTGGACACTGTGCAGTTAACAACTGGTTATCAACCTGAAAAACAAATGGAAAATTTTTTATATTCAGTTCTAACACTGTCATTACTAAATATCACAATCTCAACAAAAGAGGACTCATTGGAGTAAAAATCTTAAAATCCTAGTCACAAAGAGATCTATAATTCATATAAAATTCAAAATAATGAAAACAGTGACAGAGAAACTGCTTAAACATACGACTGACAAAGTTCAAATGTCTAGATAAATGTGGAGAGGAAAATTGATATACATTTATCCACTTTAATTAGCTAAAAAACCTGTTTCAAAAGAGTCCTTAGAACTTGGAAGGTGGAAAATTACTTAAGTTTATGCCACTTTATCTGAATAGAGAGAGAGTGCAGTTCTTTATTTCAGTGTTGCACTCCTAATCAGAGATAAATGTTATCTCCTAAGGTCTACAGATTCAAGATTTGTTTCAACAGAGGCAATTATTAGAATGCTATGCACATAATTGTAACCTTTCAAAAGAGTCAGGTAATAATTCCCTGTAGAGAAAATACTTACTTTTGTAAAAGATAATCATCTTGAGATATACTACTGTACCATATCATGAAACTTCAATACCTTCTAATGGATAGAAACTACACTCTCATTTACTGAGAAAAATAAATGAAGCAGGCTATAATGATTAAAACAATGGTGTAAAACGACAACCTGCAGTTGAGGAAATGAGCTAGGGAATTCTGGGCCAAAATTTTAACAATGCTGCTGACTTATAAAAAGAGAGGAAAATCACTGATGGGTAACTTAAATTTCAGGCAGTGTTAGATTACCATTCTTCTGTCAATCAGACAACAAACTGTTGAATCAAGGGACATTGGATGATCGCAAGTGTGAGAATATATTTGACTGATGGCACCAGGATTAAACTAATAGCTACTTACATAAAAAAACTACCAAAGAAAATGTTCATACATTACTATAATTCTAAAAAAAAAGGGTTAAAAAAACAAGACTTTGTAAATATGCAAAAATTCTCATAAACTATGGTCAGAGGAAGTCATTACAGTATATAAAATACTTACCTGTAAATCTCTGATTGTGAAGTCTACAGTTCTGCTTAAGAGAGAACTCTGGTACTCAAAAACAATGTCCATTAACTTGGCATAAATAAGCTCTTCAGGAGGACTTCTCTGGATCACAGAAATTCCAATACCACCTTTAATTTTCAACTGGATCTGTAACAATGATTACAAGCAGTTGTTGAAGTTGAATACAATATATAATAAAATAGGATGTTTATAATACAGTATTTATTATTAATCTTTATATGCACCATTATATTCATGGTGGAACTATAGTATAACTCTGCACACCTTATTACCTTGGAAACTAGTTTTTCTACAGTATTTTGGTTGCTTATCAAGAATTTACAGTTATTTTCTGGCAGTCGACTGTGATGAACCTCAGAACCAATATGTTATTGTATGCTGGCCATCCTGGAATGCTGTCGCGCATGCACAGCAATATACGGGCACATTCACAGCAATATACGGAAACCTTTGGTAAAAGTGGAGTTTCCTTCACTGGGGGGTCTGGGGGGCTCTGGCCCCCAGCTAAGTAACACAGCCTGTTAGTTTAGGTTAGGATGGTATACTGTAGTTCTTTTTATAATAGATTTCCTTAGCCAATCCCTTCTTGAACATATGGCTCCCATAAGTCTTGCGTATGCACGGATCCATTCCAGGGTGGCCATCATAACAATAACATGTTCATTCTCTCTCCCTGTGTTTTACCCTACCCAAAACCTGCCCCCCTTCCCAGAGGGTCCCCAGAGGAGATGTGAGTTAATAATAATTGACTGCCAATAAACAACACAACCTTCTTCATCAGCAACACTAAAAGTACTGGAAAACTCAATTTCCAAGGTAATAAGCCGTATGGAGTTGTTCTACAGTTTTACCATATTCATATGTAACAATGAGTCTATATATGTATTTATATGTAACAATGAGTCTATACAGTATATGTATTTATAAACTCATGTGTAACAATGATAGTGGCAGTCTCTCACCACTGGCCCCTATTTAACTAAACAAAATCAAGGTACCTTAATTCAAACTTTGGAGGACTATAACATACCTGGGCTAAGACTTGCCATTTCTTCTCTTCTCATCCTTATTACAATTTTTAATAACAATAGCAAACTGGTAGTAGTAGTAGTAGTAATAGTAGTAGTACCATCATAAAATACTGTACATGACAGTGCAGTACTATTCTGAACTTACCTGTCTTCCCATAACTTTTAAGAAATGGAATACATTCAGTTAACACCTGATGATTTTGAACACATTTTAATATTAAAATGGTTCCTTTACATACCATATGAATGAGAATTTGATTATTTGGCATTGTATTTAACCATTTATTTATGGTTTTAACTAGACTTACAACTATCACATGATGCATATATCTATAACAAATAGTTTAACAAGGCCACTAAGCTAAAATTTTCAATTCTACGGCTGGCCCAAAGGATACTGTCAGATGATAAAGGATTTGCAACCCTTCTAAAGGCATCTGAATCCTATTCAACCTAAAGTTTATTCTTCTAATTTAAATGATACAATCACCATCAAATCATATTTGATTGCATATTTGATGCTCTTTCTAAAAAAAAACTAAAAAAAGATCACCCCCATCTTATATGTGAAGGGAAGCTTCCCATGGGCCTATGTTTTTCCTGACACTCACTACTGATGTTAATTTTACCCCAGATGGTCAGTACTGCACAATATTATCTACTTAAATGATGTTACTATTGTTATAGTTGTTATCGTAACAACTGGTACTGTAAGAGGAATTATTGCAAAGAAAGTACCAGCAACATTCAGTAGTACCAGCTGATCCATCATTACAGTATACATAAATATGTCTCAACACACTCCTCTCACTAAACAGATGGAAACTACAGAAAAAGAAACATACCTGTAAATGAAATGCTAACCTAGGGTATACATAACATTAAGGCTCAGAGAAACATCACCACCACGCAAAGTGCAAATAGTGGGTGTGTTTACAGGGTGAGTGTGCTCAGTAGCTGAGCACATTCAAAATTCTGCATGACTTTTAGGATGCCATCTATTAGGGCAGGCTGATCAGGATCAGCTGCCAGTTTGTGTATTTTTGTGTGTACCATAGTATGGACATTTTGGTACAATAAGTTCATAACAAAACAGATTGAGCACTACCATGAACTCATTGTCTTTTAAGAATGGCTTAAGATGCTTGAGAGTGATAACAAATCACACTTTGACATTCATCTGTCTTCACTGTTTATGAAGAACATATATTGCAAAATTGCCAGTCGTGAAATTAATAAAAAGAGCCTCTTATTACCAAGAAATCTAAAAGAGCTTCATTATTATCATAAAACCTTGGTCAAGTACGTATGACAAGTTAGAATGAAGGCTATTCTTGGAGCTGAATATATAAGTACCATTTAAGTGAAACTAGTAAAAGCATTCAGAAAATGGCAAAAGGCTTTTCTTATGTAACCAAAACTAAATACTTGTCAAAAAATGCAGATCACTGTAAATCATTCATTTGTACTCCTGGTTACATTACTAAAATATTTTTCCCATGGTGACTTTATCAAGTGATGCAACTGATTAAGAATGAAAACAGACACACTTCAGTTAATCACCACCAAATTCCAAACAGAAGGAATTTGTGTCTTACATGAAGGACAGCGTAACACAAACGTTGTACTGTATATGCTACAGCAGAAAATTCGTAACTTGATAGTTTTAACCTTTCTGGGAATACAGCATAAATAATATAGGAAGTTGTCTTATCTACAGACATTTTGGAGACAGACAGCACACTACCACCAACTTTAATGCACTTTAAACCTCTGATTACAATCAAATATGATATAAAATACTACAAAAAAAGTTTACCTGAATTTCTTGAAGTGAAGATGGGTCTTTAGTTTGTTGAGTTCCAGCACTTGTCTTTTTGATTGTAGTAGTTCCTCCTTCCTCAGTTATACTGACCCAATCACCACTTTCTGTTCTTGCCACCAAGTTGGTGTTCTAAAACAATTATACAAAATAAGTAATACTTTGCAACAATATTACCATTCCACTGACAAAGCACAACACTTTTCTTGTCCAATGTAACATTCTAGTACTCTGTGTTAAAGAATTTAATACTTTTATAATTCACTGGTAAATTCTCAAACTTCTTACACAGGAAAGTCTCCCAGAATCCAATTACCTTGGCATGTACATCAGTTATTTGCAAGACTCTTGTTGGTCCATCAGTGTCTACTTTGACTGCCAAGACTCCTGATCCAGGGCGTAACCGCTGCCTGCAAATGGCTTGTTCTAATGGCACCCCATTAGGCATTGTCCCATATTGTACAAGTTGTGGGGGGCCCAGCACTACATCATTCCCTAAAAATCAAGAGATATGGTAACAATCATGCCAAATTTAGCAATGAATATTGCATTCATTTTAACAGGAACATGTCTTCAGTTTACTTATGAACTTCTTTTAGCTTTCTTATACATTAGTAGAAATATTTTGTTATCTGAAAGTATACTAAAAAGTTTATCGCAACACAGTATGTACGCTAGTATTACGAATTTACTTGCATTACATAACACTAATTAACGTAAGTGTGGAAAGATAGGAAAATACACTGGGAATGTAATTTTACTATTTAATAAAAGCTGATTTCCCAAAAAGGATACTAGCAAGTACTATACTATGCACAGTAGTCTGAACCTAAGATAAATGTTTGTAAAGCAGACTACGTAAGATATAAATATTCATAAAAATACACCTAAATAATTCTTACAGTTATTCATAACATAAATTACATTTGTTATGAAAGTAAATAGCAGGGTTCAAGGAATATCTGGATTGGCCAGAAGCCCATCACTCATAATAGTTTAATTTTTTTGTCAAAATCCTGGAAGTTTCTTGTTTGAAAAATAAGAAAATTGGTAGCTAAAAGGAAGTTCTAAGCATAAATCAACAGATTCCTGACTTTCCAGTAATAACACTGAAGCTACAAACTCTGAGACTGCTGGTCCCTCTTTTTTTAATTTTTCTTATTTCTTTTAATTTTTCTTATTTTATTCCTTCCTTTTCCCCCTTTATCAACAGTGTTTAAAGACCTGATACCTCCATCAAAGTATGGCAGACCTGGATACTAAACCTAATTTCCCTAGCTTGTTCTGAACCACCTGCTCAGGAATCGTCCTCCTCAATTGCATCCTGAAATACACTGGATGGCCACTTCTTGACAGTCTCCATGCTCAAATTCCAAACAATTTCAGGAGAAAGTTTCAATGGTGGAAGAATGCTCATATCCCACAGTAGATTTTCCTTTAGTTTCTCATTCCTTCAAGGATGCATTGAACCACTAATGGGAGGTCCATCTCCTAGATTTCAAGGCATCCGTCACTTGGCCTCAGCATGACAGTAACCTTGACATTAACTTTCAAGAGTTGAAAGCAGTGGGTTTTGGTCTCAAGGAGCTTGTACCTCAGGTTACTGGAAGAATGGTTGGAATGATGACAGACATCATTATAACAGCAGCTAGCCTCAAGAATCAAAGGGAACTACTGAATACACCAGGGGTGCAGACATTCTCAAGGATCATGCTGGGACGGTCTCAACAGCAGGAACCAGGTTATCCCTTCAGAGGTTTTTCTCCATCCAAAGATTCTTGCCAAAGTCCAAAGCTCTAATCATCTGGACATTGGTGGTACTGTGTTGGCCACAGCAGAAGTGGGTCACTGATTTTCAGTTAACCCTGATGTAATCAAGAGGCTGTCCAGATGGAGGAAACTAATGTATCAACTGAACCGAAGTCAAATTTCAAAAAATCTTTCCATGCTGGATATTCTCACCCAGAGATTATCCAGCAATTTTTGAGGGAGAGGATTTTCAACAGAGGCAGCTGAGATGTTCTCTACACCTAGTAAACATCATAATCTGCCAGTCCAAATGGAACTCTTTCTCCGAGTGTTGCCATGCAAGGGGCACTGATCCAGTCAACACCTCTATTCTGGTAGCACCTGATTTCCTTCTTTCATTATGATACAACAGAGAACTCTCAGTTTCACTTACAAAGGGTTATAAATCTGCTTTTCTCAGATTTTTTAAATTTTATACTGTTAAACCTGGGGTCTCCTATGGAACTGAAGCTGCTAATCCAAGCCTTACTTCAAGGTTTGGCTTTCAAGAAGTTTTTCTTCTACCTATCACTTGCCTGAAGAGTTTCAGTGTATGTCCTGCTCTCTTCAATAAAGTGAAGCATTCAAAGAATTGAGATTTGGTAGGTCTATCCCATACAGCTGACCTTGTGGCCAAAACCAATGCTTTCTTTGCCAGCCCTTCACTTGCTCTCCATCTTATCACTGGAGAGTAAACTTCAAGCAAGGTATGTACACATTTTTCTTTTCCACGTCATGTTAGGAAGCGCGTAACCAGGAACATGATTACTCGTTGGCTTTGGCTGGTCATTCTTAGGGATGACAAAACTGTAATGAATGAAGATGTCCTTCAGGTCAAGGTACATTCTCTGGAAGTGAGAGCCATTTAAACCTAAGCTTTTCAAGAGAAACATGGATGTTAACTATACTTTAATGGCAGGCACGTAGAGGTGACATTCTACTTTAACAGGTTTTTAATTGTGGAATCTTTCATAAGCAGCAAGATTGCAGTTGAGTCTTTGTCCACCAAATTTAATCTCATTCATTTGGCATCCTTAATGTGTGAATATCCAAGGTATTCACAGCTTCCACCCCTTACACTATGGGTAAGTACTTCTACTTGTCTTTTTTTAGTTGGACAAAGAGCAACCTTCCCTTGGTCTTACTCTATCAGGGCTTCAGCAAACTTTAGAATTTCCTTAATTCTAAAATGCTAACCACAATCCAAGGTGTTCAGCACATCAGATCTTGTGAGTCCAAATTTTAAGTCTGGGTTTCTTCTATGTGGTCTTTACCACCTACGTTGGGAGTTGGGCTATCTTATGATTATTAGGTTTGAGCGTAACTATCGAAACTTTTAAAAAAACAAGACATTTGTCTCACAACATTCCATTACTAATAACTGGAAATCCTTCCTCCCCACCCCAGCTATTCTTAAAAAAATATTGTCTACACTTGAAAAGTGAGACAGGTAAAGACTAAAGGATTTTGCAGACAACCAAACTGGGATACAGTATATTATAAGTAGGTCTGTATAGGCTTGTTTGTATTGAAAAAAATCATTTCATCACAACCCCTCAATCATATATGAGCTGACATTAACTGTCTTCAAAGTCTCCATATTCTTAGTCTTTATGCACTCACATCTGTGGTCTCAAACATCCTCAGACTCAGTCTTTTGTCTAACAGAAGTGTTGGAGTCTACCATATTTGCTACCTCTATCCAAAGGTTCTATAACCTAGCTCATATGGTAGGTCTTCTGTGTTGTTGTTAGTGCCCTCAAATTTTCCCATTGCTATTTTCCATCATTATTCTAACTATTAATTTATTGTTCCTTAGCTAACTGATATAATCTTTATTTTTCTTCATTTTCCTAATAAAGTGATAAAAGTGTAAATTCTGCTCCTTGTCAGTTGATAGAAGTGACTCTCTGCTTTGCCACTGCCTGCAGTGCATGAATCCTAGACTTCAACATTCAAGCAGAGATCTACAGCCTTAGAGACTCAAGTGCTTCTGCTGAGTCACCTCCATAGGGACTGCCAACTTCAGCTGGGTGCCAGCTGTAATGCCAGCAGCCTCTGAGACCATGTCTACTACAGTCATGACCAGTCGAGCCACTCAATCTCTTCCATTTACAGCCATAACTGTAAATGCTGTTGAGATAATGATAGCATTTGTGACCAGCATAGTGAGCACAGCAGCAGAAACCATAACTGTCTTCTCAGCAGAGAAAGAACAGTAGCAGCTTCTCCCATATTACGAATTTTATGGAGGGTAGCAGCTCCAGACACAGGACTTTAACTACCAGAGGTAATAGTGAACAACCTGATGATCAACCCTGGAAGGACCCCAGCCAGAAGCCTCCTATGTACTACATCACAAATTGTGAATATTTGGTCTAGAGATGAAAACAACAAGACAGTCCTTCTGCCTTACTCCCCCAGCATGCACTGAAAATACCCAAACAACAACTAGACCATCCACTTGCTTCACCAGAAATAAATTCCTCTAATTCTTCAGTAGCCGGCCGGAGACTCGAACTTGGGCCTAGCAAGTACTAGCCCACAACTCTAACGACTCGCCCAACAAGGAAAGATTTCAATACTCTTCACATTCCTCTTTCTTTCTAAGGGTTTCCTCCCTTATCCAGACCCAAACTGATTTAGTTCAGGACAATGATATGGATCCACTAATACAACCTATACCCCTACTGTCATAAGTGCTTTAGTAGATTCATGGGGGGTAATTCTTGAGTCAATCTGCACTGTGTACTGTAAAGGCTAGAGATTGAAAAACAAACAAATAAAAAACCAAAATTTAAAATCAAACCTTAAAAATCTTGAACTGAAATCAACCATTTATTTCATGAAGTTAAACTAATGACACCAATCACAGCTGAATCCCTAATATCCACTCCTTACTACACCTTAAAGGGATAGTACCATTAGTAAGGCATAAGTGTAAAATAAACACGATAGAATGCCAAGAGTCCTAGTCCCCAACCAGCACATCTTAGAATACACAGGCCAGCTCTAGAGGATAGTTCAGGCCACTATTTATCAATAGGAACATTCACTGGAAAGTGGTAGATGATTCCACAACAGCTCCCACTATGAACTTCGTATCTAAAACCAAATCCAAATTATATTTTTCCCTATTTACCAACCTTGAAAATTTCATGGCAGTATAAATATCATAGAATAAAGGATTCCACAATGAAGCTCCATGATTTCTATAATGTAGTGCTTCTGAGAGAGAGAGAGAGAGAGAGAGAGAGAGAGAGAGAGAGAGAGAGAGAGAGAGAGAGAGAGATTACATTATGAATTACTGTGCTTAAACTTCAACATAATTCAAAAACCATTAGTTGCCTTTCTTTTCAATGTAACTTGTATTTCAGTCCAGCTAAAAAAATTAATACTAATAAAAGAAAATAAACACAAGAGAGCTCACAAAGTGGTCAGAAAGGACAGAAAGATTATATTGCACACTGAGCAGTAGACACACACACACACACATCAGGCACACACACAAGCACTCCAGGTTTAATTAACATAGAAGCATGAAAAACAGTAAGATAAAAAGGGGTAAAATCGATAAAATTAACAGTAACTCAGTCTCAGCATGATTGAATTTAATGCTTTTATCCTTTATATATACACATGCTTTTGTGCTTTATTATTGAATTTATAAAGTCTACCCAATTTATGTTACCATTGTTGATGAAAAATACCATAATACAGAATCAAGGCTAGTGATATGAGAAGAAAGTTATATGTCCCATGTATTAAGCAAGATTTTATGCTAGTGCTCATCTAAATTGTACAAGGAAGTTACTCCAGCAGGCTTGGAGGAATTTTTCAGTAAACTTGAAAATGTTTTGTTCTATTTCTCTGTCTTAATAACTGCAATATGCTTAAAATATGAATTTCTTTTTTACATTACTTTAACTAATAACTTGGTAAGAGTGACCCTTTAAACCTGGTTTGGCAGGAAGTGAAGAAGAGGATGAGCAGAGGATTGAAGAAAACTAAGGGGGATAGCCTTCTTTCTGTCTACCTACACACACCTTTCTACTGTATTACAGGTACTGTATCATCTTTGCTCTGACTTCTTACAAGCAATGATCATGCTTTTGTTTCCTCATTCCACATTCTGAAAAAGTCTAGTTAGTATTTGAGGAGTCATTTTATTTTCAGCTAGAATCACCTCAGTAGTGATTCTATTATAACCCAGTGCTTGTCATCACCTAAGTCACTTTATTATTAATTCTGGCTAAATAAACCACAAATTCATTCATTAGTACATTCATTATCAGCTTCCTGGAATCTTATTCAAATTATTCCCATCATGTCTCTTATTCATGACCTCACAAAAGTGTTCTGCCCAGCTTTGTTTTTCTTCTAATATTATTACTGATCCATCCTTCTTTTTCTTTCCACACATGAATATTATATTATTTATTCAGTAATCGAGACGTGTCCTCATTTATTTGGCCATGAAATGTAGATTTACATAACATTTTTATACATCATACTCTACCATTAGGTATACTGTTCTTGATCATATCCATAAATAGAACATTTAATTAGAGAATTAACCTTTTGAATGTGATAACTTCTCTAGCTTTAAGTATAGCATACTTTAATTTCTCTGTAAACAAAGCCTTCATAGCAGACCCACTACTGTATCACTGAAGTGTATACAGTACGTGATCTACATGTACAGAAATACAGGTATTTTTATAAATAATAACTTGAGTTCATTTGAAATATTTATATTTTACTCTGCCTTTCCATTTTACATAAAAGAAGGCACCATAGTAGTTCAGAGTATGTATAGTGGCGAAGGTATGAAAAGAATATGTGGCAGCTTTGACTGTGTCATCCCTACAATTCATCCTTCACTTTTTGTACAATTTAGTGCTAAAATATATTTTTTCTTTTCTCTTGTATGCAAACTTTGTCTCGGTATTTTTGCTCTTAATATCTTTTCTTTCATCCTAGTGCATTCTTTACCAACATATTTTGGATTATGTTTGCAAACAGTTACTGGGTAAAGTATGTATAAATGCCAAAAAAGTTGAGAGACTTGAACAAGAGCAATTTTTATACCTTTTGTAAATTTTTTTTTTTCATTTTATACTCTATAACATTCTTGGATGACTGTTTTATTTCAAATCAGTTGTTAACTTCTTGGACTGAACAAAATGTTCTTAGAGGCCATATAAACACTTTTACTGTTATCATTACCATATCAACTCTTGTTACTATTATTCTTGGAAGGAAAAACAAACACACATTCACATGCCCCCAAACACATCCAGGCATGCACTGAATGAACAAAGAATGCAGCAAAGAACTATATGGGGAGATGTATGAAAACTCAACAAATGCAGGTAAAGCAACAAAAAGAGGGATAATGAAGGATGAATGGTGTGTGATTAATACAAACTCACTCTCTCTCTCTCTCTTCACAAATTAATGCATGTTTTTCCTTAAGTCCCATGACTGAATAAGAGATTATTATGGGAAGTTTTCACAGAATTATAAACCACTTGGTATAAGTAGTTGAATATCGTATGGCATAAAACTGTATACTAAATAACTGCAAGGGCAAGGTCGATGGCAAAAATCCTTCAAAACTTCCACAAGCTGATCATCAAAAGTTAGTGGAACTAAACTACTATTAACCTATAGTCAAGCAATACAGAGAGCAGGTAATTTAAAAGTTACAAAAAAGACCATGGGTAAATAAAATAAGTAAAATTAGTAACTTTTAAAGCATATAAATATACATACACAATTGCCATGAACCACCACACGAGCCTGCAATTCAAAATATAAATTCTTTAAAGCTTGGAAAAAACAAACCAAAAAAAAAGCAATCCTGAACACACAAAGATAGGGTAGCATCACACAAACGACCACTCTTAAAACCTTTCCCATCCTTAAATTTACTGGTTGTAGCACTGACCACTCTGGAAACTGACTTTCAGAAATAGCTTTTGTCAACAAGAAAGAGAACTAGTTAAGCCACACTTTTCTTTGGTCAGGTACATCATAAGAGATTCATACTCCAACAGTCGGATACTGTATTAATTAAATATGAAGATTACAAAATACAGCACACACAGTAGTGATAAAGTGACACTGCATTTCCATAAGAAATGTAAAGAAAGAATTCATCACATCCACAGTGTAGTTCAATGCCTTGTCTTAAACTTCTGAGGGCAGAGAAATACACAGAGCTATCTTAAAGCCTGAAACTCATATATTTCATAGGCTAAAATGTCATTTATACTTAACAAACCCATTGACTCAGATTAATTTATCTCCTTCAACTATAGTGCAGTAAACAGTAGAAGGAAAAACAATTAGTTTGATCACAGAATTGGGAAAATTTATCATGATGAACAAAAGAATAATTGGCATGATGCTACCTCTAAATTTAACTATTAATGGGGCAATTTCTCAAACATTATTCTTCATAAGGTCTCCATGAAAAGGGTGGTTGACATAGTCATATAATCATATGTTTCACACTACTGCATAATTAACTGGAACTGAAACTAAAGTTTAAAAATTAAGTACAGTATATTTTCTTGAAATTTTAAATTAACAAACACTACAGAGTTTACATTAATCTCCATACCTAACTAGATACAAACCACTTACTCTTAAACCTTTAATGGATGATCTTGCATCACTCTGTTAATTAAAAAATATTAGTTTATACATAGCTAATCCATCCACCATTTTACTTTCAAAACAAACCTTATACTGTTTCTTTACAATATATTTAAAGCTGGAGATGGTTATATTTATCTATATGGAATGCTGGAAAGTAGTTTTTGCATAGTGTTTTCACAGAGGCCTACTTTGGATTTTAGCATCCATGTAGAGTTTCCACAGCAAGTTTTATCTCAAGTGATCTGTGCACAGAAACATGATAAGCAGGAAAAATACTGTGAACTTCTATTTAGCCTCTTTTGGAAAAACTTACTTATCTTTTACCCTGCCTTCATCATTGCATAAATCAATGTTTGAGTAATTTATTTATTCTACAAACTTTCTCATATGGGAGAGCTAATTCAACACAGTACATACAAGAATTATCTGAAGAGTTATCCAAAAATAAATATCCATTTATTTTTAATGATTTACTGCATTTGTGAAAGATACTCATTTCAACTTGAATGTATATAAAAACATCCATTAAAGGGTTGAAAAAGTCTCAACAACTGATTCAGTTGAACAAATAGAAAGTTAACAACACTGGCAAAAATTAAGCAGAGTTGCAATTCAGTAATAGATCACAACTCTCTGTTACATGGAGTGTCATGTTTGGTCCTTCGAAACTCCAAAAATGCAGGTTGTTTGTTTGTGCCAGACAAAACAATGAAAACCACCTATAAAATGTACATGTATAATACTGTAGATACTAAATGGTAGATTGGTATCTTATGTACAAGATATCAGTTTTAATTAATGACGTTTTATGTATTTTTGTATATTGTATGATTTGGTCTTTAAAGTAAGCAATGGCAATACCTGCAAGACAACATAAAAATTTTTTAGTTTACTATGATAAAACACCTTACAAACATACCACTGACCTTGGCCTATTTATAAATTATAATTTTTTTTGTTACCAGATAGTCAAGTACTGTAGTTATATAACATTATAATCCCATGGTTTTGTGATGCTTAGGCTAGTACAAATAGACTGCTAGTGACTTACCAGCTTTGTTTTCACTCAAATATGCTTAAAACAACAGTATACCATCAGTTATTCTGGACTTATAAAGAAAAATTCTCAGATCTTTGATATCTTGCATTTAAGATACAGACAAGCCAATCTATTGATTAGTATTAACTATTCCACATGGGCTCTGTAACCTTGTGTCACAACAGCAATGGTTACTGATGATGATGATGATGATGATGACGATGAGGGATGGTGGACCATAACCCAACTCTAATCTTCTGACCCTACTGTTAACATAAATATCAGCCTAGGAGTATATCTCTTGACCAAAATGATGATGTGAATTTGATGGGAGCTGGTAGTCCACCAACCTTCCCTTTCCTTCTGGGCATAATAAGAATGTAACCAAGACGGCTTTCTTTAAGTTATGTCCTCTGAATACAATTTGGTGAATATCAACAGCCATATACACAATTTAAATTAATAGCAGACAAAGTGTACTTGAAATGCAGACATAAAAGTTTCCTGGTCCACATAGTCATGGGAAAGCTGCTACTATTGTGAGTGTGCCAGTATGAACACAGTTAATTTCAGCCCTGGCAGCTTGTACAGGGAAGGATAGGTGTAGGCCATTAGATCATACCATGTGTGTATGAGGACATTCACCTTCCAAACTGCTGAGTATGACTGCATATTATGTCTAACTGCATTTCAAGGTTGCAACAAAACCAACTAAAGCAATAGTGGTGAAGGAGCATAGAAAATTTTAAATGACAAACTCAGCTTGTCAATAAAATATGCTTACGGACAAACTACTCTTCTTGCAGTCTAGACTAAATGGCTAAGAATAATTTAAGCCATCTGAATGAGATAGCTTTATTTACCAGCAGCCTGAAAAGGGAGAAGAGAGGAAAGATGAAGCCTCTACATTTATCTAATGAACGTATGAGGACATGAATATCATAAACTGTTGAATCTGGGTAGGATGAGCAAGAAAATATGAGTGGTTGTGAATAGTTTCCTAAGACTTGTGGCTGAAGTAAAACTGCCTTAAGCAAACAATTAATGTAGCATAAATAATGGTATAATACTAACATCAGCCCTTAGAAGAAGAGAATCATCTTGATCAACACCTTTAGATGCCATCTTTCTTCCAGGTATGAGATCTAGAAAAGGTGGCTTGTAATCAGGAAGTGTGACGTGAAACAATTCTCCCATGAAACCAACTAATCTCAAGATGGTTTAGGAGTTTGGAAAATTCTAATGTTCCTTGTCCTTATCTGCCTTCAAATATAACTGATAAGCTACTCCTCTTGTGGTCATGCCAAAGTAACATTTGCTGATATTAGCCCACTGGCTGAGATAATCTTTATTAGCATTTTTAGAAGGACAACAGGAGTAAAGGTCAAGGCCTTTAGACTGTTAACTGAGTGTATAAGGCCATCCCTCTTCCAAGCATTTGAACCCAGGAAGAACATGAGTAAACTGAGAAGTAATGACATTAAAAAGAACTCAAAGGGAGCTTAAATAAGAACATGGAAAACAAAGGTAAGTTTTGTAACCACATCTCTCCTCAGACGGTGTGCAGGATACGCCCAGATATCTGATGTACTTGTCTTTAAACAAAGATAGAATGCTCATTTGAGATGTGTCTAGAATATCTTAAATGAGAATTTTTTTAAAGTTTTCACAATATGTTTTCTACAGGCTTTGAATCACTGGGTTGTCAGCCATTTGTGGTTAAAGCATAATGTTAGACCATGCACTAAACTAAAACAACTTAGCACAAGTGCTGAATTACAAATCCTATACCACTCACTAAAAGTAAACACTGAAGTTAAAGCTATATTCTGTAGCTGTGTCAAGTTTAAAATACTATAATAAAAACTCTATTTTCTTTCATGACCTAATTTCTATCATAATTTTTATCAGTCACAAATATATTTACAGCAAGACAGACTAACTCACCTACGCCACTGGGTCAAATAACTTGTTCTGGCTGACAAGAATTCCAATGATCTGCAATACTGCTGGCTACAAGAAGCAATGATAACTCAATCTTTAGATACTCAGGAGATTACAGCAATGCTCCCCAAGAGCGCCCACACTGTAACTGGAGCCACCACCATAGTAAATACCAGTGGTGCTGCAGAGGATAAAACTTGTATTTGGAAGCAAAACCCTCAAATACATTGAGGCATGTTGTTCCCTTACCTGATGATTGTTTTCATTAACTGTCATCTCAATTCTGTAAGTGACCTGCCAGATATACTTGTAAAGGAGTCTCAGGTCAATCATAAGTCTCCTATTTTGGTAACCTTGGACACTGTGAGCCTTGCTGCAGACAATTAAGGCTCCAGCCTGAACATCTTCAGTTGCACCCTTGTAACTTAGGCATCCAACTCTCCAAGCATTTCCATGCTTAAAGAAGTAGTGTGGAAGATAATAATGGAGATAATAAGGGGAACCTGCAGGAAAGGGGATGCATTTCCTGAACTTGAAAGGCTAAGGCTGGGAGAAGAGGAAGGGGCAAATAATGACTCCTTCCTCTTTAGTTTCATGACTGGAACAATTCCTCACCCCTCAACTGCAGAGCAAAGAATCTTGGAAAACTCACTGCTGTACAGTATTTCTTTGTTTCTCTTTAAAGTAGTGTAGCAAGTTGAATGGTTTATCCTTCTGTCTAGAGATGGATGAGACTGAAGAGATCTTTTTATTGCCAGCCTTTGATGGCCTATTCAATAATGCTTCTCTCTCTTAGGGTCCTCATCAGGTGAAAGGGTTCCTCTACGACAGAATTACTTCTTCACTTAGCCACTGTATCGCATTGGATTTCAAGCAAAATCTTCTCACACCTCTTTTATGCATGTGCTTGCCATTGTCAAAGTCTTGAGATGATTGTCTATCTCACATATAACCCTCATTCTTGTGGGGCTGCAGTCAAGGTAAAATCCCCATTCCATTTGCATCAGACAAAATTCACTTCATGACTTATTCCATTAATTCTCTTTTTCTCTCTGTCCTACTCTACCAGCAATAACTAATACTACAAATGATATCTTGAACTCTCCATCCTGAACAACTTAGTTTAACCTGACTCACATTATGTGTAGCAAGTGCTTCCTTCTGTCTGGAGCTACGACTTTTGCAGTGGTTCTCAAAAGCCAAATTTTCAGATTTATTTGTAATTTTCCTAGGTATACAAATCAATTCAGCCTTAGATCACCAATTCCAAGTTATCTAAGGTTTTGATTACCATCTATCTCAATGGGTTTGGGGCTGTCTAGACTACAGTTAGTTACATCCTGCCTGATAGGATTTCCATACTCACCTTGTTAGAAGACTTTCTTAAAAAGAATAATGTCAGGGCTAACAACTGTTAAGTCTTTCCCTTCCTCAGCATCTCCAAAGGAATTTGGATTAGTCTAACTAAAGAGCAGAAAGGCCTGTCATACTACTGTACTTATCTGCAGTTTTTCTTACTTAACTGTTCCTCATTCCTTACTATTTGTTCAAATCATCTACAGTAAATCTTCAAGGTCTCAGTCTACTGGGCCCCACACATTTCTGAAACTCCCTTTTTTTCATATGATCTTAAAATATACTCAAACCATGATTCTCTGCATTTTGCAGCCATACCTTCAAACTTTCCCACTTTCTGCATACACCCATACCTGCAGTATAAAAAAGTAAAGGCCTTATGCACCCTTCAAATTTCCTATTTTACTAATAAGATACTCTTATTCACCTGCAGTCTACTAGCTATCATCCACCACTTCATACATGCCATTGCTTTGCTTTTCTTGCTGCTCTTTCAGTGTCTGCTTCACAGTTCAGGAAGTCCTCAAGAGTACAAAAATTTCACCTCTTTTAAAGCTCAATCTTCCACCACATCAGAGTGCTTCTCCTCCCCCTCTCCCTTTTATGTTGATCTTTTATAATTTCCTGCGCCTCTTTTTAATATTGTCAGTAAAACAGGCATTAAATAAATATCTTTTGTAACACACTTTCTAAACACACATGCAATCAAAACAGGGCAACATTTCTAGTGTTTTAAACAAAACAACTACTAGTAGTAGGCTGGTTAAGTTGGCTCTGCCTACATCTTTACATACAAAGCCATACATATGCAAAAACTATGAAGAAGTTTCATAGGGTACACATGTGAATGATTGCTTCTTCTCTCAAAAAAGACAAAAGATGGTGTGCCTCAGGACACCTGAGATCGCAAATATGGGCACAATATGGCTGACTGGGTTGTAAAGAAGCAATTCTTAAATCTTATTGTGACAGTTTTTTTTACTATCAACTTAAAATACAGTCCATAAATAAGTGTTCATAACCAGTACCTATGAAACCAATTGGGTAACATACATTACATGCCTATACAGAAACACAAAACCTAGTAAAGGATGTAAAACTGGTTGAAAAGCATAAATTTTTTTCTATTGCATGCAACCTAACTAATAAACGATGCAAAATTAGTACTATTTCATACCTGGTGATAGTCCCAGAAAGCCATCTTTGGCTTGAACAAACATATTAACATGAATACAACATAAGCGACCATCCTCAGTAAATCTCCATGTCTGGGTTAAACGTCTCCTTTCATCTGGCTTCCTGAGCATCAATGGAGTATACTCTGTAGGCTGAGGAGCTGGTCCAGCAATATCCAAAACCTGTTGGCATAACAGCTCAGTTATACAACATCAGTTTTGAGTCTTTGAGCACAAAGATAAATACACTGATTATAAACAATACAAGCAATAAAACTTGAAAAAACTAAGTACAAAATGGAGCATTGTTAAATATATTGTCAACAACTAACCCTTCACAAAACTTCATGAAACCTTTTAAACCTGCACTAAAAGCAAGAATGGGGTAATAATCAGTTAAGAACTGAACTGGTCCAACAATAAACAAAATCATTTTCATTGTACATCACTAAAAAATGTAATTATTATGTACTGGTCATTATGTCTCAACTGTGCATTGCATTTCATTACCTTTTTGTTAACTTCTCTCTTTTGTCTCCACTGCCCCAACACTATCTCCAACAAAGATGAGCATTTGTTGTCTGCTTTTAATTATACATACCCTACTACAGAACATGATACTTGACTTTATTAGTATTAGTACTGATAAATACCTTTAGTGCGTATATTAAGAATTACAACCCCAATAATATGCAGAGAGAGAGAGAGAGAGAGAGAGAGAGAGAGAGAGAGAGAGAGAGAGAGAGAGAGAGAGAGAGAATTATAGGCCAAATGGTATTTGGTTTCATATAATTTACAAATCAGTGGCCTAGGGTGTTTTACACAATACTATATAGTGATAGCCTATGTTTTTGTATAGTATACCACTTAACAATATTACTGTCATATATCTGTAACATATTTAAAAGTACAGTACTGGAATGTAAATGTGTATGAGAGTATGACTGAAAGACCTTTTAGGCTAGTAGGATTGCAAAAATCTGTTGTAACATCACACAAGCTCAAGCATGTTCATACTGTAATAATGGTCTCTTTGTTTCACACAACATAAATAAAAATGTAATATATCTTTGATACCTTAAAATTACGCTATCAGTAAATTACGCATGTCTAAAAATACATTTGGCTGTTTCTTTTCTTTATAGTGATATATGACTATCAAGGGTAAGAAAGTTTGAAATAACTTATAGTGGAAAGAAGATCATGGAAAGGAGAGGTTATAAAACACATCCACTTCGTATCCAGTGCCATGGTAGCCAACCCACAGCCCACTACGCCCTCCGAGGAGTGGCTCTGCTCTCAAGTAGTCTCAGTGGCTCCCATTAACGGCTCTATCTCGCCAGAACAACTGCCACCTGTGGTAGATACCAGAGCAGACATCAGTCTGATCTCCAAGTCACGAGTGCCAGCCGGTACCACTATCAATGAAAACAGGTGCTGGACCTGAAAGTGGGTAGAGGACATGGCCAAAGACATTCCTACAGTTGAGCTCAAGGTCACAACACCTTGGAGCACTACAAAGCATTGTCTGGGTGTGTTAGAGGCTATTAAGCCAGGGTATGATTTCTTATTGGGCCGAGATCCTCTCTGGGGATCTCCCCCTTCAATTCTCCTGGGCTTCCTGACAGGCTTCGTCTTGAAGGACCCGACTGTAGCACCAAACGACAAGAGCACAGCCACACTGGAAGGCGTGCCTCAGTCAACTGAATCACCTTCTGCATGGAATGTATCTACCCATTATTCGCGGAAAATTTGCCCATTCGCGGTATTCTTCACTCAAAAATGTTCACTAATTATTGTATTTTCATATAATTTTCATGACTAAATGCACTTTTTGTGATAAAACTATTAAAATACTCAGGTATAAGCATTTTTAGAGGGTTTTTCTTGTATTTAAACTATCAAAACAGGCAGTTCTAAATGTTTTTTGAGGGGTTTTAAGTATTCGCAGATTTTACTTATTTGTGGGGGGGGGAGTACGCATCCCCAACGAATACAGGGGGTTTACTGTATAGCGTTCCATGCTCCATTCATGTTTATGTCACTTACTTCATGCCATGCAGCATCAATATTCTTTATACAATGATAATGTTGTAACCCTTCCAGAAGTCACATAAGGTCACACCAGGGTCATTGACGTCCTTCAATGCTTGCCAGTGCAATATTTCTTGAAATTGGCTGTTACACCTTGATCCATCAGCTGAATGAGTGAAGTTATGTTAGGGGGTATATAAACAATTTTAACATTCGGATGGAAATGATCTAAGTGTGGTGGGTGACCAGGGGCATTGTCCAAAATTAAGAGACTCTAGAAAGGAATCCCATTCTAACAGCAGTACAGCTTGACTTTAAGAACAAAGTGATGGAAAAACCATTCTTCAAATACTGTATCACTAAGTGGCTAAGGACCTGCTCGGTGGAAATCTACGCAGATGACCCTTATAATCTGCCTCCAAAGGGACCTGCTGATCTAAGCCTACTTGCAGTGTACCATATGGCAGAAAATGCCTTTCTAAAAGCAAAATCCCTCTCAGAAAAAAATTGACAAAACCTCAGAAAAAATTGAGGATACACAAGACAAATTTTCACAGATCTGGGACGTGATCAAAGGATTACAGGAATCATTCAACAGTCTTAAAATTATGGAAACAAATAATAATCTTTCACGGATCTGGGATGTGATCAAAGGAGTGCAAGGATCATTAGACAATCGCACAGCAAGCCACCAGACTCCTTTGAATGAGGAATCTATTATTTCCTCGCCTCCCAACAACACAAGAGAAGTGAAGGTAGGACGCGAAGTTGAGATGGCCAAGCCCTCTCTCCCTCGGATGAAGCACCCACATCACCTGTAAACCTATCTGAGAGGACCAACGAACCCCCAACCTCCTCTCCCTCCCCAGTGCCTCCGGTGGAAGATAGATCTTCAGCGACGATCACCAGCCCTCATGAGTCTTCCAAACCTATCTCTCCCCTCCCAACACCCCCCGTCGTGGATGAAGATGTGATTGATCATGAGGGGACTGGGGGCTGGCAGACACAAACAAGTAGAAAAAAGAAAAGAACATCTCACTTGTCCGCTGAACCAAAGCCCAACATTCATGAATCACCTTGCCCGAAACCTGAGAAGAGATGTTACGTAGTGATTCACAATTTATGGTCAAGTTTCTCACGGGCTCCAACCCTCTTATCTCCCATGGACTCACATGCAGAATTAAAACACAAAGTGGCCTACAGGATTACCTGCCGATTTCAACACCTTAATGTTCTTAAAGGCAAAAATTTCGGTCCAAATATAAAAGTCTCAAGATACAACCTAATCTGGGACCAATCTCCCCCAGGGGAACTTACTGACACCAAGGTTGGGGTTCAGGCGCAGACTCGCCTTCTACCACAAGTGCCAGCCATCCTCCCAAGCCAAGTGATTTCAGATTTCAGAACTGAAGGTTGCTCCTAAATGCACAAGCATATTTCATTTCCAACAATAACATTCCGTTAAACTAAAAATACACAGCATACAAAAGAACCATAATTTGCATATATAATCACGTATCATCCGATCTCATGTATCATGAGATCCTCAAAATACTGTCCCAAAACATTATTTCATTACATATATCATTTGATTACAGGTAGATATGCATAATATACAGGATATACTAGGATAGGCTTCCTATGCCTGTCTCCTTTTCAATAGATTTCACCAATATGGCTTATTCAAGTTACCTTTTAACTAATTAATAGGCCTATGAATAAAAGTTCATCATACATTCAACCAGGATTACCAAATTTGTGGCATACGTAAGAATTCATTACTATTTTTTACAATTAACAACCACTTGCTAATGCATAGAAAACACTGGAATAAAAAACAGCAATTACTGACATCAACAAAAGAATTGATGAACAGCTGTTTGCCGATGTTAGTTGCCATAACTAACACACGTTTATTAAGAGTTGCATTACAGTTGTCTTGTTTAAAACTTGCTTATTTTCAATGTAATTCCATAATTAAAAACAAAATAATCTTTTTTATTCATCTGTCACACAACAGAGAAGGTGTTAAGAAAGTATGCTACTAACTTTAAGCAGTAAGGTATTAAAGTTGTGGCTGAAGAAACGAATTTTGGAGCAGGTTCCAAAATGTTTTGGAGGCAAAAGCAACATCTCAAACTGGCAAAATCACACATTTACTTCATTTAATTTACTGAGTTTATAAATAATGTAGTTAAAATGTTTAAACCCACATTTTAAACCCAACTTTGTTAATTTACAAGAAAAAGTATCTCTGAATTATATTTCTTCTAGCAACTAATGGCAATCAGCCGAGATTCTGAGAATGTAAATGATATCAAATGCAAATGGCGTACTGTACGATGACAATGTTTATATTCTGTAATACAGCAACAATGCAATAAAAAATACATACAACACACTGTAATTTGATACAGCAAGCACAATAACCTTTATTTAAATCATCATTAGTATAAATATAGTTGTCTGCTTAACTTTCGCAAATTATTACTTTTCTCCAGAAAATATTTAGGTTTTTAGAGCTTTTCGGTTTTTAGAATTACAGGTCGAACATCTTTTAGAAAATAAAAACATTTTATTGATATTCTGTTGTGTTTACCTACATTATTATTACTGTAATGTTTGAAAATTAGAACAGTAAAGCATTTTTTTCATCAAAATGTATTTGTACACAATCATGAAAATACTAACATGACGTAACAAACCTAGCATTCTGTTTTGAGGAATGTGTCCTGTCATTCTACACTACCCACGTACAATTGACCCCTGGGACTCGCAGGAGATAGGACCACAACCACCCCCCCCGAATAGCTAAAATCCACGAATACTTGACGCCCCTATAAAAACGCTTATAACTGCCTATTCTGAAAGTTCAAACAATAAAAACCTCCTCTAAAAATGCTTATACCAGCCTACTTTAATAATTTTACCATGAAAAATTTATTTAAGTCACGAAAATATGAAAATACAGTAATTAGTGAATATTTCTCTATGAAAAATCCACGAATCCAGAGCCGAGAATAGGCGGAGGTCGACTGTATTTTTGATATGCTCTATGTAGTAGTACATGTACTATCCTAAAATACATACTGTACAGTAAATATTTCAAAATCATCTTACATAACAGAAAAATATCAATAAAATGTACGTATTTTATGTGCAGTACAGTAGACGGTGAGCAAAGTTGTGTCAGGCAAAAGAAAATAGGCGTGTCTGAACTATAGGGGATACTTAGGAGTATCAGTTGTAGGCGGGTACATAATGCTGTAAGATGACTTTGAAATGATATTGCGGTGTTTTGGGATGATAGTTTGAGGTATATTTTTGTTTGAACTGCTAAATTGGATGATGAACCATTAAAATAGGCAGTTATACACATTTCAGTTTACAGGGTACAGGGTATTTGGCAGTTATAAGAGTTTTTAGAGGGGATTTTGCATTTCTGCAGATTTTGCATTTCGGCAGTGGGTTCTGGAAACTACCCCTATGAACAAGAGGGAGTCCACTGTACACATACACACATATATAATATATATATATAAATTGAATAAATATCATGAAAATTCTTTGTTTGTTCCATGAAGACTGCACAACCAAGAACCTGGAACCCCTTGTAAAAGCAAAAATTGTTATCTGTGGAGAAAAATGGCAAGTGTCCACATACAAACACCACAAAGAAAGTGTGTTACACAGCTATGACAGATATAATCCTGCACAGCACACTCACAAAGTAAAAATAGAATCAGTGTTTACGGTGCATAAAAAACACTGCAGATCTGTGCTCCCTCCACCCCTTGACACAAGATGTTCCTCAAATCATACCAAATAGCACTGTGAATTCTTCCTTTTTTTCTTCCAAGTTAATGGGTTTAGTCTTGCAGCAATCGAGTCTGTACCTGAATCTTTGCTGATTTTGGGGGATTTTTTCTGTTTGTTGAAATCATAAAAATTCATCAGTTCCAGATTAACAATAAATTGCTGAAATAATAGTAGGTACCTACAAATAACCGCTGTTCAAAATATTTCCTATTATTTTCATACTTACGTGGTTCACAATTTATATGGTATTTTTGGAAAAAATTATTGTTACAAAAAGCATCTTGTCCCTTTATGCTAACAATACACAGAATACTGTACATAATTAATGAGCCCCATTCCTATACGTACCCATGTTACCAAATAAGTGCAAACACTCTATATGAAATATCAAATATAACTAGCTCATATCATTTTCTAGATCCACAAAATATGTTGAAAGGTATACATTGTACATACAGTATTATATTACTGATTCCTAATATCAGAAATTGCAATTTAAGAAAGATTACTTCACATTTATTTCTGATGCCTTTAAATTTAATACAATGGAAATCACAAACCACAAGTTTATTTCATGGTTTTCCAGTGTTCACTTTTTGTTCATTACAGTAATCCCTCAATTATCCAGATGTACATTATCTGAACCTTGGCATTATCTGGACAAAGCAAAGCCATAGGGACCAATATATATATACTGCATATATATATATATATATATATATATATATATATATATATATATATATATATATATATATATATATATATATATATATATATATATATATATATATATATATATATATATATATATATATATATATATATATATATATATATATATATATATATATATATATATATATATATATATATATATAATATATATACATATATATATATATATATATATATATATATATATATATATATATATATATATATATATATATATATATATTATACACACATTATCCAACCTTGGCCTTATCTGGACATAACAAGGCCACAGGGACCAATATATATATATATATATATATATATATATATATATATATATATATATATATATATATATATATATATATATATATATATATGTATATATGTATATATGTACAATGTTTATATATTGTTATATTATATATATATATGCCTCCTTTGTTTGTCATATATGTATATATGTCATTTCAGCCCATATGTGTATATTGTTTCAGTAAAGAATATATATATCTATATATAGATCATAATATATGGCGACCTTAGGCCAGGGTTGGTTCTGTTTTGGCTGGTTTAGGGTGTGGCAGCATTGGAGGACCAATATATATAGTATTTTGTCTGTAAAAAAATATTTTATTGAAAATCTTTTTTTCTGTTTGTGTCCAGATAAGGAGGTTCAGATAATGTTATAACAATATATATGTCGATTGTTCCCTTAGTGGATGTTATATATCCTTTGTTTGTCATATATATATCATTTTCAGCATATATTAACTGCTTGTTTCAGTAAAGAACCTGTTATATATATACATATATATAGCCAAAGATTGTTATATACTGGGATATCATATAAAATCATAATAAAACCTTACTATTTAATCATTTGGGTGTCTTGAAAATGATATAACCTGCATTTTTATTGAGTTTTTATCAAATATAAACAAACCAAATTTTGATTAATCTATATATATATGCAGCCCTGGTTATTTCTTCTGACAGCGTGACAATAACTGGCACTGATATCTGGTTATCGGTGCCACCGATAACTGAGGATCACAGCATTGTAAACCAGGGGTTGAAATAATAACTGGAGATATTTTTGAAAAGTTATCGCTTCAATAGACAAGGTCAAACTGGATCGCCGATAACCGAGGCCGCTAACAACCTGGGACTGCCTGTATACAGGCAGTGCCCAGTTATTGGCGGGGGTTCATTCCCAACAGCATGCCGATAACTGAAAATCGACGATAATATCGCTGATCCCTGGTCATCAGTGCTGATATCCAGTTATTGGCGCCAAAAATCCAGCTATCATCGTCAGACAAGCACTTTGAAAAGGTGCCTGTAACCTAGGCTAATTACGGGGATAGCTGGATTTTTACAGTATACACACACACAACCGGATATCAAGCAGTCCCTGATAACCAGGTTCAGCGATAGGTTATTTTCAAAAATTTTCACCAGAAATTATTTCGGTTTACAACGCTGTTGGGAATGAACCCCGACAGAAGAAATATGGCTCCAAAACGGCAGATTAATCAAAACAGGCAGTAAAAAACCAATAAAAATGCAGGTTACATCATTTTCAAGACACCCAAATGATTAAAAGTAAGGTTTTCTTTGATTTTCGATGATATCCAGTTTTTACAACTTGTAGGAACTAGAAACAGGGGACTGCAGCACTGTATATATATATGTATATGTATATATATTTATATATATATATATATCCAGTATATATATATATACCAATATATATATGGTTATTGCTATGATATATATATATATATATATATATATATATATATATATATATATATATATATATGCCAGTTGTATATACAGCTGTTATGGGGGTTAGGACAAAACCCATCGCTTGATAAATAAGGGATCTGAATATTTTATAGGGTAATCAATACCATGTATACATATATATATGTAAAATGTAAAGGTCCACATATGCAATAAACTGATGGGTCCATTTTGTTAGGTATGAGATTTTATATATCATACAACAAAACAATGCATCTGTTTTCACAGCAGATTACAGAAAGGATCAGCCATTAAAATTCTTTAAGATACTGTGTACCATCACTGAAATTTGTAATTTTTAGTGACTCGAGAAGTGCTACAGAAACCCTTCAAAATTATAATCCAGAAAACATAGAAACCTTTAATATTCACAATTCAGAAAATGCCCTTCCACAAAAAATAAAATGATCACTTCGCACATAATACAAAGATGGTAAAATTCTAGATGTAAATATATTAGTGCAGTAAGCCTTTGTTTCATTCATTTATTTCAAATCATCTCTTGAACATTCTGCTTGCAGGTGCATAGATTCCCTCTTTCTTACACTAGCATTCTCTTGGATGGAAATCACAAGGTACCTAGAGTACTTTGATTTATATTTTCATGATTATGATATCTTTATGATCTTCCTCTACCTTTTCTCATTTTTCTCAAGTCCTATTTTCTGATATCAGAGGTAACAAATTTTATATACTTGAATTAAAGTTTTTAAAATTCCACTTCAAAATTTCACACAAAAAATTAGATTCACAGATCAACAATATCATTTTAAAATAATTCCTATTTACAATGATATATAAACAAAATTGTGGTACTAACCAGGATATTTGATGTTTTTCTGGCTTTCTTGCTCGCAGGGTCATGAGGAGGAGAGGAGCCTTCATGCTGCAACATTCCAGTTGAAGTCATGCGCCAGAGCTGAGACCTACGGCCAATTTCCTTACGGGCAAGCTTCACTCTTGTGCCTTCAGGAACATCTAAAACCAGTTGCTGACACTCAACAGCGGTTGGGTCATACGTCACATCTTCTGAGTCACTTCCATTACTACTGCCACAAGGTCTATAGGTAAAATTAAATGTAAAAAATTAAGTCACAATAATGACAAAATACCCTACAAGTTCCAAATTTATAAAGTTCCAACATTTCCTTTTTAAGAATACTTTAAGCAGATATCATGCTGATTATGAAGCCTGGCAATAAATCTTATTATGATCAAGTGTATACTATACATTTATAGTCAGAAATACCATCACTTTACTCTGATACTCCTTAATTCAATGGCAATTTCCTCATTTGGTAAATTGTTATATTTCTTAAAAAAAAAATAACCTGATCTTGATCATATAGTTCAAAGATCAAGATTGAACAAGAAAAGAGATGAATCTCAAATATAAAGAAAGTTAAACTGTTGTTTTGGTTGCCGTGCATAAAGGATAAGGAAATAACTTGGAATAACAAAATAGATATTTACGTCAGGAAAAAAGAAATTAAAACCTGTATGAAAGCCTTCTGATACTGAGAAATATGAATATTTCTCTTCAAACACTTCAAACTTTCTATTCCAAATCTTAAAAGTTCCCACATTCAACTGACCTCTACTAGACAATGATATCCTGAAGATAAAGATAAAAAGTAACTACAGCAAGAGTGGAAATACAATCATATTCTAACAGCCAATTTGAATTGCACTGAAAACTATCTGAGGTGCATATCAATGCTCACTCTTGTAACTTGTCAAAGTTAAAAGGTACCTTTCAACATGTGTTTAACTGGAAACTTAACAAACTTTTCTGGTACCTTGCAATGGGGGAAGATCAGTAATAATAGCAGAATACTGATAATAATAAGAATAGTTGAAGAAGTTAAAGGAATAATGGTTGGAGATGGATGTCAAGCAGGTGAAGAACAGAGCAACTTAAAAGTAATCTATTAACAAACAATATAGCTGACATTAAGATGTGAAAAGGGAGGGCTTACCAAATTATTTCAATATGAGAACTTGGAATTAAAACAGGAAGTGGCCCACTTGAAAGTTTTAAGTATAAATCTCTCATCCTATACAAGTTGCAATTAGATAATAAAGCAGTGAATACACTCCAAACAAAAGTATTTGCTAGTTTTGTACCACAGAAGAGAATGAATTCAACTGGGAAACATTCCTCATTTACAAATGATAATTCATACTAGAGCTATGGATGGTTCAATTCACATAGGGGGACTTTGACCAAACACATATCAAGCCACAAGAAAATTCCACCAAAAATTAAGCTCTTATCTTAACATAAGTATGAATATTAATCAACTGCTTGTTCAGAAAACCTGATTACAGTATTTGTAAAATTTTGGGAATACAGTAGTCCAATTCCTGTATTTTAGTCATTTGGCATGAAATCCAGATCGTTCAAAACAAAGAATTCAGGCAACTTCTGCCTGCTTGGTTCTGTCTGGCTCCCAAGGACGTACCAACAGTCACCTCATGTGAGGCTTAGCTCCATTTGTGAGGATCAGTAGGAAGTTTCTAGCATATGAGAAAGATGAGGCAGATGAAATAAAATGATTACACTTATGGAGGAGATACTAGCTGTCCCCTTTGATGGGAGAATACAATGACAGTGTATATTTTTTTTCTAGACATCCCATTAATATCAAAATCTCTATTTTCTTCTGTGTTCTGAGGAGCATTACATACTGTCATTCCTGAAGTCCTAGATACCAAACCAGAGATCATTAGAAAAACAGTCAGGGACCTGTGTCATCCAGCTCATATTTTGGATACTTGCTACAATATAGCTGTCGCATCATTATGTTATGAAAGCGGCGAGAAGCCAGAATTACCAGAGGACACACTTTGTTTATTTCACTTTAAAGTCCATTAAATCAATGCTGAAAATTCAATGTCAATATGATCTTTTCATATACCATCACTATACAAACATGCTTATAAAGAATTGTTCTCACCTGAGAAACAACACTGTTTATTCATTCTATTTGGGCCAGATAAGTAAGGAATTCAATGTCAAAATAATCAACATAAATATTCAGTTAGAGTGGTCAAATGAGCAATACTCTTCTTGTACACATCAGTGAAAACTCACACAGAATTGACTGGTGCCATAGAAGTACAATAATTTGTAAAAAATACTGTTCTTAAAGCCTCATCAAGACTGTATTTATACAGCTAACAAGGGAAAGTAACATCAATATAATACCAGGTCAATACACTGTGTAAGATATTCAAGGGAGATTTAAAAATTAAACTAAGAATACTGTATCAGGAATCCTGGTTTATGTCCACTGTCCCTCCTTTGCTCATCCAGTAACCCGAGATAATCCTAGACTGTTAATCCTGACTTGAAGACCTACCTCAAAGGGAATGACCTTTGTTTGCACTGAAATGGTTATTTACATTTACCCCCTTAATTCTAACCTTAATTGTAATTCGTACAAGTGAGCATTCACAAAAACTTTTTACTTCATTATATGTAATTTGCTTGAAAATGCTTTAGAATAAAGGCAAAAACTCTTGCACCCTGTCACTTTACGATCTTTTTTTTCACTTTTCCTTAGGTATCTGAGATGCTTCCTTTAATCATTAAGGATCTGCTCAAGACAACCTCAATAATGATATGAATCCAGACTTACTGGCACAGCTTTTAGTGTTGTTTTGACTTATTCATGGCACATTTATTTTCAAATTCCATGAACTAAAGGTTGGAGTATTAAAAAGAAGTGATTTTCTTGTAGATGTTTCTCAAGAATCAGGGCTTAAACTGGCCAATGTTTCACACGGTGATATTCAAGAGGCTGTGCTGGTTTTTGTCCTCAGCAGTGACATGACCATTAGCTTTCAATATAAGATAACATTACTGTATATGCATTGAAACCAGCTCTTATTACAGTTATTCATTCTTCCCTGATAAAAAATAAGGACAATGACAATTATAACTTTCAGATTAAAAGTATATCAGCAAGTCATATAGCTAGTGAAAAAGCCAAGACTCAACTAGTTTTCCTAACACTATACCAGGCATCTTCTTCATATTAAACAGTGCCTGACAGCACTGTATTTAATGATTCTCAGCATTTGACATTTCTTAGATTTTCCACATACCTCAGCTCATAGAGATGGTAAAATCATATTACCAGTAAAAGCTATCAAGCAATGACCACCACTGTTAAGTCCAAGCAAAACCACTAAGCTATCACAACCCCAAATATAAAGGAATAATATGCAGTATTTTTTCACATTTTAAATATACAAGAATTAGTTCCAGTGATAGAAATTAACCCTTAATGGACGGGCATCATTATATGAGTATCTATAACAGGTTTTGAGTGATGGACAGGCTAACTCACACGAGTAATAAGTATTGATATTATGCGCCATACGATTTGGATGAATTTAGCAGGAAAGATGTTCATAGCACTTCAATGGTTGATAAATGACTTATGGCAACTGTGTAGCTCAAAACAGGGCAGAGGGGGGGATTAGTGTGCCTTGAGACTTGATGGGGGAATGTTTTGCCCCTCTCTACCCCATGACGTCTTTTTATTTATTTGCTCAAAAATATACCCAGTGATTCCTGTTGGTTTTTGTTCATATCTTTTATGATAGTATGTCAGCTATAATTGTAATTTTGCAAAGAAAAGTGCAAAGAAATATTAGAAAAACATGTATACCTCACAAAAAGTTACTGCATCTCATCATCTCAGTGAATCTTATAAATATTTTACAACAAATATACTCAGAACTTGTTACTGATTTTTGTTCTTATCTGTTATAATATTGTGTGAGCTGTAATTATAATTTTACAAAATATAATATTTTTACAAGTGTCTTGTAAAAGAGGCACCACAGTGTTGCAAATAGTCACTTTCAACTTCCTGTTGAAGGTAGGGAAAAATTTTTAAATTTTTTTCTTACACCATGTGCATTTGTATATCTTCCTCTTTCCATTTATGTGCTTTTTTCTTAAATGGCCAACCTTAACGCTTGCCCGGTCTGGGGTAGTTTACAGTTTCGGTTGCCAGGCCGCGTAACATCTTAGCCTTGCCAACCTAAACTGTAGGCGCTCCGGGGTAGTTTACAGTTTCGGTTGCCAGGCCGCGTAACACCTTCTGCCCGCGCTACAATAACTCCGCCAAGGTAAGTAGTTCCGCGACCTGACCCTGCTCGCGACCTCGCGACCCCACGACCCGCGTGCCCCACCATCTGACCCAGTCTCTTGCCAGTTTGCCAAGATGTCGTCCGTCCAGTCGGCGCATCCCTCCCACATGCAATTTGCCGCCGCAAACCCGGTGGCTATCCTTGATCTAGCAGTGCTGTGCAACGACGAACGCTCTTTACTGGTATTTCTAATGAAAAGTGGCCTGATCGGTGATTTTAGTGGTGTTTGTGGCCACTGCAAAGGAACCGTTGGACTGATCAAACGTGGCGACAGTTTCCAGTGGTGTCGTAACGCACGCCACTGCAGGAAACAGATCCATTCAGAGTGGCTCGTTCTTCTCTGGTTCGCACCTTTCATTTAGGGCCATTTTAATTCTCATTCACGGCTGGATTCACGAACTTCCCCAGAAATATATGCAGATGACTCTGAAAATCGGGTCACCTAACACCATAGTGGACTGGTACAATTTCTGCTGGGAAGTTTACATAGACATTTTGGTGCAGGACAGCCGGAAAATCGGTGGGCCAGGACATGTCATGGAAATTGACAAATCCAAATTTGGAAAGCAAAAATTTCACAAGGGTAGACGTGTCGACGGTTGTTGGGTTCTTGGCGGGATTGACCGGGAAACAAAGGACACGTTTTTTAAAGTTGTTGCTGACAGAACTGCAGAAACACTCCTCCCAATTTTAAATGAAAACATCCACCCTGACTCCATTGTAATTTCAGACTCTTGGAAATCATACCACACTTTAAGCCAACATTTCAAAACACACCATAACATTAATCACTCATTACACTTTGTTGATCCAGCAGACAAAAGCATACACACAAACACGACAGAATGTACTTGGCGTTTGTTGAAGCGTAATGTTTTGCCTAAAAGCGGTACTGTAAAAAATTTGTATAATTCGTATTTCTCAATGTATTGTATTAAAAAACGCTACCTTTCAAATATTGACTGCCCTTTTAAAGCCTTTTTGGAATTAATTAAACGTATATATCCTTTAAATTGAGTCGATTCAACACCCACCAAGATGCGGCCTAATTTCGTTGAAACCCGACAATCCCGAGACGTCGCCGTACAAACGGATTCGTCAATTACACCGCCCCTGTTCCACCTGTTCCAGTCGTCCAGATCACGCCAAAACCAGCCGTCCCAGCCCAAAAGAGAAGAAGAATCGAGCCGCCATCCGATTTCTCTGATGATTCCGACTTCTGCTAAGGTTAGTGCGGTTTCTTATCAATTTCAGGTTAAGCATTTTAGTGGCTTTCTGGGGGGGGTCCCGGCAGGCCGTCTTGTTTAAGGTTAGGTCGGTTCGTTCTGGTTAGGTCGCAACCTTGCATTTGGGATGAATTGTGTTAGCTGGCTTTACTGGGGGGGTCCAGGGGGGTGAAGCCCCCCGGCCAGGTTAGGGCACGCTGTCCTGTTTTAGGTTAGGTTAGGTTACTTCTGGTTAGGTCAGGACCTAGTGCTATGGGAAAGGTTAGGCCTGTTTTTTATGAAAATGCTGGGACACATTGGCTTCCGAATTGCCGCCATCTTGTTTGTATTCGTCCGCCAGTTTCCTAGATGGAACCTGCTGCCACCTGGTGGTGGTCCTGACTAGAAAACTGGCAGACGACAGCCTTGCCAACCTAAACTGTAGGCGCTCCTATATTTCAAATTTCCTTATGCATCAATAAAATCAATGGTTTAATAGAAAGAAAAGTAAAACAAATGACCAAAACATACTTTAAAGACGTAAAGATTCGAATAGTATTTTTAATAATTTTAAAATTGGCACTCTGTTCAAGTCAAAGGAGTCATTGACTAGCGAACTGTGTTCAATGATTGTTTACAAATTTGTGTGTCCGAAGTGTAGTTTGGAATACGTAGGTAGTTCAGTGAAACTGTTGTCTACCAGAGCTTTTGAACACAGAGGCATAAGTTCAAGGACCCTTTTACCTCTAGGTAAACCACCTCAGTCCTCCAAAAGAGAGCATTGCCACGGTTTATGCAATGTCCATTTTAATTTTTCAGATTTCAGTAGTTTGTGTAAAGCTGGGTTTGAAACTTATCTAAGACTGTTAGAAACCTTTTATATAAAAAAATTAAAACCTAAATTAAATATATATACCTCTGCCTTCAGCAGGAAAGTATTTTAATTTAGATCCATTTTTATCATTACTGTATCTGTGTACTGATTGTATTATTTTATATTAATTTTATGTTTCTTGGGTAATAATAATAATAATAATAATAATAATAATAATAATAATAATAATAATAATAATAATAATAATAATAATAATAATAATATTGCTTCTATAATTATCATTATTATTATTAAAATTTAGCTTAAAAAGACAAAGCATTATATTTCTATATTCTCAGAGGGCTCACTCAAATGAGGTGAAACTTGGAGCACTGTAAAGTTGAAGAAGTTGGAGAGCTTATTAGGAGGAGACCATTGGGAGTAGATGAAAAGTAAAAGACTGAAAGTGTTGCAGTAAGGGTTGAAAAGATGCCGCAAAGAACCTTCAGTGTCACATGTACAGTGTGCCCACTGTAAGTGGTACCTCCTAATGGGAATAAAACCATTAAAAAAAGTACTTGTGACTTAGACAAGCAGTAATTATAAAGAATACAACTGCTGTACTTGGCAACAGCAATAACTATGGGGCCAAGCAACCAAGCCTCTTGTTATTAGTTGCCTGCTTGCATTTTGCAAAATCTTAGCAATCCATTCACCTGGTCTTCTAAACTGTAAATAAGGCTCCAAGTTCAAACCAGATCTATTAGCCATTCCCTCAAGGACCTGTTTTTGGAGTATGTATTCAATTAGGCCAACAGTTTCTGAGATATCAACATGATGACCTTCAAGATTTTTCAAGTGGGAATCAATATTATCTCAAATAGTTATGTTATTCCTTTCCTTTTATGACATGGCAAGAAAACTATGAAAGTCACTTTTGGGTGTTTGCAAATGCCCCAAATACAAAATCAACCCTTGTCTTAAATACAAATTGGGAACATGAATTGTAACTGTAAAAACTAACCATCATATATTTTGCAATGCTAATACACAAAAATAAAACTTCAAACAAAAATTTAAACAGAAATCCGAGTACACAAGGAATATCAACTTTGGTTCTGTGAGGTATTCCTGATGGGCAATTAATTCTTAAGAGAAAAACTAGGTGGAAAAGTTTATAGATCTTCAGAATAATAGAAAGCTATGTTTAGTTGAAAAAGTATATCTTTATCATTATATATGAATGCCTTACATATATAGAACAAGAGATATTAATCACACTTGATAAATTTACATAAAAACTCAAACATCAGCGATAAAAAAATCCTGGACATAATTTTGCTTCACTATGCCATGCAAAACATTATTTCAAATAATCATCATTCTACATCAAACAAACATGGCTAGTTATTAAGATTAGTTTATTAACTACTTATTGCATCACAGTTTTCAAGCAAAATTAAACTGGATGCCTAAGCTAATCATACAAGCAGAGCTCTAACTTCCCAAATAAAACTGAAGATTAGCTTGAATCTTATTAGACAATGGGCTTTAAAACATACCAAATTCATTACATATATCATGCAATTTTATTGCAACTATCAAGAACCAAAACAAGCTATATTCTGGCCTCATTCTAACATGCTAAAACTCTGAAAATATTAGATGTACCTCAGTAATTCAATTAAGAACTTTAAGACTTTTAGATGACCATTCGAAAAGTCTAAAACAACCAGTCACTCCTGAATTCAAGTCTGTTAACAACACACTGCTTTAAAGAAATAAATTTTCATTTGCCATTTACAAAAATTCAAAGCAAATATAACACTGAAACCTGAAACTGAAATCTGCTGTTTCAAACTGTATTTTTCAAGGAACTTTATCTACTGTTTTACCAGTCTGAAAATATGGCAGCATTTTCAATGACTCATTTTTCCATCCCAGAACCTAAAATGACCATGAGGATACATCTGAAGCAGACAATCACCTAGAGAAGGAGTACTTCCTTTTAATCTCTGTACTTTTGTTATTTGAATAACAACATTTTCCTAGATACACACAAAATTGTTAACATCTGTCCTTCCAACCAGATTACACAGTAACCAGAGTTAGTAATAACAATGAAAAAATAGTAAGAAGGTGAAGGTTCCAATAATGATTTCCAACCTAATGGTTTACACAAACAAAAGTCTCCTCTTGACCTATGTGCATATCCTGGTGCTTTCCTTTCATCAACATATGACATCTGTCTCTTCTTTCATTCTACCATCTTCTGCAATGTTTCTCACAAATCCATAGTAATGTTCATTGCTTAATTTTCCTGGTTTATTTCTACAATAATAACCTTATTCTTAGTTATTTTTTACTTAAATACTTTTAAATTCTTTTAGTTTTTACCTATCAGTAGTACAAACAACGGTCACTCCACACTCCTTTCATAACTGATCTTCCTATCTGCCTACTTTGCACCTATGTCTAAACTTGGCTTTCAACTTATGCTAGAGTTTTGATTCCAAGACTCTCAAACCTTAATTAAAAATTTCATCATTTCAAATACCTTATATAAAATGGTGCACTGCACTGTATAGAGTGCTGTTCTTGCATATGCATGCATAGGCATACATAACCCATACATCCTCCTGTATACAGTATAAATTACAAATTACCTAAAACAATGCAAATACAAATATTCTTAACAATTTTATTTACAGAATACCAAAAGAAAAAAAAAAGATAAGAAAAAGTCTGCACACGTTCAATGCTGACCCAACTATCATGAACCAACCTATGTAATCCAAATCCTAACTACGTACATTGTACACTTCAGCAGCAACATCTTCACATTTTCTTTTATTCAAGACACAAATTACTTTCATCTAACGACCTGAAAAGAATTTTTCGACCATGGAATTGGCGTAAATACTGAGAACAAATTATGCAGTATAGACAAAAAAGGAAAAAATTAATATCTCCCTCTTTCCCTCTCTCTTTCTCTATGGAACTTTTATGTAAATGAAAAGTTAAAACAGATTCTTATTAGAGATACAGTTGCACTGTATTCACTCTTCTGTAACAATGATCACAACTTCATCTCCTATAAGGAGCAGATTACCTCACTGCTGTAGTTTAGAGCCAAAGTTATGTAACAGTATATTATGAGAACAATGGTAATGGTGACTTGGGTAATAATGATGTTTATACATATCAAATTGAAATGTTTTTCACACATTCTTTAATCCCTTGGTGTGAGTGACATTTACACAAATGGCCCACTTTTTTCTTCCATTTATTTCTCAATCTAGATAGCCCAGTAAAACCAACATTCATATACTATACAATATGAGTCTCTTAACAGTTCTCTTTGTAACTGCTGCTTTCCTGACTTGGTTTCAAGCTTTCTGTAGCACACTCCCTTTAAATAAAGTTCTTAGACCTATCCAGTACTGTATTATGATCCCATGAGAAACCCACAAATATTTCTGGTAATAAATTAGACCTCATATTCAAAGATGTTCTTGCTATCATTGAGTCCCAGGTTTAAGAGTATACTGTATAGATGCTTCCAACTATTGTGCTACTGAGATGGACATATCTGTCAATCAGTATATTCCTAAAACTGCCATTAGAAAACAGTCTGGCTGAAATCTTGAGCCAATTGGCAATGCACTATTGAAGCTCTATGAACCATATCTTAGTAACTGTATATGCCCTATTAATCTTTGTGAGATGATCTACCAGTACATATGGATACTGGTCATACCATAAACTGGAATGAGGTTTCACTGTTTTTCTACAGTAACTGCCCATACCAAAGGACAATGCTGGAACTCACTACCAAAAGTGAAAAACTGAGACTATAAACCTATCTGGCGTACACTCGAAATCTAATTTCATTAAAAAGTTAATCTTATTAATCTTGACATCCATTCTTTGGTAAGTGTTCCAACAGATCTGCTGACCAGATTCAACCCAGGTGGGAACTAAATGATGACTAAAACAATGAATGATTGACATCTTTCATCACAGGACTACAGCTGTTTCTAATCCCAATAATGTCATCATTCTACACCTGCATATTCCATAATTAACGATACCAGGTGAACAATGTAGAGAGTAGTTGTTACCACCGCAAAATCACAACATGGAATGTGTGATGAGTGGTGTCATCTGAGGTACCAGACATGCACAGCATGGGCCTTTAAGTACTGATCACAAGAAGTTGGTATAAATGTGAATTCTTACATGGAAATTTCTTTTATATTTTAACTTGATTTTGCTGAATAAAATTTTAAGATACACATAAACAAATCTCCCATTAGTAAAGAGAGCAGACTTATGTAAATTATGCCTGTACTACTCTAAGAAAATGGAGGCAATATAGAAAAAGTGACTACAGAATGTTAGGATTCATAGCCCGAGTTTGGTTGGAAGATTGTATTACAAATGTGGAAGTGGAGGAGCTGGAAAACAGAGATCTCAAAGATTGTGATTCTTGGGCATTTAATGCAACGGAATTAGAAACAGTAGGTCAGTAAAGTAGATGTGGAATTCAAAAGATGAAGACCTCTTGGAAGACCAAAGAAATCAAGGCCAAAGGGACAGACCTGGACCTGATGGGATATCATGTTAAAAGCACCCAAGGCAGACATGTCTAAACAAGGAAAGAGAAATGCTGACATAAAATTATTTATGTCGATCATTATGCTGATATACTTGATCCTCTAAGCTCGTCCAGTAATGGCTTTATTTGATACTAAATGGTCTGGTCCAACCCTATGAGCCAACTTTGAACAAAATAAATAGAACAATTTCAAATTTATTCATGTCTAAAGATGGACCATTTGTCTTTGCAAACAGGTGATTATGATTTGCCAAATGAGGCACTGTTTGTTGTATAAATTTTCAACACTCCTTGCACAGTACATTTTTTATTCAGCATTGAATTTTTATATTAAATGGATGGCCATTGACAAGTAAAAGTGATTTTTCATAAAACAGCTTTTCTTATTTTGTGGTATGGCTAGTAATTGACTTATCAGTTTGATTGTTAACTGTTTTATTGTGTTTTTGGTGATATAATTATGTTGCTCATTTGTATTTGTATCATTGTTTATATATATATAATCACATACATACATACATAATTATATATATATATACATACACATATACATACATACATACATACATAATATATATATATATATATATATACAGTGGACCCCATCTTTTCGTGGGATAGGTTCAAGAACCCAGAGCGGAAATGCAAAAAGCCCTCTAAAAATGATTATAACTGCCAAATACTCTGTACCCATTAAACTAAAAAGTTTATATCTGCTTATTTTAACCCTTAAACGCCGACTGGACGTATCGTAAGTCGACTAAAATTGTCTGTCAGGCGACGAGTGGACGTATCGTACGTCGACAACAAAAAATTTCAACCTTCGGTCAACATTGACTCGACCAAAATGGTCGAAAAACGCAATTGTAAGCTAAAACTCTTACATTCTAGTAATATTCAATCATTTACCTTCATTTTGCAACAAATTGGAAGTCTCTAGCACAATATTTCGATTTATGGTGAATTTTAAAAAAAACTTTTTCCTTACGTCTGCGCGGTAACTCGGACGAAAATTTCAGAAATTCTTTCATCATTTTGTCGTAATTTTTGCACCATTTTATATTAGTTGTTACATAAGGTTTTATATATCAAAATGTGCGCAATTTCATGTAAAATACAACAAAAAACAACCCATGGTTGTAGCTTTTATTAGTGTGGAAATATTTTCATATAAATCACAATAAGTGACAAAATTTCAACCTTCGGTCAACTCTGACTCGACCGAAATGGTCGAAAAACGCAATTGTAAGCTAAAACTCTTACATTCCAGTAATATTCAATCATGTACCTTCATTTTGCAACAAATTGGAAGTCTCTAGCACAATATTTCGATTTATGGTGAATTTTGAAAAAAACTTTTTCCTTACATCCGCATGCGGTAACTCGGCCAAACATCTCAGAAATTCTTTCGTCTCCTTGTCGTAATGTTTGCACCATTTTATATTAGTTGTTACATAAAGTTTTATATATGAAAATGTGCGCAATTTCACGTAGAATACAACAAAATATAACTCATGGGGGTAGCTTTTATCAGTTTTGAAATATTTTCATATAAATCACAATAAGTGCCAAAATTTCAACCATTGGTCAACTTTGACTCTACCAAAATGGTCGAAAAACGCAATTGTAAGCTAAAACTCTTACATTCTAGTAATAATCAATCATTTACCTTCATTATGCAACAAATTGGAAGTCTCTAGCATAATATTTAGATTTATGGTGAATTTTTTAAAAAAAAAACTTTTTCCTTACGTCAACGCGGTAACTCGGCCAAAATCTCAGAAATTCTTTCGTCACTTTGTCGTAATGTTTGCACCGTTTTATATTAGTCGTTACATAAAGTTTTATATATGAAAATGTGCGCAATTTCATGTAGAATACAACAAAAAATAAATCTTGGTTGTAGCTTTTATCAGTTTTAAAATATTTTCATATAAATCACGATAAATAGAAAAAGTTCTACCTTCAGTCAACTTTAACTCGACCGAAATGGTCGTAAATTGCAATTGTAAGCTAAAACTCTTACATTCTAGTAATATTCAATCATTTACCTTCATTTTGCAACAAATTGGAGTCTCTACAATATTTCGATTTATGGTGAATTTTTTGAAAAAAAACTTTTTTTACGTCAAATCTAGTAACTGACGAAATCTCAGAAATTCATCACTTTGTCGTAATGTTTGCACCGTTTTATATTAGTCGTTACATAAAGTTTTATATATGAAAATGCGCAATTTCATGTAGAATACAACAAAAATAAATCTTGGTTGTAGCTTTTATCAGTTTTAAAATATTTTCATATAAATCACGATAAATAGAAAAAGTTCTACCTTCGGTCAACTTTAACTCGACCGAAATGGTCGTAAATTGCAATTGTAAGCTAAAACTCTTACAGTCTAGTAATATTCAATCAATTACCTTCATTTTGCAACAAACAGAGAGTCTCTAGCACAATATTTCGATTTATGGTGAATTTTTAAAAAAAACTTTTTTTTACGTCCGCGCGTTACGAATTCATGCATCATTTTGTGATAATATTTTCGCTGTGTAGCTTTGATTGTTTTACTATTTGTTATATACCAAAATCATCGCAATTTAGTGTACAATTCAAAGAAAAAAAATAACTCATTAGCTTTAACCGTTTTGCTCACAGCGATTTGTATACAATTATATGTGACATTTTTTTCACACTGTCATATATTTCAATATTTATATATGATAATGATTTTTTTTTTCATTTCCGATGGTTGCATACTAAACTTCAGGCAATGACAAAAAAAGGAGCCAAAAATGAACTCTTAATCTTAAAAATAGTAACAGGGGTCTGGTATAATCTGTAGCTCATCCAGATCTACAAGGAAATTATTTGTTCTAATTAAGGAGTTGGACAGAATTTATTTCCATTCCTAAGTTATTCAATTTTCCTTGGAATAACTTCAACTCCATCAAAAAGTTGTTGCTCTTGGCCTACTCTTCAAGCAATACTTGGGGACTGGTCTTGGTAGGTGGGTACCAATGCACAATTCACTTCACATTCACACAGGTACTTGACAGAAAATGATAAAATAACAAAAATAATAAAATTATAAGAAAAAATATAAAAATGGCATACCAACAATTTCAAGAGCTTAAATCTAAACAGTATACTTTGTGTATTATGCAGGAAAACTGAACTCATTAAAAGAAAAGACTGGTTCGTAGACTGCAGAATTTAACCAAATGCTCTCAATCATTAAGTACTGTATAGAATATATTCCAAGATATCACTTAATGGGGACTCCTCTCTCATAAGGATAAGCTCCCTGGATTTAAGTTGAGTAACTTTTCTGGTTTCATTCTTTGCTTGCTTAACAAATACCCAAGGTCCAAAAAATTCTATCACACCAAGACAAACAAAAAACTACCAGTTGAAAAAATTAAAAATTGATTCAAATTTGGATATACCTGTACTGAAAATTACCATACCTTCAAAATTTGATGTAAGCAACCAACAGACTTCCTAAAAATCATGTACTATGCCCATCTTACCTGGTCGCCTAATACAATAATAAAAGATTCTATGTATCACCACTAACCTAATACAAATACAAAATAAAGTAACGCTAGCATATTACTTTCTTCTGTGGTCTTAAGTGCACAGCAGTGGGAAGCAGGCAAGGGTGAAGGACAACATTCCAGACATGTGATCAGATGCCAGTACTTACATGTGGAAGGGTAACCACCTTCACAGGATAAGAAATGCAGAGTTAGTGGATATGGAAATGAGAAATACCTAAGGGTAGCCTTTTCACAAATGACTTCGGTAAAATAGACTTGAAAAATTAAGCTACTCAACTTTTTAAATATTCTGGCCTAAGATCCTCAACAAATAAACAGGGATGGAGAGCATCACTATTCTGAGTTACTAAACAATCAACAGTTCGAAAGATGTACTCGGCTGGGGTACTTCAATATTTATATGGTTAACCTAAACTGGAAAAATTACATGTGTGAAAATACTTGTAAAAACTATTTTACAAAAACTATTTGTATAAAAGGATTAAAGTAACTGAAAACTGTATGTATCTAGAAACTGTGAATACACATCCTATTATCATACATTATAGTCCACTTTGCTTATTTCGTCATTTCAAAACTTCTGATAGATGCACATTTAAATACGGACACTACATACAATTTCCACTTCAAATGCCTATGAACCTTATTCTCTCTATACAGGCATACATAAATATACTGAAAAAACTTACTTTTCATATACAAAGAAAATTATTAATAACTTTTAGCTTATACTGTACATGAAAATTGGAAAACTGCTAAGAGCACCATTGTAATTAAAGAGATTTATCTACTATTAATTATTTTTCTAGCATTAAAAATGACATAAAAAATACTTTCTGTATAATTTTCCTGTTGTGGGTGTTTGCACCAAGTTTACTCCAAGAAATTTCAACCAGCTAGATAACAATGACTAAGTCATAGTTATATGCAAAACAAATAAAAGATCACTGAAGTTGAGTACTGTTACAGAAAGCTGTAACCAGTTGTTAAGGAAAGCTGTAACCAAAGAGCATGAATATAGTAATTAAGCAAAATACTCATACAGAAACTTGTTAACTTTGCTTACAGCAGTATCTTCCCTTGATACAACACAATTCAACTTTTAAATAAATCAGAGCATGAATTAACCTAGAATTTTCCTCACAGAAAAGACTGTGCCTAAGATCTTCAAAGCCTGAGGCATTCAGTCTTTCAACACCTTTAAGTTAGGTGAAATTAATAATGATTGTCTAACAATGTGGTAACAATCAATCATAGTAATAGACTATTAAGGACAAAATATGACCAAACCTTAACATGATCATGAATATTATTAGAGTAAGCAAAAAATTATCCTTGCTTTTACTGCAGTGATCAGCATTCACCACAGAAAACCAAGAACTATATCCCAAGAATTAGTTCTTCCTAAGCCTCAGTATAACCCCTGTGGACAAACTAGGAACTAAACTGCTGATCAACATGAGTGAAGGGGTAGTTAGGGAATGGATGAAACCTCCCTCCTGGGAAATCCCCTGTTACCTACTAAGAGCACTTACTTCCTGACTCTACCTAAGGACCAAAGAAGTGTACTTGCTGTATAGATTAAGGAGAGATTAATGGGAAAAATTAACAAATCTCTATCGGTGAAACATATTTTTACTTTGTTTCTTATTCATAAAAATTACAAACCTACTAAAATACTTGCCATTAATGCCCATAGCTACAAAAGAGGAAGGAAAGTGATTCTCGAGCTCTTCAGTATCATTTTTGTTCACTCAGATATGAACCTTCTTTTAGATCCACAGCTATTGCTTGGGTTACTTTAGACATAGTCAGTGCAATTGCATGGACTTTTTTAGAATGTTTTAAAGAAATGGGTCTTCTTTTATCATCAAAAACATCATAGTACCACAAACAAAATCCACTCCCCATCACTTTCTGATGGTAAAACAGGAGACAAAGAGTTTTAAATTGCTATGGGATAGGGGTAACAAGACTACTGTTTGAGGCAGTGGGCTGCCTACCTACCCATTTTGCTGGGACTACTATGAATCAAATCTAACACATAAAAATAAGTGAAAGTTGAAATGCACCTGTACCAAACTACATTAACAGCTTGCATAACAAACATCTGAACAGAATATTATTTTTATCATATCAATTTGCTTCCACACTTATTATAACGGCAATATAATACTGGATAATTCAAAACGAAAGTGTGCGCCAATGTTAGGTTATGCTTCTTCAATTAAGCAGCAGTTATGCTGATAACTTTTTTTAGGTGCCTAAAAGATTTACTAGTCCATTTGAGATGTCACCTTTAAAAAATAAATAATAAACAAATCACAAGTGCATGCCTAGCATTTTATGTAATCTATTCTTGAACTTGCCAGTAGTGGTAACCTTCACAACTTCAGTTCCCACAGTAGCTGGTATAGAACCCTTTAGTTTCCACCTCGTGGATCTAGTTTGGTTAATAATTAAGGTACATAGATTCCTATAGTATACATTTAGACCTTTGAGTATCTTGAATGTTGCTATTAACTGACTTCTTAGTGCTTTCCTAGGGAGTACAACTTGAGGCATTTTAGCATTTTTTGTTATCCAATATATCTGACTGACGGTACAGTACTAGTTTGGTTGCTCTTGCATGTACAGCTCATAATTTTCTATGTTCTAGAATTGCCACCAATGAACAGCATGCTCTAAGTGGGTTCTAACTAGTGCCTTGTAAAAATTTAGCAATGTCTACTTCTTCTGAGTGGTAATTTAACATTGCGTGTAACCCAGTGTTTTGGGGGCTTACTTTTCATCTTCTATACATTGTTTACAGGGATGTAAATCACTACTATAAATTCTTTTGAACTCACTGCCAAGTAGGTCATACCTGGCATTCTTGTTTGCACAACCTATGTGCTACTCTGCATTTGTCTAAGTTGAATGGATTTAGCCTTTATACTGACCATTCACAAACTTTCCCTTGATCTCTTGCAACTGTCATTAGCATTCATACCCATGTTTGTCCTATAAGCAAACTGCTTGTTTTGCTAGTCAACCCAAGTCTCGGTTATTTATGTATAGTGAAATACGGAACAAGGAACAAACCATGAGGCAAACCCAATTGAAACTTTTTGCCAATAAAAGAATGTCATACAGCAATTTCTGGAAATCAGATAAGTCTATCTATTGCTCTTTTTTCATTATATTGTATATGCAAAATATGGCACAGAAGGAGTTTAAAGGTTGGTTAATCATGATCTTTTATTACAATTCCACGATACCTATCTAGAATTAGACTGTTTGCTTCTAGATATCTCACTAAGTTGTCTGCTAAGACAGACTCCAGTATCTCCCTAGGAACTGAAGTCAAGCTGAAAAGCCCAGTTAGTCTGTAGAACTACTGTATTCTTGATTATTGGTGCAACACTTGCAGGTTCCAATCCTTCATTGCTTTCTTTTCTCTAACTGAAGAGCAATTTCTTCCTCTACCTCCCTAAGCAACCTTAGGTGGAATCCATCTTCACCTGGGAACTGATTTGGGTTTACTTTCTTATTTTAATTTTTAATGATTCGTCTGTATTTTTTGTAACAGCTCATTTTCTCGGTAGCGTGTTAGGACAATAGGAATTATCTGAGTTGTCTTCACCAGTGTACACAGCAACAAAATATTCATTTACCACGTATTCTTGATGAGTTTTCAAGTGTTCACATACTGTATGTATACGGACACTACCCTACTTATGAACTTTCAACTTAACAACCTTCAGAGATACGAACAGATGGGGGGGGGTCACAAGTTAAAATTTTGTTTGGAGCACTCCCCTTTGCCACCTATAAGTTCAAATTTTGCTCTGGGTGCCCATTCTTCTGGTAAGAATTTTTGCAAAGCACAGAAGAACATGAGGAAGAAGAAGAACCTGTTCCTTTAACCCCTTCCCTGATTATCTAGAGCATTCTCGTGGTTAACTACTGCACATTCTTCTTACATCAAGAGAATGCTTGTTCACACTCCTAAAATATTCCCGTTTATTTCTATCTTCTCAATTTAATTCTGTCTGTGATCAATAGCCATTTTCTAAATTTTCTATTTTCTATATATAGTGTATTTTTCAAAATCATGCAGTATTATAAGGAATTACTTTGGATGTCAGAAAGGTAAAAAGAAGAAAATAAAATTTAGATTCAAGCAACATTCAAAATTTAGTATTCTTTCTGCCTTTCTAGCATCCAAAGTAATTCCTTATAATACTGCATGATTTAAAAAATACATAGTACTAAATATAATAAATGGGAAATATAGAAAATGGGTATTCTTCACAGACTGAGTTAAATTGGGAAGATAGAAATACGTAGGAATATTTTAAAAGTATGAACAAATTTTCTCGTGACTATAAGAAGAATACATGGTAGTTAATCACAAGAATACTTGAGATAATCAGGGAAGGGATTAAGGAATAGGTTCTTCTTCTTCCTCATGTTCTTCTGTTCTTTACAAAAACTCTTACTAGCAGAATAGGTGGCCAAAAAAAAATTTGAATGTAAACTTCAACAAAAATTATGCACTACATATTAAAATCCAACTTACAAACAAATCGAGGTACAAACAGCCGTTTGGAACTTAACTTTTTGTGAGTAGGGTCTAATGCTTTTGAATTTCATTTTGCTCAAGACACAATCCTATCTTCATATTATAACTTTGTCTTCCTAATCATTTGTCTAGTTTTTGACACTGATTCTGGGAGCTATTTCTGTCTCTTGTGATGGTTTGTCTCAAATGTGATGCATTTTTGCTCAATATCATTACTTAAATCATTTTGAGAGAGAGAGAGAGAGAGAGAGAGAGAGAGAGATGCATATCTTGGATTACACATCTCATTCTCCAGTTTATGATATTCTTTTAACAACTTTTTACCCATCTACCCAAGCTGCAGAATACTGGTTGCAGTTATAGTATGAAATGGTTGTCTCTGCTAAATGACTGAATCTTTCAAGGTATTTTTATCACAACATTTCAATGATGGCTCCTTTTTTTCCAGTCTGTCTTGACTGGGTCTAGGTCAGGAAACATATATACAGGCAGTCCCCGGTTATCGGCAGCCTCGGTTACCGGCGATCCGGTTTTACGGCACTTGTCTAGCGACGACGATAACCAGATTTTCGTCGCTGATGACTGGTTATCGGCGCTGATAACCGGTTATCGGTGCTGATAACCGGTTATCGGCGCTGATCGCCTCTTATCGGCGGCGCTGATCACCGGTTATCGGCGCCACTAAACCGGTTATCGGCACCGCTAACCAGGGATCAGTGCTATTATTGCTGATTTTCGGTTAGCGGCGATTTTCGGTTGTCGTTATGCCGTCGGGAACAGAACCCCGCCGATAACCGGGGACTGCCTGCAGTACCTAATTTGACTAACCAGGTCTGTTCTGGCTCAGTCTGAGTGAGGATGGATTTTTCTTGAACAGTTCCATGTTTACTGGCTTGTTCCTAACTGGACTCAAATCTAGGTCGATGTTAACTAGGCTTAGGCCTGATTAGGTCCTTTGTAGTTCAAAACTCACTGTACACATGAATGAGTCTCTCTGAATTTGTTCCTAGCTGACTTGTCTTACTTCCATGAACAATGGTTAACCCTTGACCTTTCTTCTTACTAGATGACCTCATCTTCCCACTGTGATGGTCCTCTTTCACTAACAAATTCTTTATGAACAGCTGACTCTTTCAATCTGCAATACGTAGTTAGGGGTACTGGGGAAGGGTGAATTAATTATACTGTACACTTAAAATATTTTTTACTTTCAAAAACTTTTCCTTCTTTTAATATTCTACCTCTTGATTTACATGAACAATTCATCATTCACCAAACTGTATGTGTATACACATACACACAAATTATATGCACACACACATATTATATATATATATATATATATATATATATATATATATATATATATATATATATATATATATATATATATATATATATGTGTGTATATGTGTGTGTGTGTGTGTGTGTGTGTGTGAGTGTGTGTAGTTACAGCATATGTATGTGTATCTGGGTCACACCTTCACACTTTTTGTTGGCCTGTCATGTGTTAAACAATATTTACTTAAATGTTTAAGTGCACTATGCTATTTAATGAGAAGTATTCAACTGAAAACTATAGATATGAAAAATAAGTTCATAGATAGGGACAGCAAACCCTAAGCTTTGGACATTTGGTGACTCCATCCCAGCAGGAGACCAAGAATTTTACTGATTTCCTTTCCTGGCATTCAACAGGAATGAGAAATGATATTTTCATAATAAAATAAATTTTTGAACATACTTACCTGGTAGTTATATATATAGCTTAAGTCCCTGACGACGGCAGAATTTCAAAACTCATGCAATCGCCGATGGGTAGTCAGGTGTACCACTAGTGCGCCTCTACCCAGGTACCTTGAACCATTCCAACTGTTCCTCAGATCTTCCATGCCCCTAGTCTCTAGAGGGGAGGAGGGTGGGAATTTAATCATATATAACTACCAGGTAAGTATGTTCAAAAATTTATTTTATTATGAAAATATCATTTTTAAACATCTGACTTACCTGGTAGTTATATATATAGCTGATTGACACCTTTGGTGGAGGGTCAGAGACAGCCAACATCTTTGGAATTTTGCTTAAGGGTTAATAAACCAACTTAAGGTTCTTACCTGGTTTAAGGAAGCTGACTTCAATGAACTCCCCTCATTATGTCTGCTTTCCTTAAGAGGTCCAGCGATCCACTCAGGGGCTGAAGACCTCTAGAGCTGCCAACCGGTATACCAACCTCTATGTGACAGACAACCTATAATAACCTTGTTCCGGGCGCTGCCAAGGAACAAACTGATTACCTGACTAAAATCAATGATTGTGGAAGATTGCGTCCAATCTCCACAAACAACCATAAGATTACAACTATTCCAAGGCAAGAATCAAGGGCATTGTTTTATGGGATTGCAGGGGTAGTCCCTCTCCCACTACTGAGTTAGCTGCTATAAACGGTCCCAGTGTATAGCAATCGTCATAAAAGCGCTTGTACTTGCTTTCCAAGTAGTGTGAGGCAAACACTGACTTGCTTCTCCAGAAGGTAGAGTCCATGATACTTTGTAGGGACCTATTCTGTCTAAAGGCTACAGAGGTTGCAACCGCTCTGACCTCATGGGTTTTAACCTTTAGAAGCTTAAGGTCCGCTTCATTACATTCTGAATGCGCTTCCTTTATCAACTGTCTAATGAAAAAGGATAACGATTCTTTGACATTGGTAGAGAGGGCTTAACTGAACACCAAAGCGCCTCTGACCTATTCTCAGAATTCTTCTCCCTTGCAGGTACGCCTCAGAGCTTTACTGGGACAGAGGACTTCTCTAACTCCTCACCTGCGATCTCTGCCAGATTCATAATCTCGAAGGACTTGGGCCATGGTTGTGAAGGCCGCTCATTCTTAGCTAAAAACCCCAATTGTAGAGAGCAGATAGCTTTGCTGTTCCTAAACCGACGGTTTTATTGAAGGCATGTACTTCACTGACTCTTTAGCTGTCGCCAACAAACCAAAAATAGAGTCTTCATTGTGAGATCTTTAAATGAAATCTCTTGCAAAGGTTCGAACCTATCGGACATGAGGAACTTTAGACCACGTCTAGGTTCCACGCTGGTGAGATCTGACTTTTCTCTTTGGTAGTCTCGAATGATCTGATAAGGTCTTGAGATCCTTATTGGCAGACAAGTCCAAGTTTCTGTGTCTGAAGACCGCCAACAACATGCTCCTGTATCCCTTAATAGTAGAGACTGAAAAGTTACGCCTCTCTTAAGGTAAAGAAGAAAATCCGACTATCTGGGTCACAGAGGTACTGGACGAGGACACGGAGTTGTTTTTACACCAACCTCTAAAATATCCCACTTGGATTGGTATACCCTGATGGTAGATGACCTCCTAGATTTGCGATCGTTTAGCTGCCTCCTTCGAAAATCCTCTAGCTCTTGCGAGTTTTTCGATAGTCTGAAGGCAGTTAGCTGTAGACCTTGGAGGTTTTGGTGATACTTTCCAAGTGGGGTTGTTTGAGTAGATCTGGCCTTAGGGCAGACTCTCGGCGTGTCCACCATCCATTCCCGCACCTCTGTGAACCATTCTCTTGTTGGCCAGGGGGACCACTCAGGAGTCATCCTGGCGCTCTCGTGGGACACCGAACTTCTGAATGACTCTGTTTATGATCTTGAAGGGGGAAAGGCGAAACGCCCAGGTTGGACCAATTTAAAAGGAACGCATCTATGTGCATTGCCTCGGGGTCTGGCACAGGAGAGCAGTACGCCTCCATCCTCTTCGCTTGAGCTGTGGCGAAGAGGTCTATGCATGGACGACCCCAACCGCCACAATTCTCTGCAGACATCTTGGTGAAGAGTCCATTCTGTTGCCAGGACTTGACCTTTCCTGCTCAGACTGTCTGCCCTCACATTTCTTTCCCCTGAATGAAACGTGTCAACAATGTCACATTTTTCTCCTTGGCCCAGATAAGGAGTTGCTCTCGACGTTTCGTACAGTGACCTGGAGTGGGTTCCTCCTTGTTTGTTGATGCAGGCCAACGCCGCCGTGTTGTCGGAGTTGACCTGTACGACCTTGTCTTGGACTGAGTGTTGTAACTCTTTGAGGGCTAAAAATATTGCAGTCAGCTAACTTTTGATTTATGTGGAGCTTCTCTTGCTCTCTGGTCCAGAATCCTGATACTTCCAACTTTCCCCAATGTTGCTCCCCACCCGAGTCCGACGCTGCCGGAGAACAACACTAGGTCTGGGTTCTTCTGTTTTAATGAAAAGCCCTCCTGAAGCTTGACTGGGTCGTTCCACCACTGAAGGCATTTGTTTCATCGCCTCTGAAATGGGGATACACTCTTTCTCTAACCCGTTTTCTCTGCCCAATACCGATTGAGGTGGAATTGGAGTGGGCGAAGGTTTGTCTTCCTAAGGAAACGAACTGTTCTAGCGAGAAAGGGTCCCTAGCAGGCTCATCCATTCCTCGCCGAGCACATCCGCTTTCCCCAGAAAGTCCTTTAATTTTACTAAGGTTTGTTCCATCCTTGATGGTGACGGAAAAACCCGAAAATCCCGAGACTGAATCCTCATCCCTAGATACAGGATCTCTTGAGATGGGGTCAAATGAGACTTCTGCCTGTTTACCAGAAGTCCTAGTTCCTCTGATAAACAGACTGTCGTTTGAAGATCCTCCAGACAGCGATTGAAGGAAGGAGCTCTGAGAAGCCAGTCGTCCAGATACAGAGAGGCCCTGATGCCTCTCGTAGGTGCAGCATTCCCGCTACATTCGACATCAGTCTGGTGAATATTTGGGGCGCTTGTGTTTAGGCCAAGCAAAGAGCCCAAACTGAATACCTGTTTCTGAAGACGAATCTCAGGTATTTCTTGAAGCCCGGTGGATAGGAATGTGGAGATATGCGTCCTGAAGGTCCAAGGAAACCATCCAGTCGTGTTGTCTGACTGCCGCTAACACTGATTTTGTTGTTTCCATGGAAAACTTCTGTCTTTTTGTACAAAGGCGTTGAGGGCACTCACATCCAGTACTGGTCTCCAACCCCCGAGCTCTTGGGAACCAGGAAAAGGCGGTTGTAGAATCCTGGCTAATCCAGATTTTGTATTTTCTATATTGGCAATTTTTTTCTGCAATAATAACGAAACTTGCTGTTTAATCGCCTGTGCCTTGACTCGTCTCTGTATCTGGGAGACAGATCTATTGGTTTGTCTCAACGGGGGCTTTTCTTAGAAAGGGATTTTGTATCCATCCTTGAGTAGTTGAATGGACCAAGGATCCGCCTCCTCTTTTCTCCCATACCTGCCAGAAGTTTAACAGCCTGGCACCTACCGCTGCCTGAAGGGGGAACGCCAAGTCCTGTTTCTTCCTGTCTAGAGAGGCACTCCTTGCTGCAGATCTTGTTACCCACCCTCGAGGAACCTCTACCTGAGGGTCGATGGTAAAAGGGCTGAGATCCCTGAAGCACAGAAGCCTCAGCCTTACTTTTTTAGTCATGAAAGTCGTTGGTAAGACTTTCTTTGCTGTCTTCGATATAAGATCTTGTGTGGTTTTCTGAGCTAAGAGGTAGAAATCTCTTTAACCAAGTCTTGAGGGAAGAGGTGAGAGAAAAAGGGCGTAAATTAATTCGCTTTTTGACTGGATGTGACCCCATTAGCTAGGAAAGAGCAAAGATGGGTCCTTTTCTTCAAGATTCCTGCTGAGAAAAGCGCCGTCTTGTTTCTGGCACCGTCTCTGATTCCTTTATCCATTAATGACATAAGATGTACAAAATTCTTCTTTGTCGGTCGTGCTGAATAATCCCATCTTTCTTCCTAACGCTCCCAGGGTCCAGTCCAGAAAGTTAAAGACCTCGAAGGCCCTAAAAATTCTTTTTGAGGAGGTGGTCCAACTCTGATGTTGACCAACAAAACTTCGTTTCTCCCATGGCCACTGGGCGAAATGAATCAACAAGATTCGAGAAGTCTCTCGGAAGAGGCAGGTATTCCAAGGTCGAACGATTCTCCTCAAGCTTGATACCAAACGCCGATCTTGAAGCTAGTTTGGCTGGAGGAAAAGCGTTGGGCTGTCTTTCCTTGTTCTTTTTTGAAAGCATCCATTCATTCATCATTTTGAGAGCTCTCTTGGACTCCTTGGACAAAACCATCTTCATAAAAGCTGACTCCTTAGGCGTTTCTTCCCAAGAGTAAATTCTGAAGGTGGGGAACGAGGAGCTGGAATAAAGTTTTCAGGGAAACCTCCGCAAAAGTTTCATAAGTTTTTGAAGTCTGATGAAAGTTGAAGGCCTTTTACTATCTTCTTCTTCCGAAACTTGTTCGATCAGATCCACAGGAGACTGAGGGATATCATCAATCTCTTCTTCTGATTGACCAAAACCAAAGAAGCGTTTCTTTCAAAGTATCACCTTGACGTTTCGGCGCCCTGGTGTCCAGTCTCGTGAAGTCCTGGTGTCTTCGTGACGCCTGGCGTCCTGGCGCCCAGATTCTTGACGTCTGGCGTCCTGGCGACCAAGATCTTGACGCCTGGCGCCCTGGCGTCCATCCTCTTGAGCTACTCGGGCGCCCTGGCGGCCCAGACTTCTGACAATCATTGTTCCGTCCCAACCTTAAGGTCGCTTGAGAACTGGCCGCCTGTGCGACATCTGTCAAAAGCTTCCTCAGGCTGACGTAAAATGATTGAGGTTTTTGAATAGGAAAAACATTTTTCACGTTTCGCTGTCCCGCCGCACCTGAAGTCACTTGAGAGCTGGCCGCCTGTGCGACATCGGTCAAAGTTCTCAGGGGATATTGACAGCCATGGTGGACAAACGCCTGCATCCGTCTTATCTGCAGGCTGAAAGACTTGCATCAGGGAAGAGTTTCCGTTGCATGTCCTGGAATTAGACTGATCTGAGCTACCTGTTTTTGGGGATCGACATGGGGAGCCGCAATATCAACTACTAATTCATTTTCATCGATGCGACGTTGAAATGAAGTTTCGGCGACGCCCCGGTCTTATTTCGTCATCAGCGAAGCAGACGGCCGCCATGCGACAACATACGCCTGCTTTTCACTGGAGAGCAATTGTCCGAACTAAGAGGGGAACGCTCTGGGCTGCTCCAGTGACTACATCCCGAGTAGGAAGTGTCAAACCATTTACGCCGCTCCACCAAGGAAGTTATTTTTGGGGTTCGATAAGGTCGGGGATCGCCAGTCCTTCTAGTAACAGCGTCCTCCGACAAGGATGAAAAAACACTTTAACCTCGCCTTTCCTATGGCGAGGGTGAGCGCCCTGGGAAGCGCCAACAGGTACTTCGAGGGGACGACTGCTGGTAGCTAAAGCCTCTCACCTCCCTTCGCCTGTCGACATTCCTTCTCACAGGGGTTGGTGAGCTTGGAAGAGGTCTAGACTAGAGCACGACAGGACCGAGCAACCGCACCTCCACAACACTTGCACTCTTATTTTTCTCATTAGCACTTGAATGTTTCAGATCTCTGACATTCGACCATAATCCTCTCTGTCTCTTGAGAGGGATTCTACCTTTTGTCCAAGGGTTTGAATGGTCGCCATCATGTCCTTGAAGGTTGGTTCCTTTATCAGTATCAGTGGGGGTTCTGGGACTACCACTACTGGGGAATGAATAATAGGATTGATATGAGGAGAATCTTCAATTCCCCTGACTATCTCTAGAAGAGCGAGATTTACTACTGAAGGCTCTTCTGATCCTATCCCTTTCAAGCTTAGAAACATATCGGTAGTAATCCATCCACTCTCTTTCTGATAAACCAAAACATTCATCACATCTATCCTTTAACTCGCAATTTTTCCTCTGCATTTTACACAAATAGAGTGGGGATCCAAGGCTTTAGCAAGCCGGGTTTTACACCCTCACACACATTCTCACACTCGAAGCAGAGTCAGACATCTTGGAAAGTGAAAAATCGTAAGAAAAATCCAAAGCGAGCAAAGGTCAAAATCAACAATATCTAACAAATCCAGAAAATCCAAATCAAATCCAAAAACGAGCGAAAGCCAAAGCCAAAGTGTACTTCACCAAAAACTCTGTGAAAATCACGGGCCAAACGAGCAAAATTTTAACGATGCAAACCGTATGGCGGCAGGGAAGATCTGAGGAACAGTTGGAATGGTTCAAGGTACCTGGGTAGAGGGCGCACTAGTGGTACACCTGACTACCCATCGGCGATTGCCGCGAGTTTTGAAATTCTGCGCAAGCGTCAGGGACTTAAGCTATATATATAACTACCAGGTAAGTCAGATGTTTAAAAGTATGGTTTCTATAAGTCTCATGAAAAGAGGCTCATCTGCCATTTGGAGAGCATATCAAGGGATCCACAACACTTTACTAAGGTTTGTGGTATTGGTCTGTGGTATTTGCCTTGAGGTACATTATTTCTGTACCCCAGCCATTTAGCAATTCCTAGGACAGCAATGTTTAGATTTCCTGCTTCCTTCAACAACAGTAGCATTCTTCAATCAAAAGACTGCTCAACCATTTAAGGGGCATTTCCTCCCCTTAAATGGTTCATAACTATCAACTTATCATTTTCCTGCCTTTGAAAATGGTGCAGTAGAATCCTAACCCATTGGTCCTTCCTAAGCAAAAAGGTAAGAAGTGAGAGATTGAATATTAAGGGAAAAATTGGTATGTGGCATAAATGGAGCCAGCAGATTCTTATGACAGAATGAGTAGAATGGCAATGCAGAGAGTCTTTTAGGAAGAATGGTATAGAAAGTACATTACTGAGAGGTAATTAAAAGCTATGAGAGACTGATGCATGATAAAATATGAAGATGGGATAGTGACTTATCATTTTTCTGACTTTGAAAATGGTGCAGTAGGATCCCAATCCACTGGTCCTTCCTAAGCAAAAGGGTAAAAAGTAAGAGATTGAATATTAAGGGAAAAATTGGTATGTGGCATACACGGAAGAAGTAAACTCTTATGAAAAAATGAGTACAGTGGCAATGTGGAGGGTCTTTTAGGAAGAATAGTATAGAGGGTATGTTACTGAGAGATAATTAAAAGCTATGAAAGAGTAATGCATGTTAAAACAAGGAGATGAGAGAGTGACTTGTTTGGTGTAAAAGTAGGTATAAGACAAATTTTGTCTCACTGGCTGGAAGGAGTGATGCAAGGATAAAGAGAAACTGATCACTGATGAAAAGTTGTGGGATAAGACAAAGTGTCACAAGTGAGGTGTGGTATGGTTAATGTGAAAACTATTCAAGTTATCCCCATATTCAGGAACATCTGTATTCTCTCATACAATATTGAAGCAGTCCCATTTTCTTTTTACAGTGCATGGAGGAAACACTGGGAATTCACAAGCACAGTTAAATACTGTACCTAATTATTTATTATGCATTAATCAAAAATACATTTTATCAATATTTTACTGTGTTTACATTAATATTTGAAAATTAGTAAATAATTTTTTTTACCATAAAAAATGCATTTAGACATGAAAATAACATGAAAATACAGTAATTAGTGGATATTTCTCAATGAAAAAATCCATGCATTACCAAATTTTTTGCAAATAATTAATTCAGAGATAGGTTTCACAGAAAAATCTGTGAATAAGTGAAGCCAAGCATCCAGAACTGCAAATAGGTGGGGTTAATATATATATATATATATATATATATATATATATATATATATATATATATATATATATATATAAATATATATATATACATATATAAATATACATATATAAATATATATATATATATATATATATATATATATATATATATATATATATATATATATATATATATATATATATATATACATATATAAATATATATATATTATATACATATATATATATATATATATATATATATATATATATCTATATATATATATATATATATATATATATATATATATATATATATATATATATATATATATATATATATAATTCTAATAGCCACAATCTTAACAAATTCTGGTAAAATGACCAGTAGATTCTATCACACACACACACACACACACACATATATATATATATATATATATATATATATATATATATATATATATATATATATATATACATATATATATATATATATATATATATATATATATATATATATATATATATGTTATATATATATATATATATATATATATATATATATATATATATATATATATGTATATATTATTCTGCAAAAAAACTATACATTGCAAAAGTTTGGATAAAAAGCAAAATGTGTAACTTATGTGTTCTTTATTTTCATTTTTATTGTACACCTAGTACAATGTACCTCTTGTTCTTACCATCTGAAGTCACCTCAATTTGCAATTCTGGCAAAAGTCAGCACCCCTTCAGGTAGATTCTTTTTCCATTTCATTTTCCACACACACACACACACACACACTCTTGAACTTTTTCCCATCTTTTGATCATCATGCAGTCACACTTTGATTGATCCATTCAAAACATCAATATAATTTACGTTCTTAGGAATAAAGTACAGTCCACCACTGCCCTTACTTCCACTAAAAGCACCCCCAAACCATAACACTGAGGGTGCTTCACTGTTTTGTTTCACTGTTTTCACTGTGTACCACAGGTCGTAACAAGACACATTACTCAGACGACGGATGATCTTGGAGCCACCCCTGACCAAGCTGAAGGTGCTTTCATCACTAAACATCGCTTTTTGCCACTGCTCAGGGGTCCAATGCTTGTATTTACTGCAGAAAGTAAGCTGTTTCTTCTTCTTGGCTACAGTTAGCAAGGGTTTCTTGGCAGCATGACGATTAGGCATTCTGAGGTCCTTCTGCAGGTGGTGTTGAATAGTCCATAGAGAGACCTCTTTCAGGAGTTCAGGATGCTTTTTCTTCATGGCTGTGGCAGTTATGGAAGGATTTGCTAGTACTTCTCTCTTCATAATCATGTCCGTACAAACAAATGTCTTCTTAGGGGCACTAGAGCCAGGTTTTCTGGGTGGATCAGTGCAGGGGGCTAGTGATGCGGCAGCTTTCTTGAGGTTTTAAACTGACATCTGAAGAACTGAAAGTCTAGTGACTTTCAAGTCTGCGGCTGCACGTATCACAAACATGCCTTGTTCTAATAGGGAGAGGGCACAGCTCTTCTCTTCCACTGAAAGCTTAGTTTGACTCATTTTGACCACTTGGAGCAGAGTTATAGGGTGGCAAAGTGAAAATGATGGCACTTAAGAGCAACGTGCATTAGCTCCTTCATCAACAAGCATGGGTGGCTCACTGAAGGCTGTAGGCTTGGTAGAGCAGTGGAATGAGTCTGAGTCAACTATTGAGCCAACACAAACGCTGCCCACTTTTCCTATGGCAGGGACGTAAGTTAAAAATATACAAATTTTCTCATGTATAGATTTTTTTGCAATAAAAATGTATAGTCTTCTTGCAGACACTGTATATATATATATATATATATATTATATAGACACTATATATATATATATATTAGAGTGACCCCTGTATTCATGAGGGTTAGGTACCACAACCACCCGTGAATACCAAAAATCTGTGATATATTAGAACCCCCCTCTAAAAATGCTAATAACTCTGTATTTTAATAGCTGGAACACCAAAGATCCCTCTAAAAATGCTTATACCTACCTATTTTCTTGTTATTTTTGTGACTAAATACATTTTTTATGATTCAAATTTATTTAGTAACACAATTAACAAGAAAATACAGGAATCAGTGAATATTTTTTTAAGAAAAAATCCGCAAACTACCAAATTTTCAGCAATTTATTGAAAAATGCGTTCCACAGAAAATTCACACAGGCAGTCCTCGCTCACCAGCAGCATCGGTTAACGACCTTTCAGTTCTATGACGCATGGCTGATGATGTCGTTAACCAGATTTTCGGCAACGGTAAGCGATTTTAGCATCGTCTTAAGTAGTTTATCAGCCGTTAAGTGGTTTACTGGCACTTACGATGTTGTAAATGCCATTTATTACCATAATTATTGTGATATATTTCGGTTATCAACGATTTTCGGTTATCATCGCTTGGCCAGAAATGGAATCCCTGCCATTAACAGGCCATTTATTACCATAATTATTGTGGGCACAATTTTGTGTGGGTGTATATATATATATATGTATATATATATATATATATATATATATATATATATATATATATATATATATATATATATATATATATATATATATATATATATATATATATATATATATATATATATATATATATATATATATATATATATATATATATATATATATATATATATATATATATATATATATATATATATACATGTATATATATATATATATATATATATATATATATATATATATATGTATACATATGCATATATACATATACATTTTTTATAATTTTTTAAAAAGAAAAAAATCACTAAAAAAAATCATTCAAAGGTGCAATTTTCAAGCAGTGTGTGATGAATACAACCTACAGGACTTGATTACAATGATGAAAATAAAAGTGCTTACATCATCATGAATAAACATTACATTCCATGAGAAAATTAAGAGCACTCACTTGGTAAAAGTTCCGGTGAGGGCAATATAGATGAAATTTTCATAGGTAAGCCTAGCTCCTTCTCCCAAAACATTTAAATTATAAGTAGCAGATGTTCCTCCTGGTGCAACACAAGTCAAATGAGGAGGCAGCATAACATCATCCCAAGCATACGAAACACACGAGCGAGGCTTCACACTTGTTCTCAAGCGTTCCTCCTGAGTACCAGTCTGTTCAATTAATAAAATATTCTTATTTACATGAAATGAATTACATAAGCATTCATAACAGTCAGGTATTCCATTTACCTTTTCATTAAAGATAAACAACAAGATGTCTCTTAAAATATTGTCTCATTTTCAAAAATCAATTAAGAAAGGAGTAACTCTATTTAGTTATAGAAATGTAATCTTACCTGATAATATGTGATAGGAACTTCAGAAAAATTATCAATTCTGAATGGTGGTGGAAGGCTTTCAGCATCAGTGAAGACTATAAAGTATGTGGCATCATTAATTATAATCTCCACTCTCATAAAGAAGCAATGACCATTGTTGTCTCTGAAGAAAAGAAATTTATGAATCAGTGGTAAACTTGTTATCCCAAATTTTCTTTCCAATAAAAAAATACATCTACATTATTCATATCTGTTTCAAAGGTATGGTAATCAGAAAAACAAAATATTCTCAAATGGAAAGTAATTTCTCATAAGAAAGAGTGGTTTTAAGAAAACCAGTCGCTGACACATTCAGACTAAGTAATATAAAAGGGTCAAAATGGGTCATTTTACAGTTACTCACCTGCTGCTAACCCCTAACCTACACCATACCATTTACTTATGTCTTGCATAAACTTCATTCAAGAACTTTTCAAATATCAGGGCCTTTCTTTTTAATCCTTTTTCTACAAAATCATTTCAGCAGCCAACAGTATAAGACTTTTAAATACTTTTCTTTTATAACCTTAGAAGGCAGTGAATTAGGAAATGTATAATTCTGGTTATATGTACACATTTAACATTTATAAATATGAATGTCTTTTATTGTAATACCACAGTATGATATGAAGATAAAAAGGCTCATAAAACACTATTTGAACTAAGTGCAACCACATTTTCTTCTGTGCCCCTGTTCACTGTAAAATATGGACAGATGAAATGTTACAAGAGTTTGGCATTTTACATGACCGTTTCCAAGAAGGAGGGAAAAAATCATTTTGGCATGCGTCTGGTGGTCGTGTTTCCTGGAACAACTTGAGAAAAGGCCTGAGGATTAAAAAAAACATTGATCTTTTAGACAGCTACTTTTCATCAATTTATACCTTAATGATTCGAAGTAACATTTTTGTGCTCTTGTAACCCATCTCCCCACATAAATCTCATTACAATTGCTGCACGGAATCTAATAAACTCCGGCTTCTTCCCTTTTACTTAAGTATATGTTAATGAGCGAGCTGGAATCTGCTATCATCAATCACACCAACAATATCTGTCAGGAGGACACTGGAAATCAGAAATACGGGTTAATCAGGCCTCTTCTCAAGCTCCAAAATTTCAAGGGAATTGTTTATTTTCCCTCCTTCTTGGGAAATGGCCACCTATACCATGTTGACAAAAACCATATTTTACCAGTTCTCAAAATATGGTTGCAATATTCAAATAGTGTTTTACTTTTTATCTTCATTTATAAAATTAAAAGACTAAGATTAATAACCCTCATACATTCATGCTTCTGTTTTCTTTATATAAATCTTTTTCATAACTTCCCACAACACTAAAGAAAACAATGATTAGCATACATTTCATTTTACTTGTACCATCATCAGTAACATTTATGCCCCTAAAGTAATACAAGTCAATCACTTCCATCGCATAATCAGCCGAATAAATACTAATCACTCCTCCAAAATTTCAAAAAGTACTCTTAGGCTATTGTTGACAAGAACCTTCTCAAATAAGAAATGACTTCAATTCTGTATAACATTCCAGGTCAAGTTATTCTCAAGTTATTCATAATGTTTGCATATTACATATAAAAGCAAACTTTCCCATTACTTTGTCAATCAACTCTTTTCCAGCAATTATTATAAGTACATGAGCACAACCACACAAATCATCATAATCAAAATCATATAAATTGTCAACTATTTTTCATTACTTTTCCATAAATGGAAAGGAATTTTTTCCTTCCCAATTACTTACCTTTCAACCCTTCATCTAATTGCTTTCTACATATTTTTTTCCAAGAGTTGTGTATAGTCAGTATCATGCATTGTAAACACCACTCTTAGTTCAGTATCAACTAGCAATCAACCAGCTTTGCCTTCCTTTTATCAAGACTAAAAGGAGCCTCAAATTATTCTTCTTGTCGATGTAAAAATCACCATCTTTTCGAAATACCTTAAAAACGCCACTACTTGAAGTTCTATTTATTCATTCCACTCTTTCCCAACATCTCTAAAGAGCAGCTCATTTTCTTCCTAAAATTATTTATAAACTCACCAGTGAGTTCAAGCATTCTTATATTTTTCCTCACACTGCTATTCTTCTAAATCAGAACTGCATTCAGATTCTAATTTGCAAAAGGTTATCTAGTAATCTTGTCTTTTCCTTCATGAAACATCATACTCACTCTATTAAACACTAACTGCATTCTCCCTGTAAGTGCATTTATAACCCCTTGAACTTCTCATATCCTCTGCACAACAGCTTTAAACAAAAGGTTTTCAAGAACTTCACATCTCTAATATGTTTAAACAATGTCTACTCTTCAGCAATTCTTGAATTTGTTTATACCCTTCCAAATTATTTTAGGTAAAAATCCACTGTAGTGAAAATACTTACCTTATGTTGAGATAAAATGAATCTATTTTTTCAATAAGAAAGCCTCCTGACCAATTGCACCCTGGTACATCACGAAGACATATACAGAGAAGCTGATCCTTATCAATACGAGGCCAGTGAAAAGGAAGCCAGCAACCCGGAATAGCACGCAGCCAAGTTGACTGTGCTCCTGGGTCTTTCTGTAAACATGTAAAGAAAAATGGAAATTTATTTGGAGAAACTTCTCAAAAATGACTAGTCAATCATCATGATACTTTCTGTAATGATAGTATTCTTAAAAAAGGCAAATATGTTTGCAATAAAAATATAATTACATAATACTCGTATGTGTGATTACTGGGTCACACCACTAAAATAAAATTTGGGAATATTATACTGTAAATAAGAGTGCTCACTGTTCTACATGACTAACACAACAAAACCTACATAAAAACATCAGTGGAATTCTTGTTTAAGGAGACTGGAACTTCAGAAATTATGTACTTGTGGTGGAGGATGGTGGTGTTATAATGAGATCCTAATTTCCATTTTTGTTTTTTTTATTTTCATCTGGATTACAAAAATGAAATCTTCCTCTTTGTCTGTCTCTTTCTCTCATACACTGTCTCCTCTCTGATGCTCATCTCTCACAAGATACAGTCAAACTGTCATTTGCCGATTAGTCTATTGTTATTAACTCACAAAGATTGTTAACCACTTAATATTCAAATATGTAATAAACATCAATCCTAACATTACACGCAAAAGAACAATAGTTCTCAACTCTTAATCATTGTTTTCTAAAATAATAAGCTGTCAATAATGTAAGTAGGTTTGTGAGACACACACAGCGAGGACCACGGAACAGAGTTTTTGGTTATGCCTGCGGCTTGTTTAATAAACACTGGCACCTTTCCTCTTCCTCTGTGAAGCTCTCAGTCTTGTGATATTTTAATACACACATTTCTTCACTTTTAAACAAACATATACATTTCACCAAGTTCAAAATAAATACACTGACATGTCTTCTTTTTCAAAGTCTCTTATTTTACTTGCTACACCATCACCACTAAACACTGGCACCTCTCCTTCCTCTTCCTCTGTGAGGTTTTCATTCTCTCAACATTTTAATAAAGTACTTAGTTTTTCACTGTTAAACATACATTTAACCATGCTCACATCAAATATCCTGACATTTCTTCTTTTTCAAAGTCTTATTTTAAATGCAACACCATCACAACCATGCTGATCCTTGTACCACAGATTCAAGGAGAAAAGTAATTACAATAAAAACACAGTGTAATTCAAAAAGGGCTGAGACTAGGTCATTATGTGGAAAGGTTTTTTATAGCTGATTTTATCTAATTATACCTAACCAATGTTTCCCATTGTTTGTTAAAATTGTATAGCAATGCATTTTACCATAATTTCCCTTGGATAAAGCTAATTAGTAATAATTATACATAAATAAAAACAGAAAATCACAGTGAACTAATGTCAATGAAGAATATTGATGGGTATTATCCCACATAACCTAGCTGTACCAGACAAACAATGAAGTGTCTGTCTGTCTGACAGTCTCTTTCTTCTCTCTATTTCTCATGTTATCATTATTTCATAATAACTTTTGATAAAAGTATCATGTCTTACTGCTGCTATTAGTACTGCACATCATTAAATTTGCATGAAAAAATACTCAATTTATTCACCTAAAACACATCCTGTGTTACTTTCAAACAACCTTCTTTCCAAACTCTCCTTCATATTATGCATTATTATTTTATTCCACATATTGATACAGGCAGTCCCTGGTTATTGCGCTTATCAGCGCTGATAACCTGGTATTGGTACCGATAACTGGAGATCGGAATCTCTGTTAGATATGTATCAACCGAGCCTGACAATAACTGGGGACTGCCTGTATAGGTAACATCCCTTATTCAAACATGAAATAAAACAACATCAACACCTTCTGAGAGCATTGAGCATTTGCCAGTAAATGTAGAAGTTTATTTAACAGGTAGTGGAAAGCCTCTGTCAACTCATATGGACATTTTTATTTGACTGACATTGAAGACACCTGTGAATGGTTTTGCTTGCATAAGCTTTTTGTTTACATTAGTATTTTGTGAACAGCATAACTGATCTCTGTAAACACGTGAAGTTTTGATTTTAAAGTGTCTAATTCCAAGTCTGTTAAACATATTTTCCTATACACTGCTGTTTGTAACATTTATAAACAGCTGCAATAAGAGCTCCATGTTTTCACTGTTTTACCCTTCTGAGCTCTATGTTTTCATTGCTCTATCCTTCTTATCTTTAAACTTGCTATTTGTACTCCTCGACTGGTCTTCCATATCCCTAGAATATTCTAGAAGCTTATGTGGGATTTTTATGATGTAAAACACTGTCTGCCTTGATGTTGAACTCCTTACATATGAGACAATTTCTCTATATGGAAAGAAAACTAGCTTAGATCAAGCTATTGCAGAAGTGTGTAATATGCAGAGGAAACCTTAGGAGCTGCCTCTGATTGAGTTTACCAAATCTAAAATGGCTCTAACAGAGGAAACTACCCGTGTCATATTACATGGTCAGTTTTCTTGCTGGTGAACTATGAATCAGGGACAATCTATAGCATTTGCCGCTGGTTCAAAAATATGTGACCTTAGCCCTGTGTAAAAGCCTTTCACTAATTCATCAGGCAAGGCAATCTAGATATAAGGTCAAAAGCCTTCCTTGACAGGCACTTTACACACTTACACTGTCATGTTTTGTGTTCCTATTGAAACCTTGCAGCCTTTTTCCCAGTCCCAGACAAAGTTCCTTCAGGGATGTCCTAATGAAACAGTTCCAGTCTCCAAAATGGTAAATTTTGCTGGATCCCCCATTCATGCTCCAGCATGTGCTGAATGAAGGTTTTGCTATTGTATTCAGCAGCTTTAGCCCTGGTAGATTCAAATTTACCATTGATAAACAGTTAACCGATTTCATGCAAAGCTTAAAGTTCCTTAATCATCCTTACAAGGGGGATCTTTGCCTTCTTGTTGATGAGTGGACCTGAGATGGGCTTCCCTTCAGTAATTTGTGATATTAACCACTTATAAGCATTTGGTACATCTCAGCTAAATTTGCTTTTATTCTTTTATTCAGTGGTTTCCTGTAATTTGGGGCTGGGATTCTTTGAGCCATGAATTTAATCTGTTCTTCTTGTTGATTGATATCACAAAATATGGAGGAGCTGATCTTGTGCTCTTCCATCATTTTTGCATATCAAAGTTACTCTATGATTTTCTTAATAATGCAATTTTGTTAGGGATTGGCAATAATTTCTTGGAGTGCTTCTTTGCTCCTCTGGTAAGCTTTTCATCCTTAGTAGCTATTCCATTAAGCAAAAATGGTCCAGTGTTGATGATGTAAATATATTTATTTCTTAAATGATTTGGAATACCAATATAAAGAAATACTGTATCAAAAGTGGCATTAATATATCTGGAATTTGATATAAATGGAATATTTCTGGAAAGGTACACTTTCTAAAATCTGAAAGTCAGATTTTTAAAATGATCAGTATGCAAATAACTGGACTTTTACGGTTAAATGGCATCATTGCGCAAGTCCTTTGTTACAAGTTTTACAGCTGCCATTTCATCTACTAAGTTATCTGGAATTTAATGAATTTCCTCTTCACTTTACCATACAGTTGAAAAATATGACAATGATAATTAAGACTTTGATATCTATTCATTAAATGTATCTCCTACTTTCATAAATCAACCATGTGTTATTGTAAATTTCCCTACAGAAATTTTCAATAAAACTTTCATTTTGTATTCTAAAGCTGCAATTTCCACCAAAATCTACATCTTTTCATTATGTATAGGACAGGTATTTGATTACTGTGAAAACAATATTTTTTTAATATTTTGTAAAAATATACTTACAAAGGATGTTGCAAAACATTTTTGAGCTATGATGAGTTCATGTGATGATCTATTCTCAATCTGGAATCTAGGTGAGAAGGTAACCATGTAGGTATCCCTGTAACGGCCACGACCAGGCCTAACATCAACACCCACAACATACACATAGTCAGGTCGTGAATCATACGGACTCACACGTAAACGCCGTACCCATGTTCCCTGAGTCAAAGGCAACTTGTGGCAAAACTGAAAAAGCAATGTATGCATATCAATAAAACCAAGTCTCTGAATTAACCTTTAACATATGAAGCATAAAAACAATTATCACTACAACTAACATTACCAAAGAATGATACAAACCGCAACACATTGTCAAGAAGTTAGGATACAATTACAGTACTGAATGATTATGAAATTTAGGTCTTGAAATTGCAGTCTTTCAGCAATTCACCTTACAAGAATCAAAGCTGACTCCACGATGTCAACATTTTACCCTAAACTGAAGAGATGACACTAACATGATGACATTGACACAGACCAAAAAGAAATGGCACTTTTATGGACTACTAACTTGAACTTTGAACAGGAGTAAACTCAAGGCACTTTTAACCACCTTCCAACCACGACGATATGTTTGATTATTACTCAGTACTTTTACTGTTAATTCACCTTTCCTCCATATTTACTCTGATAGGAGTTGGGGATAAAGTCAATTTACAAGTACTAAATAATTAGATGAATGGAAAATACATTTGTTAGATTTGTGACACTGACTCATACCTCTCCTTGTATATAATTTCTTAGAAAAGAAAATATGGTTCAAAATGGTATTTACAATGTAGAGAAACCAGGAAGTTGTTATAAAGATTCCAAAACTCTCATAAGCTTCTTAATACTGTCAAATTTTCAAGTTAATTAACAATTCCCCTGAGAAAAACAGGATTTTGTGTGAGATTAAATAGGTTCTGAGATACCATATAATTCCCCCATTTATGGAAAGTGTATTAAGGGCTACAACGATAAAATAGTTTGTGAATAAAATAAAATTCCAATATAAATTTCCCGTTTCTTTGAAGCCCCTTAAATGTAAGAGAATAACTTTAGAAATGTACAGCTACACTCCAATGGACTATTCAACAATAAATTACAAATTACAAAAACAGCACCCGCTTCTTCAAAACACAGGTTAACCACAAGAAGCCAATCAGTCTAAATTCCCAGTCAACTTATTCTCTCACCTGAGCACGAGATTCTGGGTGTAGGTTGTTGCCCACTCTTGCTACAAGCATGGGGCTTGCATCCCGATCAGTGAAAGAAAATAGGAGAGGGGCAGCACAGCGAGCTACTTCATGTTCTTTGTCTTGACCTGACAAACAAAGGTAAGTATGAATGAGTTTAGAAATAAAATAAATAAAACATTAGTCTGGATGGAGAAAAATAATAATTAATATAAGATAAACTATACACTAAAATCAAGAAATTACAAGCTTTTATGCAATACGTATATTTATTGCTATTTGGCAATAACATGGACTAAAGTTAGAAGAAAACACTGGCTCAGGTTTATAACTAAATGTGAAGCAAAGTGTTCTTATTTCTCATGTATGACTTAATCAACACAATGAAACTAACTACTACACCTGCTAAAAATATTAAATAACTCAAATAACAACATTTGACTACAAGTAATGACATCAATAAAATTAGTTTGTAATTCATAATAGCATACTACTGTTAACACAAAATAAAACCAAATCTTAATATAGTTTTGGAAACACATCAGAGAATCGGTGTGTTATAGTATGTGTAGACTAAAATTAGTACAGCATTAGCTTTGAATAATTTACCTGCTGCATCTGCTGTTACCCCTTCTTGCTTAAAGATCAGTGGAAGACCAGTCTTATTAATTAACCAATAACCTGCATATACAATCACCTGAAAAAATAATACAAGTGTAAGTAAATTATTTTTGCTGTGAAACAATAAAAATATAGTAAATACTTTTAATCTGATACAAGACATAGTGATAAGTACAGAATATAAAAAGCAGTAAGTACACACTATTAAATATTATATCTTCATTAATCTGGTTATTCAACGAGTATCATAAAATAAATGCCGCCAGTTATTCTGAAAATAGATTCAAATTGAAAAAATATTTATTTCAAAATAGACTGCCCCAACATATGTACAAATTTATAGGAAAAAATATAAAATTCTTATGATTCAAGAACTGTGAACTTTTTTCCTCATTCCACTTTTTGTTAAAACCACAACAGCACTGCTATAAAACCACAAACATTGGAAAATGTAAAAAATGTCTACATGAAAAACTTGACTTCAAGTTTCACCTAATAATAATTAACTGACAGAGCTACCTATGCATCTATATCTGTTTTGTCATCCACTTCTTGTAGAGACTCTCTGGGATGTGCTCTCCCTACTCTCTTCCTCCATTTCTTCAATGACCTGCTTATAACCCTTTTTGTCACACCAACTGATATAGAGATATTTCTAATTTTCCCAAATATTTCCTTACCTTTTTGGTCTTCTTTGAAGCACATTTTAGTTCAATCTAATCTTTACAAAACACAGTAATGGATAAAAATAGTACAGTTACTTTGAAGTATGGTTAACAAAACATGAAGTGTTTCAATGCATTCATGAAAATTTTTATCATCTCAATGCCAAATACATACTCTAAACTTTGCAGAAGTAACAGAAATTATGATTTTTTTGTGAAAAATATATATAAATTATTCAGGTCCTATGAGCCTATCTGTGCAGTCAACACTCCAGGTGATACCCTGTCCATTGGCCACACATCCCACCAACAACTGGCAACAATTCCTCAGCTTCCAGAGGGGCAGAAAACATGTCCAAAGTGTGAACTGATTGGTATTTATCTAAATAATAAGTTCTTTTTTTAAAAGTCATTTCTTATAACACTTATCCCTTCAGTTTACATGAGCTTCAATAGCAATTTAAAGAGGCTACAACTTATGCAGATAGCAAACTTTTGCAACTTGGGTGCTGGAGTGGTGAACTGCTGAGTGACTGTGATCCAGATACAAATTCTTGAGGCTAACAAGTGGTTGCACTAGTTCTTTGTTAGTAAGGCAACAGTTTTTACTCTTTCCTAAATAGCTTGAGGAAACCATATGATATTCTTGCTCCTTTCATAAACCACAGTTGCAAGTATCCCCAGAAAACTAAGCTCATGGAGATGGAATAGAGTTATGAAGGAGACTTGACAGGGGGCTGTGCTTCTCTCAGGAAGCAATATTACTTGACCTGAAGATAACACTGGACTAAATGGGGCAATAAATAATTTCTCTCAGCTGATGACAGAGAGAATTTCTTCAACTGCATAGAAAATTGGTGTACAGCAGTGAGAATCTTCTAAGACTTTTCAAAACCTATCTTGAGGAAATGTTTTGATTATTATTCCCTTGTTTGGTCATCAGTATCTTAAAATGTTGCACAATAACTTGAATTCTATACAATTTCTTATCTAAGATCTAAGCATTAATCTTGGACACCATTATTTACACAAATCACTGTGTAAACTTTATAAAAAAATTTTTATAATTCTCATCAACTTTACATTGAACTCTTCCCAGATTATACCATCCATTGCACACATACTACATTTGCAGTTAATTCTGGCAGTCTTGCCTATTCTTTTTGAAGTTCATGTACTAGATATGCAGTTAATTCTGACAGTCTTGCCTATTCTTTTTGAAGTTCATCAGTAAACAGTTTACTGCATGTATTGCTCCAGTTGAGAACAATTTATGCAATGGTCTTCCCTAATCATGTAGCTGACTCACTGAAATTAAGAGTTTGAAGTTGTTACAATAATTTTTTTTATAGTGTAGTCACTTGTTTCGTCCTCAAGGAGTTACCCTTCCATGGTCTACCAGAGCTCCATGGTGACCAAACTAATGTCAAAGAATTCTCTTTTAGTTAGTCTCGTGGCCGGGTATTGTGTCGTAGTGATAAACACCATAACATGTGATAGAGTATGTAATGGATTCAAAGATAAGAGTGCATTTTCCCTTGTCTTCATCAAAGCTGTACCCAGGTTGTTTCCACTGTCAAAACCTGCTAGAAGAAGATGTGATTAAAGTGATGGACTCCTATGGAGACAGGATGCAACCCAGAACCCCACACTACAAAAAACCATCCAGTCAAACTGGATGACTGTGATAGATAAAAAAAAAATAATAAAAATAAATAAATAAAAAAATAATAATAATAATAATAATAATAATAATAATAATAATAATAACAATAATAATAATAATAATAATTCAATGATGACTGCCCTACTGAATGACAAGCAATGGAGATTCCAATATGTGGTCATGGACTGGCATATTGCAAATAACAAATGACAACTATACTTTCTCTTTGGACAAATGCCCATGGTATGTCTTGAAGCCTGTATTTATATTCATCCACCATAAAGCACCAAAGCAGGTTAAATTGCAAAGTTGGTTAAGAGCCGAGAGCTTCAAAGTACAGTGTTTATATATGCTTTTGAATATCACTGTTGCATGACACAATAACATATCTTTCTGATTTCTTTCTTTTGCCTCCATTCTTTACACTGCTATCATTCCAGTTTATGGAGTGTTAGCCACAATGTCCTGATATAAAAGTGCAATTTTTTTGTCATTTCTACTTTTAACCAAAATAAAATCCATCTTTTACCAGTTAGTAATTTTTCCCTTGGCTTAATTAGCACAAATAAAACTTGATACTGCCATAATTCAATTATGAATTCTACCCGTCAGGCTTTCAAAACCAACTCCCTCTGTTCTGTGTCACTGTTTGGGTCTTCTGCAACAAGTATAACCCCTGACAAAGGCAACTCTGTGGCAGCACAGACACTACTCAATTTACGAAAACATACAATGTCTCTACAATAACTTTCAAATTCACACAAACTCACACCCCTCATGAAAATGAGTAAATTTCTTCCCTAGTCTGAAACTGCAAATTACTGGGGAAATGGTATTTATAATGAAAGACAAAAAGCACTAAAAATACATAGTTGAATAATATAAGAAAATTAAATATGTTACAGCACATCTAATAACAATACACCTCATTTTTTCACTGCCTGCTTATGATTAGGCATGAGGGCTTAGTAAAAAAAAATAAAAAAGGCCAATTTGACCTTTACTGACCTTCAGTGCACCGCCATATTGAGGTCGAACTCTGAGATGAACATACAGGATTCGTTTCTTGGAATCCTGTAGCTTCAAGGGAAGGACATAAGGTGAAGTTGTAGGATTAAGGGTGATTTCACCACAAGAAGTAAATGCATCTGTCCAAAAAGAGAATGAGACACTCTGTGCAGGATCAACAGAATGCAGAGAAGAATCTTCCCCTGGCTTTATGCGACCCAAGTTCCCTGTTGTTTTGACTTCATAGTGAAGGTCATATGGCAACAAATTCAACAAAGTTAGGGGGCTTACAAGGACAATAGAGTGGCCAGGCTGTACCTGTAAAGGAATTCATGGTATAAATAGTCTTGTTTCACATACACATTTTCTAAAAGTGCTTTGAACATTATTAATTATTATAATAATAATTAGTTTTTTAGCAAGAATCTAACAGTTAATAAATTATTTTGTACAGTATAAGGTCAGATTATCATGCCTTATGTTCAATTTCCAGTTTTTGTATTTGCATTTTTACCTTTTAGTACAATTTTGTAAGTACTGTAACAGGTAAACTTAAAATTTTATATTTCTATGTATTAATATTTTACAAAATTTTTGCAGCAAATCCTAAAACAAAATTTTACCTGATAGTGATGGCTTTTGCTAAGTTTTAATCTCATTTTCAAAGAAAAAAATAGACTATACCCACAAAATGTTCAGGCAAATGCACTCTTACATACAAAATCACAAAACCAATAATAGACATTTTTCGTAAACTGTCTTAACCTGTTTTCCACATGTGAATGCACATACTTGTATTAAAAATCAATTTGCAATGTTTGTGCACAAAACAAATGTTTGTGCTGGGAAGATAAAACAACTATTCAATTGGTACTTTGCAGAAATTTGAGAGAGAGAGAGAGAGAGAGAGAGAGAGAGAGAGAGAGAGAGAGAGAGAGAGAGAGAGAGAGAGAGAGAGAGAGAGAGAGAGAGAGAGAGAGAGAGAGTCCTTATAAACAAAAGAACTTTCAATATTTGTAGCAATTATTCATGCGAAAAATTTTATATATTGCAGATTAATATTCAGCTATTTCTTTGGAGAATTCACTGTCAACCACTTTTATTCAGTTCTTGAGATCTTGAAAATAAAAATTTCAGTAGCTTTGGTAACAATTAGGAGTAAATATTTGTTTCAGGGTAGTATACAGATTAAATGCATTTTCTGATTAAACCATATCAATCTTTTTGTTAATAAAATGTAGTCTTGTTCCTAATACACCCTCATTTTTGTGATGAAGCTACACAAGCTTTTGGTTATTCATGTAAATTTGCTGGTGTTACCATTGTTTAACACATCGTATGAGTGAAAAGTGCATGTTAGGGTCTCCATTTACTGAAGGATCATATGGATGTTCTCATTAAGAAAGCCACTGACAGTAGAAATAAATAAAAATGTAACAAATAAAATGTACATCACAAATAAGAATCTAAATTGAAAAACAAATCATTATACCCACAACATAAAAATACATGAACAACAAAAAGTGTGTTTCAGTGTACCAGCAAGCAAGGGAACTCAAACCAAAGGCTTTGTAGTGCCCCAATAAAGAAGTTAAAGCACAGTCTTAAATTTGAAGAAATACCTATCTAACAAGGCAAAGAGTTACAGTTCTAGACTGACCCAGATGAACTAAAGGATATTAATTAAACGAAGGGTAAAATCTGAGCAAGACAAAGTTTCAGAAAGATGTCTATGTGAGAAGAAAACTAAGTGATCATAAGAAAATTAAAAGGCAGAGGGCAATACACATGGTAACAAAACTATAGTCAGTTTCATTTCATCTGTCCACCCATGGATGAACATGTGGCATATGCATATGTGTAGCATGTGACTGACTGACAGTCATTTCTGATGTCACTGGTTTATTGTGATAAATATTAACTATCTCTTAAGTAACATATTTGAATGGTTATATATGTGAAGAATCCTCACTGCCTTTATATAAACCATAAACACACCGATTTGTCTCGATAATAAAGCAACATAAGCACATGAAAGATAATCTTGTATCAAACAGTATACATCAAACACAAGCGAACGATAAGCTTTCAATGATTATGACTGATCTCATTAGTATAATTCAGGCTACACTTAATCCTATGTTCACAAAATGTTCAATTCACAAGATTTTCTTATCATTCAAACTTTATTCTATGTAGTTTCACTGCATGCAATGATACCAAAGTCATATCTACGCCCATAAACTGAAAAATAGCCTTTAATATTGTCTACCCCTAGAACACGGAGCATAGAACAATGTACCTATGCCTATCCTACTGATTCACCAGGTATTTTGGGCATAGAACAGTGTAGCTATCCTATGCTACTGATGCACCAGTTATTTTATTTTCTTGATCTTCTTTTAAGCCTACATTTATTCCATTTCATTTAAATTACTTTTTTATTGTAAATTTCACTTATTCATTCTATCTAAGTATTGTTCCAATGCCGAATCATGGACAAAAAAAAAGTTTTGACGTAGGAAAAACCTATTTTTGGTTGGTGCTGTGAGTTCTCAAGGAGTTACCCTCCATGGACTACCAGTGCTCCAGGGTGAACAAACAAATGTCAAAGAATTCTCTTATAGCTGGCCTCATGGCTGGGTATTGTGTCATAGTGATAAACACTGTAACACTTGATGGAGTATATAATAGACTAAAATATAAGGAGGCACTTTCCCAAATCTTTACGGTGAGGCTGTATACACCAGTTCTTCCATCGTCAAAATCTGCTTAGAAGAGGAAGTGATTAATGTGCATGTGCAGTCTGCCATAGTGTCAACAACAAACCTGAAGCAGAGACCAAGAAGCATTACTTTCTGTTGGTCAATGCAGGATGATCCCTTGCCCAAATCCCATGGCTTTTTGTCAGGGAAGTGGGAGGGTTTTGAGGACTCACCAGCGACAAACAAAAATAGGCTTTTTCTATGTCAAAACATGTTTTTTGATAGCATAGTCGCTTGTTTCGTCCTCAAGGATATAATCTAACCATATCTTGTATACAGACTGGTATTGCTGGATAGACAATTGTCCGTAATTTTTACACTAGGTATCTATAAATCTTGGGTGTGTAATTTTCGCAACAGATTTTTAAAAAATCCAGGTGTGAAGGTCTCCGCTCAGAAAGGAGGATGCTTAGACGACTTTCCCTCCAACTGTCTGGGACAGAACAGCGGATGGTAGTGGAACAGATCTCTTCACCTGTTGCTGAAGTAATAGGAACCAATGCCTGTTTGGCCAATATGGGGCTATTAAGTATGCTGTTCCTTTGAAGGTTAAAATTTACTCAAAACCTTCAAAATCTGGGACAATGGAGGAAAGAGATATATTGTCCTCCATTTGTTCCACTCTTGTAGGAAGGCATCTCTTGCTGTTGCCTGACTGTCCAAGTTCAGAGACACACATACTGGGAGTTTGTGATTCTCTATGTGGCACACAGATCCACTTCCAGTTGTGGAAGCATCTTGGCTATTGTTTGAAAAGAGTGGTTGTCCAACATTCACACTGTTGAGGCTGTTGTTTTCCCTGGTAGAGTGTCTGCTATTACATTGAGGGACACTGTGAGGTGAATTGCAGACAAGTACCACTTCCTTCCTTGTGCCATTCGAAGGTTGGCTAGCATTATCATATTGACAGGAGGTGAATTTGATCCCGACCTCTTGATACAGGACGTTGCAATCATGTTATCTAGACCCCACAAAATGTGTCTCATATGGAGGTTTGAGTTTTTTGAGAGACGAACAGACAGCCATCAGCTCCAGGAAATTGATATTATAATTCCTCTGAGTAACTGACCACCTCCCTGCCACCAGACAATCTTCCTAATGTCTGCCAAACCTGTCAATGAGGCATCTGTGTGTATTGTCATGTGCAGACAGAGGATTCAGGGTGACCTGTTTTGCCAGATTCCTTCCGGGTCCAAACCGAAGTATCTCCCCAACTTTTTTATTCTTTTAATGAGGTTGGTCTCGCATCTTTTTTCTTGCATGCGATAGCCAGAATTTGTTTACATTTTGTTACAATCTGAGTACTGGATCCATTACTGATGCAAACTGCAGCAGGCCCATCATATGTTCTATTTCCGTCTGGAAACTCTGGGCTGTGCAAGGAACCCTTTTGAGGACTTGCCTTATTCTGTTTTAATTATGATTGGGAGAGACAACAGGCTGTGAAAAGTATCTCAACACAGCCCCAGCCACTGGAAAGTGTCTGCTGGTGTGAGGTAGGATTTTTTCCAATTTATAATAAAACCTTTTGACTACAGTTTGTTGACCACTGCTCTTAGGTTTTCTCAAGCAATCTTTTCTTGTGGGCCACCAGATCAACCAGTCATCTGGGCAGGTTATTAGTTGTATTCCCTCTTTTGAGTTCCCGAACAACTACTGTTTCTAATTTTGTAAAAAATTCTTGGGGCAATGTTTAGCCCAAAGGGCATGACTTTGAACCTGTAAATATCTTTCCTTATCCAGAACCTTAGGAAAGGGCAGAAGGGAACAGCAATAGGGACGTGTCAGTATACATCTTTCAGATCTGCAGAAACTGTCCAAGTCCCTTTTCAAATGATTTAACAAAGTTGGGCAAAGGTAGTTATTTGAAAATTTTGGCAAACAATGTGCTTGTTTGATGTTGATTGGTTGAGGATCACTCTTCTTTCAGAGGAATCCTTTTTGGGGACACTGAAGAGATATGCTTGGTGGCAAATATATGACTTTAAAAATTTAATTGGTAAAAAAATTTGCAAAACCCACCCATTCATTGTGGCGTGCAGGAAGTACTGGTGATGAAGTAGGTGATGGATATGAAGAATCAACAGGAAAATTGTCTCTTCTGACATGTACACAAAATCTGTCAAAAAAAATCATATTACCTATAGAAATAAAAAAATTTCATATTTATGGTCACTGCAATATATATTCAAAAATTAACCAAAATATATACAAAAAGTGATAAATTCAATTAGAGTACCATACTGTAACAAATATAGCATTACAATTATACAAGCAAAATAAGGTAATCAATTAAAAACTACACTACATATGCATTACAAAGCATGCACACTTTTACATGGAAGTTCCTAAACAAAATAAAGTGCAAAAAAAAAAAAAAAAACACATTTGTTTCTCCTCATTCCTCTTCTGTTTACAAGAGCAATGACATATCTAAGAGTTAAATATGAAGACAATAGTGCTGTGGTAAAAGATTTATAGTCATGTTAGCAAGTAGCTCCCACACCATTCCTAAATCAACATCATCATGGAAGATTTTGAAATTGAAAAAAAAATCGTGGACTTCCAAACCTAAAAGGAGGCACTTGAGTGTTGATTACAGGGCACTCTCTTAAATCATTGGCCTCTTGATGAGGTTGAAGAAGTGTCAGCCAATGAAGAGGTTCCTTACAATAAAGCCATCCCCCTCCTATTGGACTAACAGGCCTCACTAACAGCCGAGCCCAGGCATACAACAGCGGTATTGGAATGGATGTCTTGGGGGCCACTTGAAGGGTTTTGACATCTGACATATGAAACAAAAAGAAAGAAAAGACTACAGCTACAAAAGAAAGTTTCAGTTCCTGAATAAACAGGCAGGTGGGTAACAGAACACAATCCATATGTGAATCGGTAGGAAAAAGCAAAAATTGTACTTGCACACATGCATGACAAAGTATAATTTGTCTATAGCTAACATTTTTAAAATCAAAAGATGATAGCAGAAACAACAATAATGGTCCCAATTTATGCATATCAACTTTAATAAAAATAAAGTGTGAGTTAAGACTTTCAATAAAAATTGGCAATATTTAATAACTCAATCCTTCAATGGAAAGTCTAATAACACTGCATATCATGAAAACCATCGATGATTACAGAATTTATTAAACAGAAAACTTCCAATTTTTAAATGAAAGTTTTCAAGAGCATTTATTTCATTTATTTCTGGGGATCTCATCAGTTTAAATATCAGATTAAGTAAACATACACTCAAAATCTAAAAACAATTACACCATAAATACTTGGAAAAAAATTCCATAATCTTCTCAAAATTCATCCTTGTTACCTGTCAATAAGTGATCTAATTTGCAACAGTAATTTTACTTCTCTTTCAGTTCTGTTTTGATGCTGCTCAGTATGATGTGGGACCATAAATAGTAGTCTGCCTTTGATAACAAGTGACACCAAGCTCATTATATACATAGCACAAGGAAAATAGATGTACGGATGCAATTCTAAGACCAAGAAATGAACTAAAGACATGGTACATTTCAGGAAATGTTACACAAGTAATAAACTGGAAAAGGCACCCCAGAAATCCACATTTTTAAGTCATCTAGCCAGATATTTAAAGGTGGCAATGCTACAAATAAATAAAAATAAATAACCAATAAAAATAAGGATATCTAGGTAACATAAAAAAGTTACAGTATTGTACAATTATTCAAATAGGGATGGAATATGTTTAATCTAATCATTGCCTATTTCAGAGCTTGCGCTATTATTTTAGGATGTTGGATTTATGAAGACTAGCTTTAACATAATAAAAAAACCTCTTAGTATGTACTGATACTGACTTCATACACTAAAAACCATTCCATTAAAACAGGCTGTGGGGATGGAGGCTCTTTCTCCAAACTATTAATTTCATGAAAGTGAATAACTGGACTTCCAATACTAAAAAGGAGGCACCTGATGGCACTCTCTTACATCATTTACTGACATTTAAAATAGTTATAGTAATTCCATGCTGAGCCATAAGACACTACATCACCATTCACGGCATGATATATTAAAAAACCACAGTTCATTGCTGAATTATATAAACCCAGGGAACATATCTTGTTAACACAACAGTTACCATCTTCTAATATTTCAGGTAATATAATCTGAAATTGATAATTTGGGAAACCAAATATCTTTTTATAATCCAGAAAGTTGTATTACTTTGATTCTGAATAATCATAATGGCAAAAAAGACTCCATCAAAAAAATAATCACCACTCTTGATATGAATAGACTACACTAAAATCTAAAAGTATACCTACCAGCAATTTGGCAAAGCATGAATAACAAACTTAATTTGCCACAAACATTAAAAAAATAAATTGGTCTATGTACTTCAGATATATTAATATTAAAAATGTGTATCATCTGAATAAAAAAATTCAATGACAACTCATTACTTTCAACATAACCAGTTTCTACATCAGTAAGAATCTCAAAATCTTTATGGAGAAAGAAAAAAGGAGATCATCTATGATGACTTTCATCTTCCACTGTCTGAGCAGATGTTATAAATTGGCAGGGCAGCAATATTGGCATTCAAGTAAAATGTAATAGATCTGAATAAAAAAAACTAGCCCTATTCTTAAAAGATATTTGCTTCAGCACACACCCATTGCTTTCAACATGAAAGAGAGGAAACTCCAGCAGAGTCAGCATAGTTGCTGACTTCCCAGAGGGACAAAGGACATAAAAGTACAAGAAATTGGTCTTGAAAAGGGGTTTTCTAGAATCCCACAGCTCCCCAGAGTAGAAGGGGGTAAAAAACTGGACTATGACCCTGCTAATAAAATGTCTAACAAAAGTGTCTGACAAACATGAGAAACAAGCACACTTGCCCATTGTGAAAGGTGCTGTGGCTGCTACCACAGACCTGCACCTAGTGTATGATGACTTGATGAAACTGTTAGGATGATATAAGTCAATTCCCCTGGGCCCAAAGTTATAACTGATCTGGATAAAACTTGACCTGCCATAACTAAGAGGCCTAAGGAAAAGGACCCACAAGTATATGAGTAACCTCTCTTAAACAGAAGTAGCAAAAGTAGTTTAGTACCTCATTGAGTCAATATATAATTTCTTTTAAAAAACATAAGACATCAAACGTGCTTTAATTTCAGGAATCCAAATGTTGACAAGAGTAGCTTCTTCTTGGGTTACCTATCACAATTTATGCCCTTAAGATTTCCTATCTGAAAACAGAAGGAAATTATCTTGGCTACCTGTTTCTCGACATGTTTGGACAAAAACTGTCAAGAAGTGTCCTCTTTAAAATCTTTACATCTATGAAGATACCTTTTGCCATACAGAGCAGAAAGGCTTCATCAGTCTAAACCTGAAGCAGCAATGATGGAACAGCCACAACGTCCATTCCTGTACCTCAGAGCTGGAAATCATGTTCTTTGCAAACATCAGAGATCTTGTCCAAATTTGTGATTCTCTCTACAGCATTTTCTTCAATGCAAACAAGCAAGGAGATGTCTAGGCTCTGTCATCAACAAACTGTCGATTCTTCTTCCTCAAAGATGGTAAAAGGGGATTCGGTGCTGTGATTTCAATACCCATCCCAGTCTAGTATCTACATCTTCTACGCTTTCTCTACATACAAGAGTGACCTTTGAAATTTGATCCTGACAATTAAGAGGGCTCCATTCTACATTTCATAAATTTTGGTGGAACAGAAAGTTCCTTTGTAAAGAGATTATAACTCTACAAAGGAACTTTTTGTTCCACCAAAAATTATGAAATGTAGAAAGAAAACCTCTTAATTGTCAGGATCAAATTCCAAAGGTTACTTTTGTATGTAAAGAAACCAATGAAGCTATAGATAATAGATTGGGATGGGTACTGGAATCACAGTACTAAATTCCCTTTTGCCATCTTTGAGACAGAAGAATCGACAGTTTATTTACGACAATCTCTTAATGGCTGAACATTGAGGACTCTCCTCTCAATTGGGCATCATTTGACAGTGCCTTTTCACCACCTCTCTAGTGTGATGAAAACTTGATGCCTCAGTTCTGGAACCAGCAATTAACTGGAAGAGTTGTGATCCCCAGAACAGGTCTACAAGTACTATGCCCTGTTCAGCAAGTGGTAACTGAAGTGATATATACTAGTTAGTGCCTAACTGTATTGTCTAAATAATACTAAAATCATAAATTCTTTGTTACCTGGATAACCATACTAAATGGAAAACAGTACCAACTTTAAGTCCAATGACAAACAGTGTTGGGGTAGAAAAATATAAATTAAAGAACACATGCATCGAGTCAATATTGTTACACACAGGATAAAGTAATGATGTGTGATGATGTATAGGCAGTGGGCTTAGCCATACCAGTGGCCCAATTAACTGAGAAAGACATAACCTTTATTCTTGCAAAATAATGCCATCCCACTGAAATGTTGGCTGGCAAACAAGAGGCACAGGCATAATAATAGATTTGTTTATATTTTCATCTTTGCTTCATTTTAAATACAAGATCCAGTGTACAAGGTAAAGGTTACAAGGTTACAGTACCTGAAGATGAATGATAAATATTTTGAACAGTTTAATGTTCCTTCCCCTGATAATATCTATACATTTTACAGGGTACTGTTCCATAACATGTCTGTCTCATTTATATCTAGTTTACCTAGAACAATGTTACTTTCTATAATCAGGAAACTTACTGGGCCTTCTACCTTATTGTCAAGACTGGCTTCACTGACTACTGCTGTACATAAATGTGTATAACTGTATACTGTACTGAAAAGTAAAAAACATTAATGCAAAGATGGCAGAGATTACAAAGATCCTTTACGTAGCACTTAAAAACAAACCTTGACTCATAAGACCAGAATGTCCTGGCTAATGCTGTTAACCACCTGAAAAATGTGACCAAATGAAAAAACATGAACAAATATCACTGCCACATTTACCTACTGCTAAATACAAAAATATAGGCCCATTTGTCTTACTTTTTATATAATGCAGTGTAAAACATAAAATAACTGCTCAAGAGTTGACTAATTTTTTAAAAAATACATAACTATCTAAAGAATTACGATATAACTTCATGACATATACCCATGATCTGAAACTTGAAGTCAAATGAAAATAAAAATAAGTGGTTCTAAATGTTGCTTATTTTTTTATTTTCACCGTCAGATAACGATGATTTTTTTACATAATACATACTTTATCAGTTTATGTCTACCCACTACCAACAGACAAATCCAAAATCATTATTACCAATACTGTACAATATAATATAGTAGTTTAACCAGCTTTAAGAGTCCCATTTATATAATTTCATAAGGCCAGCCCACAGATCTGTTCAAGTTATTTTCTGTTTGCAAGAGTGTGATATATATTTTGTGACCAAAAACTATCAAAAGATATGAAGCAAGAAATCTCTGTTGGAATTCAAGTGAGTATGGTATACAGTAAAACAAAAACATCCAATACCTGTACTATAAAACTGCAGAACTATAGTAAGCCCTTAACCTTCACAAATTTGAATATACTGGCAAGACTGACATTAAATAAAACCTTGGGTGGTGTATACACTGCATATAAATAGTGTCATGATCTCTTAGTTTGGTGAACATGCTTCTTATGAGGCAGTCTAGTGGTTTAAGGAGAAAAATTAAAGTTCCAGAAAGTGCTACCTCCTACAAAGAAACTGAAAGTAGTATCAGATCTTTTTAAGCTCAGGCTTAAGAATTACTGAGGTGGCTCAGTGATGGAAGAATAAATCAAACAATCCATGTGGCAGTAGGATGAGATTAAGAAAAGCATAAGGAAGGAGTGTAAGGCTTATCTTGGGATGGCTAGCTTTGTTCAGTGTTACAACTTGAAGAACCTAATATCTCAGAAAATCAGCACTGGCTCACACCAGGTAGCATCTTCATTCCCAAAAGGTCTCAAGGAACTTACAGGGGGGATATGTTACCTTCTAAAGCAAGCCATCAATTCTAATTAAACAGGTTTGTTTTGAAAAAGGCCCAATCATACTCTCATCCACTAAAGTGCAAAGCATGTCCCTGGATTCAAGGAGTGGAAGGAGCACCTTACTTTGGTGCTGTACTAAGCCAGGCCTTGTGTACGTTGCAAACACTCCCCTGCATGCATGCTTAGGTGATGGCCATATTATTCTGGGAATGGTCATAAGTATTTCATTTCTGAAGTGATGAAATATCTAAAAAGAGAAGACACTGCTAAAAGTCATTTCATAACTGACCATACTCCAAGCCATCCCCCATCTCTTGAAAGTGAAAAGAATGTGGAAGCCCTGCTAGCTCAACATTACTGCTGTAGCCACCTGTTTAAGGTATTTCAAGTGCACTTAGGCAACTGTAACTCACCTCACCTTTGGGAGTAATTATGCCATCTCTCATGCTAACCATGACTGCATATCAAGATTTACGGATGAGCTTAAAAAATCCTGATACATCTGAACTTATAAGTGAGACTGTCAATGAATACTGAAAGGCATTATGGGGGTAGTCAAACTTCAGAGACTTCCCCATAACTGATGTAGGAGCCTGAAATATCTTGAAACTTGCACAGTGTTATTTTCCAAGACAATGTCAAGGAACAAAAAGAATACAAACCCTTACATATGAAAAGCTTGAAGATCTGCTAATATTCTTTGAAGAGGATGATAATGGCCATTAGTTTGGACACTTTTTCAACAAGTGCAAGAAGGATCTGTACTTGAATATGAATCTTCAAAGGAAAGAAGTGTCCTTATCATCTGACAGATAAAAGCATACCTAAAACCACCTCAGTACAATACTTTTTTGGTGAGGCAAAGAAAAAGAGCAGCTTCCTATCATAATGCTCTTCACTAAAACATAAGCAACTATAAAGCTACAACTTTCAACAGTCAGAGATCCTCAGTCCTCAACCTCTGAAGCTCCTGGCAACACTGAGGAGCTTTCAAGGCTTGAAGATCCTTAGCTGTTAACCTTGACAGCTCCTGAAATTATCATCACTGAGCATCCTTCAAAGTATCATCTGCTAGTTCTTCTAAAAAAGACAATCCTTCTGATGTCCTGGCCAGAGGATTCAAATTTGGCTGATGCGTCACCAATTGCATCCAGTGCCTTACATCTCGTCAATTCACCACATGAGCATGGTATACACCATACAGTAATCATAATCATCCGTGTCAAACTTCACTGTAATCATCATATGGAATTATCAATAAAGAACCAGGATTTAGGCAACTGTTAATGGTGAGAGAGAGCTATATCTATACTTTCTTGTTTTATTAGCATTCCATTAATTCTCTCAAGTCACTGACATATGTAAATGAAAGAAGTTTTTAGGTCTTGAACAGAAGAAAATGCTAGGCTGTTGTATTTATTGCTTACAAATGCAAATTGTTTCCCTTTAGTTATTAGGTGCCCTTAAACAATGGTGCAACAATAATTTAGTTAACATACCATGTACGATGTTGTAGTTATTATAAATTAAAAATAATCTGGAACTAATTTAGAGTATCTACTCTAAACAGGAAGGTGTACATAGGGCTATGTATACATATACAGCCCTGCATATGTAGGCGTTTCGAATCCAAGCAAATTCTGGCTGGTGCAAAGAGCCTTAGAGAAAATTCCAACATAAGCTGATCTATAATCGATCAAATGCTGTTGATAAAAACAAACTAAAATATAATGAAATGACAGCAAGGAGAATGGAAACTTTCAAGGAATCTTGTAGAAAAATATCAAAAATTATGCCTGTTCTTTGTTTGATGTCCAAACATTTTATGGTTAGATACAGTAAAATATCTCCAATTCCTAAGAAAGGAACTCATTACAGCTCCTTATTGAAAGATTAACATATAAAAGTGAACAACAAGCAAACATGCAAGACTTTACTCATACCATCAAAAGCTAGACATATTGAGAAGCATAACAGTACCTGAATTATAAGACAACCATGAAAAATAACACTTTGATGTACAACAGCATAAAATATCTAGCACGGAAAAACTTTCTAGCCATTTAACGTGCAATAAAATATAACAACAAAACAACCATTCAATTTCAATCAGTAATTGGAAACTTACTAATGACCCAATTACTAAAAAAAATATACATTTTCTACAATAACCAATTACAGGAGAATTCATCTATATTTCTAATCAAACTCTGTACCAACAAACATATGTAATACAACACAATGAAACTATATAAACAGAGTGGATTACACTAAAAATAGGGAAAGCATAGTAAAATTTCAAGATTATGAATTTCCCTCAATGGAGGAACAAACCTAAAGGGATACTCCTTATTGCTGTTGAGTGCATGGCACTGACGTGATCCACCCTCCAAACATCCCAATTTGAGAGATGAAGTACTAAACACTGGTTTGTTAGAGAAGCTAAAAACACTCTTACTGCGGCTAAGTACAGGCCGGACATTAATGTCTAACTCAACGAACTTGAGAGGCACAGGATAGGTAGAGGCGGGAGCCAGTCGTCTGATAAGCTGTGTTGTTGCTGGAATAGTTATGGCTTCCTATGTAAATGATGTTAGAGCAATGATGAAAAAGAAAGGCAATATGTAACAACTGTAAAAACTAATTACAATTCTGGTTTTGTCAAGTTCAATATAGGTTTTAATTAATCAAAAAAACATAGCAAGATTTGTTTACTTTATAAGTAAAACAATCTATGCATTAATTCCTTCCTTAGCTTAGTCCATCACAGTTTCTACATTTTACTGTTTCAAAAATTACAATTCAAGTGAAATTTTGTAAATGGGGAAACTTTTTATATCAGTATGCATGGGATACCAAAAGACGAACTACCATACCATCTATGCTGAAAACAAACTAGAAACTAAACCCCAGTAAAAAAGAAAAACAAACAGCACTTATCAACTAACTTGATAATGAAAGAGTCTGAAAAATTTCACCATCCAGAAACAAATATTGTCATATAAACAAAAAAACATGCTGCCATAAATTAAATATAAAATCCCAAAAATACCCATAAAAAGTCTCATAAATATATTGAACCTACAATTAGAGTTTAATAGAATATAAATACACACACATATAATTCTATTAAACTCTAATTGTAAGTTCAATATATTTATGAGACTTTTATGGATATTTTTGGGATTTTTATATATATATATATATGTATTTTATATATATTTATATATATATATATATATATATATATATATATATATATATATATATATATAGTCAGTTAGATTAGATAGATAGATAGACAGATAGATAGATAGATAGATAGATAGATAGATAGATATAAGTACAGACAAACCCTACTTATGAGCTTTCAACTTACAAACTTTCAGAGATATGAACAGACAGAATCACAAGTTAACATTGTGTTGGGGGTACTCCCCTTTGCCACCCATAAGTTCAAATTTTGCTGCAGGTGCCTATTCCACTAGTAAGAATTTTTGCAAAGAACAGATGAACATGAGGAAGAGGAAGAACCTGTTCCTTTAACCCCTTCCCTGATTATCCCAAGTATTCTCGTGACTAACTACCATGTATTCTTCTTAATATTTGTTCATACTCTTACAATATTCCTACTTATTTCTATTTTCCTGATTTAACTCGGTCTGTGAAGAATACCCATTGTCTGTATTTCCCATTTTCTATATTTAATGTGTATTAAAAAAATGCAGTATTATAAGGAATTACTTCGGATGTTAGAGAGGTAAAAAAAGAAAATAAAATTTGGATGCAAGCAACATTCAAAATGTAATATTCTTTTTACTTTTCTAACTTCCACAGTAATAACTTACAATACTGCATGATGTAATAAATGCATACTAAATATAGAAAACAGGAAATATAGGAAATGGGTATTCATCACAGACCGAGTTAAATCGGGAAGATAGACAAGTAGGAATATTTTATTAAAATAAATTGGGAAGATAGACAAGTAGGAATATTTTATGAGTGTGAACAAATATTCTCATGACTGTAAGAAGAATACATGGTCTTTAATCACAAGAATACTTGGGATAATCTGGGAAAGGGTTAAAGGAACAAGTTCTTTTTCTTCCACATGTTCTTCTGTTCTTTGCAAAAATTCTTACTAGCAGAATAGGCACCCAGAGCAAAATTTGAATGTAAACATCAACAAAAATTATGCCAAACATATATACTATATGGAATCTTCTATGGATCCAGTTTCATAACCACAAAATATCTTCAAATTTCCTCAAATAGCTTAAGCTGAACTGGCCAAATCATATAAAGCTTATTCATGCTATTCATAGGCTGATTCTTTCTCGCAAGAACAGCTAACGTCAACAACATGTAAATATGATTTTTATAAAGCTTCTGTGAACTAGTTTTCAAATGTTTTTTTATTACAGTATCAGATATCACTTCTTTGTTAATGATTATGTATAATGAGTAATCCCAGGCTCTCACAACAATATAATCTGGATAAAGTCTTAAATGATAATATTGTTTATATATTAATCAAATAATAATAATTCTTGCAATCCAACAACAGACTTCCAAAGAGGACAAATTTTTCAGGTGATTCTCTTGTCATCAAAGGAAGCTGCTGTTCTTTGTGAGAATGTCTACTGCCTGATTGGCCGAGTTACGACTAAAAACAGTATGTACCTATTTTTTACAAACTGTTACTAAGACAAGTTTATAAATGCTAAAAAAATTGTTGTTGCTCCTGGTCATGCCATTCTCCATCAAATTTTCATTCCAAAACTGTTATTCTGTTTATATAATTATTTTTACTAATGAGATTTCATTTCCAAATAGTATGAATAGGTAGAGTGTGTGCAAGGCCTTGCCAGCAATAGGCTATGCCATTCATCAAATTCCACAGTAGGTTAGTGCAAACTTTTTTATCTTTAGCCTAAATCTAATTATATGCCCTTCAGATATGAAAATGGTGAGATTAAAATTGATCAAGTTAACACTTTATTATAAGTACTAAAAGAAAAAGACAGTAAACAGCACTTCATACTTTATTTCTCCCTGTAGGGTACCAGGTTATTCTTGGGTATGCAGATTTTCCTGTTATTCATATTCTTAAGGCCTTGAGACATTCAAATAAGAGGGGATTTGTAGTATAGCCCCTGTGCCTCAAAACAGAAATAACTACAGCTCATGTTAAATCTGTGATCTTAACAATACTGAAAATTCAGAAACTGGACATTTTCAATATGATACAGAACACAACAAAACATAAAAGTTTAATAACACAAAGCCACCCTCATTAAATATACAATAATATAAACAAAAATATTAAAGGGCAACGTGTTTTCCTCTGATTATGAATCATCAACTAATAATGACCTAAGAAAACCTTATTAAGTAGCATCATTATACAGAATGTAAGTTCCATACCTCCAAGACGAAGTGCCACATTCTCCAGTTTGATATCCACTGGGCACTGCAAATGATTAGTCAATAATAAGGCTGATCTCACTGTCACAAGTTTCCTTGCAGATCCATCTAGTGTTACAGCCATGACTACCCTAGCACTAGGCAGTTCATAGCCCTGAAAATTCAAAACAAAATACTTTTGCACTTGAAATCTGTAAAAAAACCTTTATACAATATTCAATTTGAATTTTGTGCCAGGTAAATATTTCGACACATCATGGAGAAAAAGTATGAGATACAGGAAAATTGGTTACACAGTTGGTCAGCACAAAAAGTTTTGAATGTTAAACTTAGTGGTTTGGCATATCAAATTTGTAGTTTATTTAATACTGCTGAAATTATCATCACTTAATTGCATCTTTGAAATGTAAAAAATACTGTCAATAATAAAAATTGATATCTTCAATATTACATAAAAAAGAGGAATAAATCACCAATGACCTCTGAGTCATATGTGCTTTATCAAAATTTTAAATTCTGCAACAACATATATTTCTTCTAAAAGATAAAATCTTACAATGGATGATGCTGATGATGGCTGTGAGGATGCTAAACGAAAGAATACCCCAACTTTGTCCACCGTAACAGGTCCAACTGGTTTCCAGCCCTCTACTTGCACTAATAACTGATGAACTTTCAACTCATGAGTATCACGATGTCTCTGTTTTCCACGTCCCTCAAAAGAAAAGGGAACTGTATTGCCAGCAGGAACGGAAGTCCACTCCAATTCAGGTATCTTGTTCAGTGTCAGGTTCTCCATATCTGCCATACTAAAAATGTAAATTGGAAAATTAATTCAAAATCATCCACATTCATAACTTTTTGACAGGTTTTCCCTTTGTGGGAAATGACTTTAAAAGTGACTTAAATTGATAATAGTTACAGTAACAAAAGATTAATATTAAGCTTTTAATAACCTGGTGACTTATTAAATCCAACAGTGTTGATTCCCAATTAGAGCATTCTGCTTTCTAAGTAATTAATAATAATAACAGACTTCCCTATACATCATAAATAGACAAGGTATAGGAGACTTAAACTTAATCTGCCATTCCTATATGAATAATGCAACACACTAAAATTCCAGTAATCTGCCATTCATTATACAAATGGTGGAAAGTTAACATTAATTTTTCAATTTTAACAGACAACATATGATGTCATTATCAAGCAACTACTGACTTGGACAATACAATTATGTTTGCTACCATCACCATCACCCTCACCATTAGTGCTTGGCATCAGATTTCCTCTTTATGGGATAAATGAGAAATGAGCTCTCAGTGATCTCCTTGTCTTGTCTACTTTGAACATGAATTGCTATCTGGTATAGGCCTTCATTTACACCCTTTCTAAAGATTTTCTGGGCTTTCCTACTGGGCTTAAACATGCTACTTCCATATTACCAAAGCACATTCCTGCTAATCATTACTTGCCCAGACCATCACATGACATTCCTAAGCAATTTTTTTTTTACTTAGAAAATGATATTTCAGTGTATTCCATGAATCCTTTCCACCTTGAAGTTATATATCTCATAAATCTCATTTACTCTTGCTTGTATGTCCCTATCTCTTTTGCCTAAGAGAGTGGACGATTTATGTACTTGTCTCAAAACATTTTTTCTTCTAACTTAACAGACACTCTCATGTATCAACAGCCTCGCAATAACTACCAATCTTTCCTGTCTGTTCTTCTTTTATACATTTTTGGTGTTATAAATCTTCAACTACATCTATATTTTGACAGTTATATACAACATCCACATTAGTAAATTGACTTTAGCTGTCATTCCAACCGATCTGTTTTAGACAGATGACTTTCCCATTTTTGCAATTTTTGGGATGTCTGCTGTTAACACAGGGTCACTACAGTAACCCAAAGTTTTGCTTCATTCATTAATATGATAAATTTGAACTGATATAAATTTAATTTTAGTAAAGATAATTTGATCTTTGATAATACTGAATTGCTGGTGACAGAAAATACATTTAAAACTTTTGACAGTTAGAAGCATTTTGGACATTGCACCAATGCAAATTTGGCATTGATGCAATTTGGCAGACAATGCACCAAAAAATCAACTTCAGACCAAACAGACCTTATAAGCAACTTTTATAAGAGGGGGAACTAAACAACAGAAAATTATTTTACTTCAGCAGTTGTGGGTTCTCCAAAATTATAAAACCCATACACATCTAACCAAAATTTTTTTGTGGAGGGTAGGGCATTAGTTATAAGGCTCTTTTGAGTACTGCCAACATCACTTGGGTGTGATGGCAAAATTTGTCAAGTAGGTTGTGTGTGTGAGATGTTGCACCTAGTTAAAATTCAGAGTATCTATTTACAACAGTCAAATACAGACACTTCTTATGTTAAATAAATATAATGTTTTAATAAAATTGATGTTTACATTTGGTTTTATCAATTTACAGTACTATACCTATAAAATGCATTATTATTAGTGCAGTAGTCTATGTTTTAGGATGAAAAAAATGTGAACACTGTGCTCATGCTCTTTCACACTTCAACTTTTTGCTTCATTTTTCTGGAACATCTTTCATTTTCTTTTTGAAACCTTCAAAATCATTTTTCTATGGATTGAGTCTAAAATTACCATCATCATTGTCATGTTTGTTCCTAATTGCTGACAGCTGACTAGAACACTGATTTTTTTAAATAATTATTTCAGTGTACTTTTATGATTTATGCATTTGTTCAGCTCATTCAGGTTGGAAAACAATACCACAATGATTCATTTCTCTCTGGTTTTTCAAAATTTACAGATATTACTGTAGAGTTTTTCAAGACTGTCAATATTTAAAAGTTCTCCCAATTATTTTCATTTTATTTTCTTTTGTGCATTTTTAAACAATATTCTTATAAATGCATTACACTGGATTTGTTGACCTATTATTATTATTATTATTATTATTATTATTATTATTAATGTCATTTCAGGATGTACTATTAATGTCATTTCAGGAGATACTAAATTACTGTACATTTCTACATGGTCACATGGGTCACCTACAGAATCTGTTCTTTAGTGATGTGAAAATTTCAGGACTGTGAACTTAAACCACTGGACAGCAAGGAGGGAAGATACCAAAGAGATCAGATGCAGAGTAGACGGACAGCATGCACCAAGAGAGGATGGGGGGTGAAGGGAAACTGTAAAAATCTTGGAACCATGCACAGTTTGCCCTGCAATGAATACTGTCCTCAATGAATATTGTCCTATGGGATACATTTTGCTGTCTTATTTATTACCACATAGTTTTATGAGACCACTGGGTGATATTAAAGTATACAGTTGACCACAGGCATTAGTGGGGAATGCGTACCACCACCCCCCACAAATAGCTAAAGCCGTGAATACTTAAAATCCATCAAAAAATGCTTATAACTGCCTATTTTGGTAGTTCAGAACTTCAGACACCAAAAAAAAACTCTAAAAATGCTTATACCTGAGTATTTTAATAGTTTTATCATAAAAAGTGCATTAAGTCACAAAAATTATATGAAAATACAGTAATTAGTGATTATTTCTCTACAAAAATACCGTGAATAGGCGAATTTTCTGCAAATAATGCGTATATACCTTCCACAGAAAAATCCGTGAATAGGCGTGGTCCACTGTACTCACAGGGTTCCCCAAATGAACTTGTTATCAAATTAGGACTGAAAATATCAAGTAAGGCAAGTTGAAGCTAGGGAAGGGAATGGATGATGAGTAATGGGCAAAAAGCAATGCAGCTCAAAAGCTGCTGCAAGGAACCTTAGTATCATCTGCTAGGCACACAATAAGTGGCACCTTGAATGCCTGATCACTAAAATCATTTCCTTTATTTTTGAGGTGGTGAATTAAATACCTATTAAAATACATACTTTCAATTATGACTTTTAAAAATCGCTTCAACCTACTGCACGACATTGTAAACCTATGATAAATATATTAACAGAAAAACAATTAAAAAATACGAGCCAAAGAGCACTGGGCTTTCTTACCTGTCCGGGGTTGTTGTTAAAGTTGCAAAAGAAAGATCACATCCAGTGTCATTCTTCAAAGCAAAGGGTATAAATGGCGAACGTCTACGATATCCCTGAGGACTAACAACCATAGCTTTCAAACCCTCTTCTCCAGATATCATGCTGTTTTCTCCTTCAAGCCTGTTGAAATCACAATAAGAATTTATAGTTACAAAATATCAATAAAGACTACCACTCATGTTGGATAGCAAATTTCAATCATTAACCTTTAAGGGACGGGCTAAATATATATCTAGCACACCCCCAGACTGGGCAAACTTTAAGGTTTGCCAATTTAAGAAAAAAACACATCAATGGAAACAAAAAATTCTAAAAATTTTTCCCTACTTTCCATAGGAAGTTGAAAGTGACTACTGTATTTACAACTCTGGGTGGGGCCTCTTTTCCTACACACTCATAAAAATATGTTAATTTTACCAAGTTATGCACGTTTTTTCCTAATAATTTATTTTATTTTTTCTAAAATTATAATTACAGCTCACACAATATCATAAAAGATAAGAACTAAAATCAGTGACAAATTCTGAATATATACCATATATTTTCGTGCATAAGAAGACCTTTAGATAAGACGAGGTAAAAAATTATAACAACTTTTCATGAATTTATCTCATATCTGCAGTATAAGACGACTGCTAAATTACAAAACCATCTGTGTTTAGGCTAGCTTTTGCAACAACAGGTATCTCATGGAATATTAGTTATGTAAAGATGATGTTATTACAAATGCTATTTTACTGACTGTATCCTTAGAAATTCAAAATACCGTATATACTCGCATATCATGTGACTTTTGTAGACCTAATTTTGAAGCTGATCTCAAGGGGGTCGCATCATACATGAAATATAAAATTAGCGTATGTAATATTCACATACAGCATTAGTATCGTATTATAAAATACAAACATAATGAATATGCATCTTTTCCATGGATCTTTTAACAAGTTATGCTTTACTTCACTGTATCCCGTAATATTGTACGTATTCGCATATTACTAATTGTATTATAAAATACAAACATAGAGATCATGCGCCATTTGCAATGTTTAGGCTTTCGTGACTGTGGACAACCATACCTTCCGGGAGTTTTTGTTTCGGCATCAATTCAATTTCCGTTTAAAGATCACCATGGGGGCAGGTTTCGTCCCATTTGCCATACACGCTAAAACAACAATAAAATGTGTTCTTTCATGCCTAGTAGTTCTTATTAAAATACTTTTCTCTCCAGTTTTATTTACGGTCGAGTTTGATGGCATATTGAAGTTTAGGAGTTTCATGCATGTTGCTGATGCATGATAATTTATAGTCATTAACACTTGAACATTTTTGTTTTCTCAGTTTCAGCTACAACTTGCAGCTTAAATTTAGCAGTATATTTCCTTGGGGTCTTTTCTCCATAGTGAAGAAGGGTATAATGTAAAATATATATCAGTCCTGTTCTACTTAACGTCATTTGTAACATAACTACAGTAATTGTTTACTGTCGTATGATGGTTGAAATGCAAGAAAAACAGCTGTCGTTATCCGATTCGGTTGTTCATAGCCACGGCCTAGATCATGTTCATAGCAAAATAGTTGTTTCTTGTTTGGTTGTTTATGGCTGTGCTCGTTTACTCAACGAGTATAACGTAACTAACGATACTTTTATCATTCATTTTACTTTTTTAACTTATTTAACTAGAAGATGGGATAAAGAGATGGAGTAAAAGAGGTTGGTCCATAGTAATCTGGTCTCTCAAAAAAGGAAGGCCCAGGTAGGTCTGCCAGGGAAGGTACCAGTACATAAGAGGTCTGAAGAACCCCAGGTAGCGATTGCACATGTGCGCTTGGCAACGACAGCAACGGTACCACTAGCGAGAGACCAGGGGTGGTCCTGAAGGCCCAGGTAGGAGGCCTACCAGAGCTACTACCGGTACACTAGGGGTCCGAAGAACCCCAGGTAGCAGTTGCACCTGCGCGCCCACAACGGGAACAGAGGTACCACATACTGCTAGCAAGAGACCAGGCCTGGTAACAGTAGACCAGGTAGGTGGGGTGCCAGGGCCAGTACTGGTGGGGTGCCAGGGCCAGGGCCAGTACTGGTGGTCTGGGTAGGTGGGCTACCGATACACCGGGTTCCAGAGTTGGTAGCAGTTGCACCCATGCCACGAGCAAGAGGCAACCTTCCTCTTCCTCTGTTTGCTAGCTCTGGGAAAAGAAGGGGGAGGAGGTGACAGCACACGACGATGAAGATGAAAACGAAGGCAACAATGACAACTTCCTACTCCTCTTCCTGACTTTCCCAAGCATGCCTTTGTCAACAATGTGAAGAGAACATCACTCAGAGATGATGTAAATGGCAGTGGCTGGGAACTCAATCCCGATATTGCATGAGGAGTTACCAAGGGAGTAAGGGCAGGCCCACAGCTAGCAGAGCAGACAACATGGCCAGTAAGTCATTCCAGGCAAATGAGCAGACAAGCCCTAGAGCCTAAGAGTGACAATTAGGTTCAAAGACACTACTCCTCTTCCTGACAGCCCTAGAGAGTTACATAACTCTCTAAGGCTCTTGGCCTCTACAACACCTGAAAAAGAAGTCGGGTTAGATTGTTACTACATTTGTGCCTCAGCGCGACATACGATAATAAATAGGATCAACCTCAAAAAAGTGAAGACCGAATACACATGACAGTGCCTATCCCAGCAGTTTCCTCTTCAAAAGTACTAAAGTGATTGAGTGGTTTGCATATAATTATACCACAAACAACAATTACAGTTTGTATATAATTATACCACAAAACAATAATCACACAAAAATATATCAACAAAAACAAAAACAAAAGAAAGCAAACGGCAGTTGGGCAGAGAAGTGCATAGACACCTTCACATGACAGCAGCTGTACGCAAAGTGGAGTGCAGACCAACGAGTAGGCAGGGCTTCCCCCCTACCACCGGTAGTTAAAGACTTTGTCTTTAACTACCAGCTGGTTTCCACAAGCTGAAGGTTTGTATTAGTGTAGGAACAAAAGGTATTGTACCTCTTTTAAAAATCCAGCCACTCATACTAAAGTAATTAACAACAACTCTCAGACAGAAAATCCAAGTCACCTTTATTTCTTTAAACAACAACCAAAAACAATATACCTAAAACCTTGAAGAAGGCCAAGCTCATCTATTGATCTCACCTGTCTCTGTAATAATAATCAGTAGTCCAATTGCTTTTTACTAACTGATACAACTCAAGCAAAGTACTTGTGATATTAACATTGACTGTGTCATCTGTTTGTACAGAGAGCCTTAAGCGTTCACCACTAAGGTCACGTGAAGGACTCTTGTCCCATTCAGCTCGGCACCTGAAAAAAGAATTAAATTCATTTAATCTGCATGAAGTTCACAGAATTCTATAAAAAAATTTCTGAATGCAAATTCTTGAAAGGTAAACACCACTTTTGGAGCTTGCTGAGTTTCTTCTTAGTCTCTGTCATTTTCCTATTTATCTTTTTTGTTTGCATTCATCCCTAATCTTCTTGGGCCCCATGTTGACTTACTTATCAGCCCTAGAATCACCAAAGAAAAAAACACAGAAACATGAGAAAGTTTAGCCAAGTTGTACGCTGAGCAACAGCTATAGGTAAACTCACCACTTTCCCTCTGTTTCAGTCGGGAAACACACACATGACTCATCCCCCCCATAACTATTCTAGCCAGTCACATTTGTTAAGCCGAGCAACAGGCAAAACAGTCAACCAAAGAGGTAATTTATACTCATTGTTCACATAACAAATTGTTTGACTTGAGAGCTGTTCAAATATCAATACTACAATAAAATAATAAAAAATTTTAGACAAAATGCAATGAGCATAGCAAAAAAAAATTAAGCATTCAGAACATACAAATTCTTCAAGTTCCTACAAAAAAATACTGCTACAGCACAGTATACCATTAACAAAAATACAGTGGATAAATTAAATTATGAATGTAGACTCTGCAAATAAGCTATCAATGATTGGTTAAGCTTACCAACAATAACGGAATTAAAAACCTACTTTAAAGCACTGTGTAAGTATGCAAGAAAGCACTGTATAAGTACGCAAAAATATTCTAAATCAAGAGGTTCTCAGAACTGATCTCAAATTCCTGGGTATCACTATGACCCACTGAAATCAAATCAGTTATACATGTACTGAGGCTTAAGCAACTAAAGCTAAGTAAGCTGCCTACAAAAGGTACAAAGCTATTTTGTTTACTACTTTGCCATCATCACAGCGGAAACAGAGAGAGAGTGCCCAGATAGCCCCATAACATAAAAATGAAATGTGATATGCAAAACCAAACCTAATTACAGAAATATATTTACAGTATAAAGAAAGAATGACATACAATACAAATAAGTATCACAGTCCAACCTCTTAAATCCGGCATTTCATGGTCCGGGAACTCTCATTAACCGGAACGATTTTGAATCAGCTGCCATTATTTCTTGAGTGGCTATGTGGGTGGCACTAAACATTTCAGGTTTTGTATTCTTTCGGATTTTGCAACCGAAGCTTGCTCCGCAAATATACACGCACAGTTTATTTCTAACAAAAACATTCTGTGAAACTCAAGAATATACAGCATACAAAACAACCGTTACTTGCGTTTATACTCGTGTATCATCCGAACTCCTGTATCACGCAATCATTAAAATTTCGTTCAAAAACATGATTTCAACATATACATCATGTTAATGCAATATGTACTTTCAGTATATTACACTAGGCTAGGTTTTCTATGCCTGCCTCTGTTTCAGTAGATACCACTGGTAATGCAGAAGCTATTACTGTATATCTGAGTTAGCTTCTAACTAATAAACAGGCCTAGAAGCAAAAGTTCATTAGCTTAAATGTGAGTCTTCACACATTAAAAAAACAAAAGCAGCAGATTTTTAGGTTGTTGGTGAAAAAGAAAGACAGTAAAGTCTGAGGTGCCAGAAAACATTGAAAGGTGCCAAGAGATCATAACTTGATGGGATGCTTTTAAAGTGATTTAAGCTCCGACGAACCAAAGGTGTAAGCATTTCCAGGTAGATACTTACGGAGCAGGCCAAGAATTTTCAAAGGAACTAAACCTAATGGGTAACAGTGATTATTCATATGCCTTGTTCTATTTTTGATAACATAGCAATGTATATGTGGATGAGCTGGCAAGACTTTGTTTACATAGGGTTTTTTTTAGGGGAGATTTCTATCATCCAGGAGTTCTGTGGTCTGGCAATAGCCTGGTCCCAAGGGAGCCGGTTTAAAGAGGTCGCACTGTAGTATTAATTTATGAAAATCCCAACCATCACAGAAAAGTATACTGTAATAGGAATCTTGTTTATCAAAGTAAATATACTTACACCCAAGGCTCTAAAAAAGGCTCCCAACCAGACAAGGCACGATTGTAGTAGTCAACTGAGAGTGTGCACCCAGAAGACCCTTTTCCTTGATAATCCTGCAAAAATAAAAACAGCCAAAGGTTAATGAAAATGTTTATAAAATTTTACATACAAAATTGTTCCAAAAGATGGCAGAGAATACAAATTGTACATACCATTCATAAATTTACCACCAATAATAGGTACATAAATCTTTCTGGAACACAAAGCTCCATTATTTTTGTAAATGAGACCAATTTTGCACCACCTTGAATGTTAACACCTTGTACAGTAAAGCCACTGTTTTAGCCTATTCTTGCTGTTAGCGCCGTAACCTGATGCAATATCAAGTTCCAGTGCTGTAAAACGTCACTAATGGCACTGAAAAGGCGCTGTAAGATCGAATCTACCTTAAGTCGCTGTCGCCATAAGTCGGTGACGCACTGTACTCCAACTCCCTCTTTTCACTGCCATAAGTGTTAATTCCAAAAGTATCTAGTGCTTGGCTTAACAGCCTAAACCTCATAAAATCAATCTTTAGTGAATTTTATGCTGTATATTGTATAGTATTTTCATCTAAAAATTCCAATAATGACAGTCAATCAAACACTGGCAAAGATTACTTGATATAAAAGCGGGTAACAGGCAACACAGTCAAGATGCATGTATATTATTTTGTAATAATAAAGCAGTTTGAAATAAAAAGAATTTTTTTTATAGAATTAAACTGCATGCACACTGAGATTTCTGACAGCTGATGAATATAAAATGAGACATGTACGAGACTTTGTTGATGTAGGTTATTACTGTTCTTTACACTAGTAAACTGTACTTTTGATACTGTGGAGTACTGCTACATATTCCTTTCAATTTAGATTATGTTACTGTAATTATTTTTAAAAATGCAAAACAATCATATGTTAATGTCACATAGCACATACTGAAATTTAGGCACCCTAGGATACAAATGACTGTTCATGTAGCTACAGTTATGATGAACATTAAATATACTGTAAACTTGATATATTTTACATATACAGTGTTGTATAAGCAGGCACATCACATGAGACTGCATGAAATGTAGACATACAGTGTTGGAGCATAACAATTTAAATAGCTGATGAATGCAAACAATGATGACTTGTTGATGTGGATTTTGTTAACATTTTCATTGCAAAACTGGAATTTACATTTTTTACCACAATATAATGTAATATATATTGCATTACATTACTTTAACTGTTGATATATAAAGCCTTTGCTAGGTATAGGTTATGTAGCTAAAGTACTGATGCAGCTTTCAGTATATATTTTGTTTAAGAAATCTTTTCCTTAAAATGTTCTTATTTGGCTGCTTATTGTACGTACATCATAAAATGTGATGTCCTGTTCCCAGACTTTAGTCTGATACTTTTACCAGAATGAATTCATTCTCTATTTTATTTAATCATGTGTGTGTATTTTTTCTTTTCAATTTTATCTCCTTGCTTCACATGTGCATTAATAAAGTGTGGTGAAAACTCCTGGTGAAGTGTTTTCACTGTCAGCTGAGTGTCGTTTCACTGCTTTTTATTGTCATCACAGTATCTAGCAAAAGAGAATTATTGTAAGTACATTTCATGGTTGATTTGAGCAGGAGACTGCTTTTGTATATATATATACAGCTAGTAGTTTTTCTTGTTGTTCTTGTATATATGCTTGATACCAATCAATATTTTTTTTTAGTCTAGTGTAAACTTCTTGGATCACAGACATATACAAAAGGATGGGAAACGGTTGTATATTAAAAGATGCATAGCCATACAGGAAACAAGTATTTTAACTGATAGACTAAACACATGTAAAGAGAAAATTCTTTGCTGAATGGGAACTCAAGAACTGTGAAGTGAATGTGCAGTTCTGTCAGTCAGCAGATGATTTTGTTCTTAATTATGAATGAAATGGCTACAATCTGTAAAGATAAAAAAATGTGGGTTAAAATACTGTTTGTTGTAAAACAAATGTTAGTGATGATGAAGCTACATATATGAACTATTACTTACTTGCTTCAAGCCTAAATGGGAAAGAGAAACTTCCAACAAAGGCACATCACAATCTCCACAATCATCAATAACACAGATGTTGACGCTGCCAGTTTTTATTTCAATTGCATGGAAATTGATGGCACCTGCTGCCCCTTGATCCTGCAACTTTACAGTAGGGGCTGGAACTGGTTGAGCATTGTGAGTAAGCCATAGAGCTGCATCATCAAGTCTTCCTCCACATTCATCTAGAGCACGAGTACAATCGGTAGGATGAAATCCGAGGGCAGATAACTTTTCCACTTGGGCTGTTTGACAAAATTAATATCATTATTTACTACTTTACAAGGCAAAAAGCGACAGAGAGAGAGAGAGAGAGAGAGAGAGAGAGAGAGAGAGAGAGAGAGAGAGAGAGAGAGAGAGAGAGAGAGAGAGAGAGAGAGAGAGAGATTTTCATGAAATGTAGTACAATAATCCTAATAAAAATGAGCCATTAGTGTAAGCCATATACTGTAACAGATTAACAGCTTACACACTGAGAGGAAGCAGAAATGCACTTGTATTCTACCTATACCAGCCATAACAACAATCTAAAAGCTGAGTACTTGGATGGCCAGAAAGATAAAAGCAAAAGAAATGGATGAAAAGCACAACACAGAGAGTAATTCATTCAGGGACAAAGGATTGCAAATGACCTTCGTTCTGTTTAAGCTACAGCTGGAGATAGTAAGTAGTAAGTTCCCATGCAGAGGTATATTTTTTTACACTTAGAGTATTACAGTACCTTCCTTTACACATAAAGTACTATCTACTTTTATGCAACACCTACAGTGTGATAGTCCCTACAAAGAAAATTTGCATCCATCTACAATTCTACAACCAGACTGCTTTCCACTGTAATGATCAGTGGAACACTAAATAAATTATATCTTGAAACACTTGTCATGAAGCTGTTTGTGAAGATTACTCCAAATCAAACTGTGCAACTGAAGTTTCATGGTGAAAAAGACCATGGTCTAATCGTAATTTCCCATGATATAAAATACAGTGGACCCCCGACTATTCACTGTTCAGCATTCGCAGATTCAGTTATTCACGGATTTTTTGTCAAGAAATATTCACTGATTACTGTATTGTCATGTTATTTTCATGACTAAATACATTTTTTATGAGAAAAAAAGATTTACTAATTTTCAAATATTAATATTAATGTAAACACAACAAAATAACAATAAAATATATATTTTTTCAATGCATATTAAATATTTAGGTATTGCACAGTACCTGTGAATTCCTAGTGTTTCTACTATGGACTGTAAAAAGAAATCAGGAGTGCTTCAATACTGTATGAGAGAATATGGCTGTGCCTGAATTTGGGGGTAACTTTATTAGTTTTCACACTTAGCTGTAAGCCATATATTTTTAAGGATAATATTGTAAGATGACTGAAAAGATAATAAAGTGTTTTAGGATGATAGTTTAAGGTACATTTGGTGCTTTAACTATTAATCTAGGTAGTGAACTTTTAAAATAGGCAGTTATAAGCATTTTTAGATGGGGTCTTTGGTGTTTCAACTACTAAATACACAGTTATAAGCATTTTTAGAGGAGGTTCCAATATATCGCGGATTTTCGGTATTCGCAGGTAGCTGAGGTACCTAACCTTCACGAATAAGAGGGGGTCGACTGTATTCCTCATTTTAACGGTGTAAACAAACCTTTGAAGTTTCACCAAAAACAAATGCTGCTACAGTACTACAGTAAAGTATGTATCATTTCTCCATTAGAAGAGGGAGAAAAGTCTGAACTGACGGTGTGACTTTGGAAACAGTCTCACAAACTTGAGATTTTAAAATATATACCAATAAATAAACCAATTACTTTCAACTTACCTTGAAAATTAGCTGGCTGTGATTTCTCAGTGGGAGATGGTTTCTTACTACTTTCCCTTTGTTTGGGAACTGACTCAAATATTTGTTGGAACATTTTCATATCATGGTAACTTAGGCGGATGTTTAGCTGATGCAAAACCACCTGCCACAATGTAAATATTTTTATTAGTTGAAAAGATCTCATAATATTCCATAATTAACAAAAATTTCAATGTAAATCTTCCTACCACAACGCAATATACTTATTAGTTGAAAAGATCTCATAATATTCCATAATTAACAAATATGTAAATCTTCCTACCACAATACAAATAAACAGTACTTATTAGGTGAAAAGATCTTACAATATTCCATAATTAACAAATATTTCAATGTAAATTTTTCTACCACAATGCAATATACTATACTTATTAGTTGAAAAGATCTCATAATATTCCATCATAATTAACCTATACTTCTATGTAAATCTTCCTACCACAATTAAACATTACAATTTCTAAAAGAAATATAATGTACTAAGCAAAATATTTACAATTAAATGAACAGTTAAAAATAAAAGAAATAACAAAATATAATACTGTAAAAATCAATTCAACATCATAAAATATGTGCTCTGAAATTTAGTTGCATACAGTTACTCTTCATATTTCAAGATGAGAGTGAATTATGAGACAAAAAATGCCAGTAACGTAGCTTGGACATGACAAAAAGGATATGGTGCTGTATATAATTTAAAAAAAACTGACTAACCCAATGAGATCTTTTATTTCAAAGATCAATGGTTTAATTAAGCAATTAAGAAATACAGTAATTTATATTACTATACAACGAAAATAATGGTTTTCTCATATCTAAAAAACCTTAAAGTATTGCACATCTTGTGTCTACAATTTAAGGTAAGTATTCTGACACTGAAGCCTCTAGCAAGTAAGTATTAATGTTGAAACACTTGCTTAAAAAACTTTGGTAAAGTATACAATTAAAAAAAATAAAAGAATACTGTAATGGAACTCCCATTACCTCAACTGTGTGCTGAACTGGCATAGAAACATTGGAGATGTCAACAGGCTGATTCTGACCCATTTTGTCATTCACTTCTAAATTAATAGTGACAGGATCAATTATTGAAAGCGCAGTATCATCTTCCAAGCCCAGGATACACGAGTAGAGCTCACACTGATTTAGGTTACATGACAGAGGGCGTTCTTGATGTTGTGGTCTGTAGCTAATAACAGCAGTACTCTGAGGAGATTATGAATGATTAAATGGGTACACAGTATGCATAACTACAAGAACAGTACATTCAGGCTCATATAACTTACTTCCAATTACATATAAGGTTATCTTCTAGTAATCCATTGCTTCCTACACTATCAATAACAAGAATAAGTACAAAAAGATGTAAAAAAAACACTATGCTTCCTAACTATCAGTAACAAGAATGAGCACAAAAAGATGTAAAAAAACAAGTCTCGAGTAAAATAGTTAATCTACTCTTCTATCCATATTCCTACCAAATATTCAATCCTACAAATCTTTTTCTCTCCCCAACTTCTTACCTAAATTATATGTTGCTGTAAAACTACAAAGCTATCACCACTGATCCTTGTAGCACCAGAATGTGACTCTATTATTAGAGAACTATAATGCCTCTATGTCAGTTTATACCTGTCTATATCTATTCTCTCATCTAATTCTTCATCATTTATTGAAAATGTTAGTCCAACTCTTTTCACCATTTTGAGTGCTAAGTTGATCTGTCCTAGAAAAGATGATATAAACTCTGTGGTCTGGCTAAACTTATTGATGACAGCAGCTGAATGTTCCAGTTAGTTGAAATTTTTTTTTATGGTTTTATTATGTAAATAGTGTTTTTTATAGGACTAACGATTTACATTTAATAATATAGTCTCACAGATATCCAGTGCCATCGTCTCTTTGCTTATTTATTGTAGGGGTCAAAGTCCTGTGTTTTAAGGGGCAGCCAACCACCCCTACAGACAGAAGAGTGAAAGTATAACACCCCATACTGATAGGAGAGTGAGAGTGTACTTTTAAGGTGTATCATTCTCATTGGGTACAGGTAGAAAATTAAACTATTCACTAGGGAGTGCGTAACGCCAGGAAAACCAAACATCCCAGATTTTAATCCCTTTTTTTATCTACCTCCTACTGTGTGAGCTTTTGTACTGGTTCTTAAATGTTCTTTACAGATACCAGCTGATGCCCCTGTTTTGAAGGAGACGGCATCTGACCTCAGGCCAATCTGACAGTGATATAGGGATGTGAGGCAGGCCACTCACTCTCAGTCTTACTCAGTCCACCTTTTAGTCAATCAGAGAAGTCTTGCTGTAATTCCTTAGCAGTGTCATGTACACAGCACTCTTTCTGTGAACTGGAAACCACTGGCCACAAGCGGCCTCGGCCACAAGCAGCTACGTGAGGTCTGAAAAAGACATTGCAGCTCATCCAACCATTATAGCAAAGTGCACATTGCAAGGCAACCCACGGTACGTCTATTGCCATTCGAATTTACCAGTTTTCTATACCTTATCCAGAATCTCTCATTTCATTTCAAAACTTCTCTCCCCAGTAAAGACTCTTTGATATCCCATTACCCAGTGTTCAAGTGCTTCCCTGTGTGAATTAATTTTGTGAATTAATCGTCCCTTGCTCATAGTGAACCCTTAAGTTATTCTTCCCATGTGCTTATAATTGTTCTTGAGAAAACCCACATTTCATCGAAGCTTTATCTGGGATTATCCTATTTCTAGATACATGTTATATCCTCCACCCTTGTTCCCCAGACATCCATCTTGCCTGGAGAATTCTGCCTTACTGCAGCAGAATTATCAACATTGCAGTATTGCAAGAATTATGTAAATTTAGTGAATTCCTAAGGAACCAAAACTGTATTCCACAAGCTGCTGGCTCTCTGTTATGCTGTAAATTTTATCATTAATTTCCTTGTTGCAAGTAGAATCAGTAATTTGTAGTGCTGTTAAATTCTATCATTGATTTTCTTTATTGAGAGTTGAATCAGTATTCTATTATTGAAAATACTATAATGTGTGCAATAAAGTAGAATCTGGTATTGATCAGAACTTTCAATTGACAACCTACCATTATTCTTATATGCGATTTTATCTCTTCATGTGTTTTATGGGGTTTTACGGCTGTCCACAGTGGGTGTTGTTCAAGGCTTATCCTAATTAATAATTCAATAAATTAACCAAAACGGCCAAACATAAAAATACATAAAATTCATAAAAACTGAAAAAATAGCTCTAATGGTTGGTAATGCTGGTAATGCTTTTTCCCTATTCATACAGTCATGTGATCAGTCACTGGTTTGGACTGTTTGCGAGCTTTCACTATGTGTGATGCTTTACTCCAAACACATGGCTTGTGTTGCAGATCCTGCAGCATTGCAGGTTCCGCTATTCCTGTACTTTGTGTGCTGCGTATGGCCCCACCTTCCTAAGAGGGTGAGGAAGGTGTTGACCCAGTAGAAGCAGCTTGAAATCATCAGGAGAATCAAGACTTCCCAGGACAAACTGAAGAAGTATACAATGGACTTGGGGAAGAAGACATCAAGAGTCAGGTCCACAAGGTCATGGCAGAAGGCCATCATGAGGACATTGAACAGTCAACCTTCATCTGGCTGTCCCAGCAAAGGTTGCAGGTATGAATGCACATGGTGCTGAGTTGAAGGCTTTGGCTACGAAGTTCACAGGCTTGCAAAAGGTTGTGGATTTTGATGTGTCTGAAGGGTGACTATTTCAGTTCAAGATTCGACTTGGGATTTCTAACAAGATGACTTGAAGTGAAGCTTTGGATGCTTCCAAGATGGGAACAGAGGAATTTTGCCAGATGTTGAAAGACCTGACGAAAAAAGGAGGCCTACTTTAGGGCAAATATACAATGCTGACAAAGCTAGTCTTTTCTATAACTCCTTATCCACTAACACCCTGGCTGATGAAAAGGAAAAGAATTTACCCTGTCAAAAGCTTTCCAAGCAACACATCCCCTTTGCTACGTGCAAATGCTACTGGTAGCCATTGTTGGACATGCCGAGCAACCATGTGCCCCGTGTGGGTTGATGGATAGGCTCCCAGTAATTTGGCACTGTTCACTGAAGGTACATCTTTGGAAGACAAATAACAAACATATACATTTTTTGCTGTCAGACGTTTAAAGACAAATGGATTAACATTCCCTTGAGATATTAAAGAGGTCTCTCTCTCTCTCTCTCTCTCTCTCTCTCTCTCTCTCTCTCTCTCTCTCTCTCTCTCTCTCTCTCTCTCTCTCTCTCTCTCTTTTGCTTGTGCTGGCTGAATATAAATGTGTATATATTTTTAAGGGTACTAATGTTTACAATGACTCTGAAACGATATTAATAATATAATTTCAAAGATTAATACAGTAATAAGGTAATAATTTAAGGTATAATTTATGCTGGATGATACTTCAAGTATAAATTTGGAATTTGAACTTTCAAGATAGACATTTATAAGGATTTTTAGGGGTGGGGGTGTTAACTATTCGCAGATTTCAACTAATCATGGGGGGGTTTGGTACGCATCCCCGCGAATATGGGGGTCCACTGTATATTTTGCTCCAGCCTGTAGGGGTTAATGTTTAACAAGTTTAGGCAAAATAGGACCAAGAAATGTATACCCATGCTACTGTATTTTCAAATGTGCTGTATGTAGCACATCTACTGTATTGTGTGTTCCATACAAGAGGAAAAAAAAAGGAATTCACCTTTTTTTCGTGTAATATGTATTTGAAAGTGTTATACTGTACTGTAATGTTTATTGGGTTCAGGCAAAATGAAAAAGATAGTGATACTTCTGTTTATTCAGTGGTGTACTGAGTACACCTACAGTATTGTGTTACACAAGAGAAAAAAAAAGGAGTTTGCTTTTTTGATGTAAAATATATTTTAGTGTGTTATATTGTAATGTTTATTGGGTTTAAGTAAAATATGAAAAAGAAAGTGCACCATGTTTATTCAGTAATGTACCTACCGTATTGTGTGTTGGGCATGAAAGAAATAAAGGAGTTCCTTTTTTTAGGCGTATTTATACAGTATATTTTGTTACAAACATGGGAAAATAAGTTAGCGAATTGCTTTTTGCATTCAGTTTTTAGTTTAAAGTGTGATGCTTGTTGTTTATAGTCATATAAAGTGTTTACAATTTTGTGATACTGAACATGCTAGGAGAGCATGGGTACAGAGTTGCCATTTTAAGCATGGTTTTATTTGACCTTACCTGAATTTTGATCTTCTCCAACAGGGCCTTGGCTCTTTTAATCCAGATAATTGAAGAATTATTGTATATACAGGCAGTCCCGGGTTTACGGCGGCGGTTCCGTTTTTACGCCGCGTCGTAAACCGAAAAATTGTCGAAAATCAAAAAAATCCTAAGAAAACCTTACTTTTAATACTTGGGTGTATTGAAAATGATGTAAACTGCATTTTTATTGAGTTTTTCATCAAAAAACCTCAAAATTTTTATTATTCTGCCATTTTGGAGCCATATTTCTTCCATCGGATCGGTGTAAGACGCATCGTAACCCCGGAACATGCGTTGTAAACTGGGAAATAATTTCTGATGAATATATTTGAAAAGCGTCGTAACCTCGGAACGCCGTAAGCCGGACCTGTCGTAAACCAGGGACTGCCTGTATATTAAAAAAAGCTGGAGAATTTAATGTATCACTTACCTTTAGAATTACAGCACTTGTATCCCAAATAGCAGTGTTTTCAACTACCACAAGTTCCGAGTCTGTAATATTAAGCTTCAACTCAAAGGGTATCTTGTTTGGTTCTTGAATGAGATCATGCTTTGTCATCACACCAGTAGATTCTACCATTGGATTCAACCTTGGAGTGTTGGCACGAACCAGCCTCTCTCTAGTGAATCCTAAGGGTGATTGTGACCTAGGAGACTGGGTAACTGGAGACTGATGCTGAGGTGATTTCAAAATGGGTGTATGAACTGGACTGAACATAAATGGACTAGCACACAATCCTTCCTGAACTGGTGTTCCTGAACCACTTAACTCAGCCTCTTTGCCTGAAAAGTACCAAAACATATGAAAATAAAATTACACCATATCCAATAAAAAAAAATGTTAGCACCAAAATTAAAAAGTACACTTGCTGGTATATTCAAGTAAAACATAAATATAAAATATTATATTAATATGTTCTGGAATGCAAGAATATTTCTTTTAAAAACTGGACTGTCACATATGCAAAGCTTTGATTTTATGAATCATACTGGTATGCATGTAGTGCATGACCTTCACCTTATTAATCCAGAATGTTCATCTCAAAGCTACCACAGAAACTGGGATTGAAACATAAAGGAGGAGGACTTTGTCCAAATGAAAACAGACTTGCCAGATAATGTAACACATGATGAATTTCTTGTGTAAAGTTTACATGGTGATTTTCTTGTACAATGTTTATAGTGACATAAATTATGTATCAAGTAAAACAGATATTACATTAGTGTTAAATACTTTAGCAAGACTACTGTGTTTGTAGTATTACCCTTCATATAGGTAATTTAAAAAAGAGAACCAAGCCAAAACTACAACTATATGATAACAAGAAATACAAAAAATAATGCACGATAATATTTTACAGCAACTAGGTTAAATTTCTACAGAAAACAAAAATGAATGCTTACTAAGAAGTCCAAAAAGAAATAGATAATGTACCTATTATAATACAATTTGGCAATATATAGAAGCAGTCTCCTAGAGTAAAAACACTGGTTGAAGGAACAATATACGATCCTATTGTCAGCTATAATAAAACATAGTTTATAAAGTTATTTGAGGAAAGACAAAGATGATACTGGATAATCTTTGAATGATGAACTGAATGTACAAACAAATATACTTTTTCTACAAAGACATATAATAGAGTAGACTGGACACACAAAAGATAAGTGATGTGCCACTCTAAGATGCCTTACATTACATCAGGAATTTACTTATAAAAGATATATTAATCAGACCTCAGTGCTAAAAATCTCACAGGTTGGTCTCCTTCGCCAAGGAAATAAATCATTCTCTTCTAGCGGTATCCAGGGGGTTGATACAGTATTATTAATAATCCTTTCCGTCTAGCAGTATCCAGGGGGTTGATATAGTATTATAAATAATCCTTTCCGTAATGCTCAATTCTTTCTAGCTAATGATTTTGAAAACAAACAATAATGTGGTGTCTAGCTACATTTTTCAAATAGCCAAAAATGTATACATCAGCATTAACTAGGATTTCTCAAAAGGGTGTAACTCTCATTATTAAAATAGGCCATAACTGACCTGCAGGCATTGGGTTATCTGGCCTCTTATATATGAAGTCGAGCACTTCCATCCACCAGTCCAAAATTCCCATGAGACGCATATTGTTTAATAAGATAGTGAACCTAGTTACATCTTTTGTTGACCTGTTGGAAATATTAAAAAAATTTTTCAAAAAATAAAAATAACTGCAACTATAACAAAAACTTACCTTCTCTGAAATTTTTAAAAAAATTTATAGGGCTTATTGGTTTACAAAAAATAACCTAAATTTCAAGAAATGTTGATAAAGCAAATAAGCTACTTTGTAAAGAAAAAAAAAGACATACTTTGAAATATGAAATAAACATTTAAAATCATTAAAGTAAAAATAAATTTATCATGGCAGCCCTGTCATCAAAGCACCTCTGATCATCATAAGTTCACAAATATCATGCTTTACCTTAAATCAATTAATTTAATTACTTTTACGTGTGACACAGCTTAAAGATGTTTTATTCAAATTAAAGAAAATTACAGAAAACATCTGAAGATTAACTATACTTTATAATGTAATGTTGCTTTTACTACCTACAACACAGTCATATTTTTGTCCAAATTAACACAAAATTCTAAAAAAGTTGAAAAATTTCAATTAGCTTTGTGACAAACCTATAACTTACAATTAGCTCCTTTTGCTAGCATAAAATCATCCCAGATGATCCTTAAACAAAAGAGAAAGGAATTCAGCTGGTAGTGCTGAGAATGGATGGATGAATCACAAGGTCTAAAGAATATTGCAATGTTATTCTTTGCCTGATCACCTATTCACTGTCTTCTTCCTGTCCCCATTAAGTTTTCCATATATTCTACAAATTAACTACTTTCTTTTAATTTTCACTCTTTTTTTGTGTGTTATACTTATGTAATGAGTGTTTCATGAATTTCCTTTGATTCCTCATAGTAAAGTTAGATAATAACAACCACAGCCAAACTGTGATCATAGACAGTTACATACTTGTGCCAAGATTACCTTCGTGTTTTTTAAAAGAGCGATTAATTCCATTATGCTTCAAGTTTAGAGTTGGGTTTGCTTCTTTGTATTCCTTGTCAATGTGGTAAGTTTAGTTCTTTCTGATATCAGTAAGTGCTTCTTAGTTAATTAATGGGGAGAGTGAGACCATCTCTGCTCTAGCCTAGTGACAATAATACTGCGCCCCCATGGGGAGGACTTCCATTGCATGTGTTGCTGTGGAAGTTGACCCCTGACCATGCAAGTCCCTCTGAGCTCCACCTCTTCCCTTACCTTTAATAAGTTGATTTTCCTTTTCCCTTGTAGGAGTGTCTTTGTACACTTCAAAAGGGGTGCTGCTGCTATTTTCCTCTCTTTTGTTGCTGGAGGGATGCTTTAGTAGTGGCTGGAGGCTTGTATGGCTCTGATTTATACAATGCTTTCTTAGGCTTTGGGAGAGGAAACTCTAAAGAGTATTGTTTCTCAGATTCCCCTTTTCCAATTCTGTTGTTGAGCTCGTTCAGTGAGTTGTGCAAAAACAGACTCTTGAAAACAGGTCCCAACAGAAGGGTTAGAATTCCAACTGGACTCAACAAAACAGCCAGTTCGGACTACAAAGCTTCAGGTCAAAACATAACGGGGTCTCCAATATTCTCACCTGATGTTACTGATAATCCTTGGCGAGATGCTTCAATGTGTATTTTCCCTCCTAATGGTAAGTATAAAACTTTTTTTTTTTTTTTGCCAGACTCAACAACACATCCAGTAAAGGAATGTAATGAAATCCAATAACCTGATGTCTATCAAGTTGAGGTGCCACTGTACGGGATATAGTTTTCTTCTTCCTTCAGACACTTTATTTAGGAACACTTTGTGACAAAAAAATGGACACCATAAGTAATGGGTTTGTTTTTAAACAAATCATGTACTGAATTTTGTTTTTAAACAAATCACGTATTAAATTATATCCAATGTCACCTATATATATAAAATTATCGCCACTTTCATCTTTATATATAAAATTACAAACACTACCCTACATACGAATGAGTTATATTTCGAACAACCGTTCGTATCTTGAATTGTTCTTCAGTTGGTCTTCACACCTATCTAAGTGCAGTATGATATAAAATCAATACAATACTGTATGTTTTTTCATCCTAAAACACAATACAGTACTGTACATACAATACTGTATTTTATAGAGTACAGTACTTTATTAATTGTAACTAAGCAGAATAGGTGTGCAGAACAAAATTTGAACTTGAAAGTAGCAAAGGGGAGTGCTCCGAACACAATTTTAATTTACAATCATGTTTATTCATATTTCTGAATGTTCATAACCTGAATGTTCGTAAGTATGGTAGTGTCTATATCACCAATCTCAGTATAGTAAACTTTAACAATTTACCTGTAATGGACTTCTGCCTGTAGCTGGCTGTTATTTTTGGCACTTTTACTTGGTGTTGGTTGCAGAATATTGGTAAAAATATTGGAACGCTTATTAACTGGAAAGGCTGGAAAATAATTTTAAAATTAGCTTAAAAATCTTCATAGTGCAATAGGATATATGCTGCCTTTGTACTGTCTGCAATAAGCAATGTAACTGACTGCTAGTAACCAAACAAGTAATTAAATATGACACACTTGCATTTCAAATCAGGATGCTTGCAGATACCTCTACAGGATTAACCGACATTATGATGAGAGAGAATTTTACTAACAATAGGATAAGTTTTGCAAGCATGGTAACCAGTGGATAATCAGTTAAAACATTCAGGATATTAAAATGAAATATGAAATCTTAAAAATCCCAAAATTTTACTACCTTGTAAACAATAGGTTTACAAATGCTTTACCACACAGTGTCAAGAGAATGGGCCAATCTAAACTTAAGTATGAAGACCTATCAACAGTAAGGCATTATGGTAGACTCTCTTTGTGAAATTTTGGTTCATATGCTAAGGAATACAGTATCATGTGACACAACTTTACATGTGTTTCTTAACAAAAACAAACAACTCACAAGCATGTGATATAAATGGAGTTCACAACCTAAAAAAAATGGTGAGTTAAGATAAAAAAGCTTAAACTAAATTCAGCATCTTTTGTTTTGAAAACCAATGAGATTTATTAGGATTTTACCTTACGAGTACGAGGTTATTACAAGGGAGTTTCTACCATCTTAATATCATTCCTCTAGAGCAATAAATGAATATAAAGGGGATTTGTTTTATTGATTTTTTTATTGAAAGGGGGCATTAAAAGAAAAGGTCAGAGTGGATTTTTGGGACAAAATCATAATTCCCATGATAAAATGAACTATTTGGATACTTACCTACTGTTAAACTTAGCTTTATCTTTGCACCTTTGGTGTGATTGGCATTTTACAAAAAAATCAAAATACACTTGGCTAACCCACTCAGACTGTTACTGTATTCATCTGTCTCCCACCAGATAGTATTAGAATATTTACATTCTTGTCATATTTCTTCATGACCACCCACTAAGATGTGGGGAGGCTGGGTGGGTTTCCACTTTAACAGTAGTTAAGTATCCAAATAATTAATTCTATCATGAAAATTATCATTATTTGGAATGGCTCTTACCTACTGTTAAAGTCAGCTGACTACCACGTTGAATGAGGATGGTGGGTTAGTGCAGCCAGAGAAACTGAGTTCAGCCAAGTAAACTAAAAACTTTTTAAAATGGGAAAAGAAGCTTCTCAACATTCCTGCCTGATGTATGATCCTTGCTGGCAAGTGCTGTCGCCAGACGTTGGAACCACAACAGGGTGTACGGTCCTCATAGCAAGGCTTACCAGAGGATCCTTACAGGGGGAAAAAAGACTCTATCTAGTACAGTACTGGCTCACCCTATCCACGCTGTGACGTAACAGTTCTCTCAAAACCACAATCCTACCAAGGAGGCGCTGCATTTCTTGCCAAGAAGCTGGTCACTTTAGCACTGTTTCAACACTGTACCAAAACTGGGAAGAACTTCCTCCTCTATATCTTTTCTCTGAGGCAAAGATAGAGGAGAGAGGAGTTGCCACCAGAACAAAGCCCCTTACAAGAAAGGGTTTGAAGCTCACTAATACACTTTCCTGCAACAACAGCTAAAAGAAGTGTCTTCAAAGTTCTTAAGTGATGCCTTATCAAACGGCTTACCCGAGGCTATATTAACATCTGAAGGCTTGCATCTAAATTTCATCGTAAAACATGACTGGAATTAGAAATTCCTAGTACAAAAGATTGAAAACCTCTTCAAACTTTCTATCATGAGCAATATTCCCGTCAGCATGATGTAGAACTGAAAGCAATGTAAAGAGGTATCCTTGATTGCTGTGACAGAAAACTGCTTTGTGTATCTGAGATACTGGAGAGCTTAAATCAAGATAACCAGTGGAACAGGTGCTGGATATCACTCGGGACAAGCACCAAGATCAAAAACTAACCACTGTTATTGATACACAATTCTAACAGTGGAGGGCCTTCTAGATTTAAGGATTCTTCCTAGGCCATATTAGAACTGTCCTTAGTTTACAACAGGCAACTGACAATCTCCAAGTGGTCAGATTAAGTATGTGGAGGTTGATGGAATCTTCTCGAATAAGACTGTCTGAAAAGATCCTTCCTGGATGAAAGAAGATGAGGAACATCTACCACTAGGAAAGAAAGTTAGGGGAACAATTCCCTTGGGGCCATGAATGCACTAACAAAATCATCCTTGTGAACTGATAAGTTCTCAAATTGTTGAGTATTTCCTCAAAAAAAGCCAACAGAGGAAAAACCTAAAAGTCTAAATTTGACCATTCTAGAAGGAAGGCATCCACTGACCCTGCCTGAGGATCCTGGCATGGAGGGCAGTAAACTGGTACTGTAGTGTTTTGAGCAATCGTGAACAGATGGGTGTTTGGGTCTCCCTAAAGGTTCCACAACTTCTGGCACACCACTGGACACCTTGCCCTTACTGCTGAGTCAGTCTTTAGTAGCAAGGTTTCTTTTTAGGACAAAACGAGGAAAAGGAATGACATTGCTGGACTCTGTACAAAGGAAAGGAAGTTTCTTTGCTAGCCTGAACAAAATTGTGTCTCTTTGTCATCTTATGTAAGAGTCAAGACTTGCATAAGAGCTGTAGGATGTTTACACTTAGACTTCCGGAACTCAAATGTTTCTCCAAATGGCCCCTCAATCCGCCTCCAAGACATCTGAGGACAATGTAAAGGTTCTTGAGGTCTACAGGCCAACCCATACAGATTTCAACAGTGGTAGATAATTGTTAACCTTCCATCTGTTGGAAAAAACTTTCGACAAGACATAGTTGATCCTCATCCTCAGATAAACAACTGACTGGGTTAGAAAAGCAGAGATAGTCAACCTTGACAAAATGTCTACTCCTAAGGCATGACATAAAACACAATTCTCATCATAAAAACATGGTGAGAAAAGAACCAGTCACATGGGAGAACTGTTATATGACAAGAACGTAAATATTCCAACACCATCTAGTGGGAAAGAGATGACTACACTGACAGTCCGAGCGGGTTAGCCAAGCGTATTTTTTTTTTTATATGCTGATCGCACCAAAAAGCGTGAAGATAAGCCAACTTTAGCTGTAAGTTAGATTCATTCCAAATAATACAAGTACTGTACTTCATGTCCTTTACTTCTGATATGAGCACTAATGCAAAACCCAATAAAGAAAGGTTTTCACCCTTTAAATCATAAACCCTATTAACCAAAACAAGCCTTGTACTAAGGGCACTCGTAAGTACAATAACTGCAAATGTGATACTGTGGCACAGAATATTAACATTAACACAGGTCAGAAAGCATAAATTTTGTTTACGCGCAACATCCAAAGGACTCAACAGTAGTTACCTTTATCTATAAACAGTTGCATTTTTTCTGATACTGTACTTTCAAGTCTAAAAAGTCACTTAACAAGAATATTTTTGCTCTTGTTTTATGATGCTGTATACAAAAGTGCACGACATTCAAGAGTATGCCTAAAAACAACTTTAATTTACACAAACAGAATCTACTGAAGGTTCCATCTATATTGCCTATAATCTCTCTCTACTAGCACAATTAATTTTATGCCTGCTTAGGAAATTTTACAACATTAATAATCATAAAATAAATAATGCAGTATAGTAACCATATGCATTCCTTTTGCAAGCAGCAAATCCATTTTAGCATTTCATATCCTGTAAAACTGCTGCAACTGTAGGTAGACACATTTGATTACAATACTCAGTGTGTGACCTAACAGAGACAAATATCCAGGACTTTGCTTAGAAGTCCGTTTCAGAATTAAGCTCTGCAGACAACAGGATCGTACAGTTTTAATCCTACATAAAACATGAATAAAGATGTACAGGCAGTCCCCGGTTATCGGCAGGGGTTCCATTCCAACAGTGTGGCGATAACTGAAAACTGGCGATTTTCAGCTCTTATCAGTGCCTCATTTAGGTATGTATTGGCGACAATACACAATTATTGGTGCCGATAAGCAGAAATCGACACATGTCTTCAGCAAAAATTGCTGATTTTCGTCACTAGACAAGCGCTGAAAAACTGGATCGCCAATAGCCAGGGACTGCCTACTGTATTTGGAACAAAAAAAAAAAAAAAAAAAAAAAATCACTATTTAATGTTAACTTCAGAAGGGAAAAAATTTTGATCCTTAATTCTCTTCAACAGATTTAAGGAATACTACCACCAAATAAATTAGAGCTTTGTTTCTTTATAGACCTCAACTGTCCTTTCATTTCATCTTGCATCACCTAAAATTCACTTCAATATCCTTTTAATTGTTACCTGTATTATTATGGTCCTCCCAGGCTATCCAGGACCATCTATCATTAATAGATAAGGCATAATTAAACCTTATATTAATCCTTTAATGACTTGCATGGTTTTAGGAATGGGACATACTGCCACGGTCTAGTTAAAGCCTAGTGTCATTTAGGTTTAGCATAATCATTTACTATACTTTATAAAATCATAACTTCTCTTCATACAAAAACTCAGCAAAATATGGAACCAAATTCACTTATCAGCATGACAGAATAGATATGAACAAACAAGGAGGATGAAGAAAAAAAAATTGGATTTTACCAAACAGCGCAAGTTTCTTCCTAGAGGGACAAAAACAAGATTTATGGAAAAAAAGTATTTGTTATTAAAAGTAAAGATAATAGTGAGAGGAATAGAAATCTCCTGAATGCTTGAATTTAAATCTCTGTAATATTAATTACACTTAAAAACTATGTGCTAAACTGTGTAGCAATAGATGATTATGAAACTGCTCTCATCTCAATTAGGTCATCAACCAGACTCATAACCAAATGAGGTTGACAGGGAAGACTTCGGCTAATACATATTGTCAGCAGTCAAAATACATCCATACAAGAACTCATCAATACCCTTTTTACTCTCATCCTTTCATACTTCAACCAAGATTTGCCTTGCTATTTCTTGAAATGTATGAAAGGACTGTCTGGAGTACAGTCCCATCCTCACAAGAAAAACATACATCCCTACCCTTGCAAGCAAAAACAATTTGGTCATAAATTCTTAGCACAACCAACCTTCAGTGTCTATAACAAATTCTTTTGTCAATATCTGCTGACTACATATCACTAGTTCTGCAAGGAATACTTAAAAGAGAACTGCTGAGCCAAGAAATTTATATAGAAACAAATTTTGTTTGAAAACAAAGAAAATTTTCAAAAATATTTCTATGTACTCCTATACAATAGCTTGGACCCACATTAGGGGACCCAAACCTGGCCCTGAAGGCCATTGTTTGGACAAAGTTGAATGTACACTACATGAGAAAGTTTTCTTGTAAGTTTTCATATTTCTAACCAAGTAATTCCAGAGAAGATTTTTATATGATCGAACCCTATTCTCATAATTTCTAAATCTTCTATCCTTGGAAGGGGGCAGAGCCCCCATTTAAATAAACTTTAATTGCATTTATCAGAAGCTACTTTGTGCTAAGTTTGGTTGAAACTGATCCAGGGATTTTGAAGAAGTTGAAAATGTGAAAAGTTCATGCCAGGACAACATTCATATACAGTATACAGTACAGGGACGTCATGATGATGGAACATGATGACTGGAAATTTTGGTAAAGGTTAGACAAAGAAAGCAAAGTCCTTTAGGCAACTAACACAAATGGCTCCTCTAGCAGCGAACGAATATTCCACCTCTGAGCTACAATTCCACTTGTTAAAAGTAACAGTTCAACCACTGGTCTATTGCTTTTATGCAAGAACACTGATACTAATAAGTTTACAAGGTTTATAATTAACATGAATACACTGGTCTCATATAACTTAAAGTTAGTTAATGTTAATGAAAACTCATTAGTACTGTACCTTCAAATCTAGTATCACTGAGCAGAATTTCTTGCGATACCAGATCTACATCCTTGGAGTCGTCGGAGAAGCTTTCAAATGTGAGTCGTGACTTGATGAAATTGACACATGCAAGGGGAGTACAATCTTTGGTTTCATTTGCACTTAGTTCATCCAAGTTCTCAAGTTCTAATGTTACATTGTCTAAATTAAGTATGATATTCAAGGATGTCCATACTGCTCCTCTCGAGTGCCAAGACTGTCAAAGAAATAATGGACTCTAGATAATAGAAGACAAACTACTATAATATGAGTTAAGAAAATTAATTTCACACATATTCCCATAATGAGAAAATTAGATGCAAACTCAGCCAATAAAGACAAAGATGATGATTTTCTTATGGTTACAATATGTTGCCACATGTGTTTCTTATATGGGATGAAGAAAAATAGCTCTTTTATCTGTCAGATAAGGTTCATTGTATAATAATGTATCCCAAGCCTTTTCAAATCTTATCAGGTTCAGTTGTCTTCACAGAGCACATTAAACACTGAAAATGACAAGACTTAACAAAATTAAATAAACTTCTGATAAAAAATGTTCTTCAAAACAGTGTAAAACAAACCCCAGGTCATTTAAGAGCAACAACATACAAAGTCTTTTACAGTGAGTGGAAATATGAAAGAAAAAATGGGAAATTTTATATACCATATATGTAGTTAACCAAACAAATAACACATTATTAAAAACACATAAAATAAAACTTGTTCGTGTTTTCACTGACATTAAAAAGCCATGCATTGTAAAAAGAAAACAGGAAAATGTGGTTATTTGAAGGATCTTTCCAGGAAATTCACATACTACTTAATGGAAATTTGAGGAATGTACAAAATAACTAGAGCAATTTTGTTTAATTTCCAAGATATGTGTAAACATTTATTACCCTACCTGTTGTGTCTGTGGCTGATAGAGGCACACTGGTGGAGGTGGCGGTGGCAATGGTTCTCCAAGATTAAATAAAAGAAGGCCTCTTACAAGCTTGTAATCAGAGGTACTTATTGTGGCATGGACCTTGCTCACAGTGCCATGGATGCTAATATCTGGGACTAGAAATAAGAAAAAATTGTAAAACAATAGAAGCAAGCTGCATCAGATATCAAAACTTACAATTTAAATGCCAAAGCAATAAGAGTACTAAAAAGTCTTAAAGATTTTTACAAAGTATTACTGAAATGAATGAATTATTATGGGAGAAATCAAAAGTTGACCCATTTATCAAAGAAGCCTCCTAGAAGCAGAATATGTGAAAGCAGAAATGTCGAAGTGGGAAAATACAAGACAGAGAAAGTTTAAGTAACAATAGCACATCTCTAAATAAGCACCACTTTTTTCCATAGAAGGTTAAGGATATTTATTGGGCATCTTATAAGGCGAAGGTTCAGTGTACTAATGAAATATACTGTAGTATGTTCTACTTCCAATTATCCATCCAGATGTTTAAAATTAAGTACAATAAAATAGTGTAAGCTTTTGTTTCAGGAGGAAAAAGTTCTAAAAGTTTATATCATTAATATCCAATAAACTTCTACAGTTGTCAGTATTCATTATCTAAACTAGTCATGTATACCTGTCATCTTTTCTTCATATACATATCTAAGCATAAGAGGTTTTCATATATTACCTACATGTGCATGTAGCATCAGCTGTGAACTATAGCTATTTTGCATCAGTAATTTTAATCTTACTACACAGAATAAAATCAAATATATATATATATATATATATATATATATATATATATATATATATATATATATATATATATATATATATATATATATATATATATATATATATATATATATATTTTTAGTTGATATTATACCAGCGATTCAGACAGTGACACACCAACGCAGTTGGCCGAAGTGTGTCACTGTCCTGATTCTCTCTCCTCTGGTTCGACCCCACGGACGGTGGACTTATTATCAAATATTACTTCCGAGGTAGAATGAATAAAGGAGTTACAGATTGTATATGAATCACAGTGATGTGATAAATAGTCTATATATATATATATATATATATATATATATATATATATATATATATATATATATATATATATATATATATATATATATATATATATATATATATATATATATATATATATATAATATATATATATATATATATATATATATATATATATATATATATATATATATATATATATATATATATATATATATATATATATAATATATATATATATATATATATATATATATATATATATATATATATATATATATACATATATACATATATACATATATGCATATATACATATATATATATATATATATATACATATATACATATATACATATATACATATATACATATATACATATATACATATATACATACATACATATATACATATATATATATATATACATATATATATATATATATATATATATATATATATATATATATATATATATATATATATATATATATATATATACTTATATATATATATATATATATATATATATATATATACATATATATATATATACATATATATATATATATATATATATATATATATATATATATATATATATATATATATATATATATATATATATATATATATATATATATATATATATATATATATATATATATATTTTTCTCTCTCAGGCAAATATTGAATGAATAAAAGTTACAGAAATGCAGTACTTGTACCAGAAGGTCCATAGGTCAGTTGACAAATTTCTCTATTATCTTCTTAGTTGCTACAATTAAGAAGATTAAAGAGAAATTGTCAAGTGGAGTGACGTAACGGCTGACCTATGGACCTTCTGGTAGAAATACCGCTTTTCTGTAACTTCCTCTCATTCAATATTTGCCTGAGGAGACAATCTGTTTGGTCTCTGATATATAGCCTTTACTTTCTACATTTTGGCATTTTTACAGGCTCCTTATATTTGATGGAATTCTATTTTAACAGAAAATATTTCAAAGTCATATACATATATATACAGTATATATAAGTGTGCATACACTCCCTTTGAGAAAACATACAGTATGTACAGTGCAAAATATACTTGTGGATTTTCTTCATCCATTCTGAGATCACAAAAATTGATAATTATTACCCTATAGAATGTCTTTGTAATTAATACTATCTAAGGTAACAGGTATATACAAGTCATTTTTTGTTCATACTAATAACTAATCGCAAGGGTTTTCTATGTTACCTATATATTAAGCAACAAGCTTTAGTATTTGCAGCTGTAATTTTTATGCATCAGTCATTATGTTTCCTACACAATCTACAATTTTATTTCAGTATGCAATGTAAAATATCTTTACAGAGAGAGAGAGAGAGAGAGAGAGAGAGAGAGAGAGAGAGAGAGAGAGAGAGAGAGAGAGAGAGAGAGAGAGAGAGAATTATATTAAAACAGACATTTGTTTTGGTAGCGTAACATGTTTTGCACGGTGTAACAATGGCCCAAGATTTCATATTACATACCATATGATAACAATATTGCACTAAAATTCCATTTAACAGACCTAAATTAAAGTATAAGTAGCTTAGTTATAGGAGAGGAAGGAAAGAAAGACTTTGCTTGGCCATTCAGCCAACACCACAGAACAGGACACGAAGATGACAACACCTAAGGGATCGGGCTCATAGCATCAACCTGCGACCAGTCAAGATTCAGCCCACCAACTGATCTGCTAACTGTAAACCACCTGCCTGCTGGATATACCTGTGTAACGTTCACCTGCCAGAGTGTGAGTAAGAACATCAGAGGAAATAAAGCTTGATACGCCAGCTACTCGCTGAATAGAATAGAATATAGAATTTAGGCCAAAGGCCAAGTGCTGGGACCTATGAGGTCATTCAGGTTTGAAAGGTGTAACAGGAGGAAAACCTCGCAGCTGCACTGTGAATCAGTTGTTAGGAGACTGTGGAAAGTAAGAGGGAAGAAAGAGAATACAAACAGAGGCATAGTAAAAGGAATGAAAGGGGCTGCAGGTAAGGGCTGACAGGATGCTGCAAAGAACTGTAAGTAATGCCTAAAGTGCACTGCATGAGGTGCACTGACAGCACTACCTCCTTATGGGGCTATTCGCTGATGAGAACGTTATAAGGCATATACAGTAGACTCTATACCAAGTAAATGTCATAGAAACAGCTATTATGCACTATATAATATAATAATAATAATAATAATAATAATAATAATAATAATAATAATAATAATAATAATAATAATAATAATAATAACAATAACAATCTCCGTTGGTGATGTAGGTACAAGCTCATAATTTATCGGCCTGTCCTTCCTGATTGACATGAAATTCTGGGTGACTAGCCTTTATGCATTGATGGATAGGTAAGTGGACATTCTTTTATCACCAGAAGCCCAAAGTATGACTGTACACTTTTCTTCAAGTCTCCTGTCTGTATTATGAACCCTTGTTAGCCTTGTTTTGGGTACCATATGGTCTCACTTCTCAAGTCTGTCTCCGTTCCAAATGGCAATGGCATTTATTATTCTGAGGACATCAACTTAGGACCCTACACCTGAGTAGCTAATAAGGCTATTGAAAGGTAATGGATCTGTACTGAGATGCAATTTAAAAAATACACATTAACTTTTTCAGTATAAAAAACTACAGTCACTACCCAACTTGCAAACGAGTTACATTCCAGAAGGCTGTTTTTATCTTGAATTGTTTGTAAGTTGGTCTTTAATATGTAGTGCATCATTTTTGTTGATGTTTACATTCCCGAGTCAACTCGGGAGTCATTGATTGCACTATTTTCACTATATTTTTAGATCATGCTGTATTATACTGAATTACTTTGGATGTTAGAAAGGTAAAAAGACAAAAATAAAATTCTGATGCATGCAACATTCAAAATTCAGTATTTTTTCCATGCTTTGAAAGTTATGAACTTAGAGAGAAACTGACATTGGAAGTTCACAAAGTAAACAATGCACACCACCACTTATTGACAAAAATACACAGTAAACTTTTCCAATGGGGAGAGGAAATATAGAAAATGGGAATTCATCAAAGAATGAGTTAAATCTGACAGACAGAAATAAGTAGGAATATTTTATGAACAAGAATGAGTATTCTGGTGATTGTAAGAAGAATACATGGTAGTTATCATGAGAATACTCAGGATAATCAGGGAAGGAGTTAAAAGAACAGGTTCTTCTTCTTCCTCATGTTCTGTTCCTTGCAAAAAGCTTCTGGATAGTACCTAAGGTCATAACTTTCAGTCACAGACCTCTCTTGTATTGCTGCATTTTTTGCCACATGGGTACAATGGCACAACATATAAACTCTTAACAGGCAACCAAGAAACCAAACAGTGATCAGCTTGTTGTGTATGAGACTGGGACTACTGAGTACTATATCTAGGTGGCTCAGCCACACTCTAGTAGCTACTGCACAACAGCTGCATGATATTCACTATTTCTAATTTCACTGTTTCCTTATTTTTAAAGTAATACATATTTTTCCCTCTTCAACTTCACTGGTCTTACAAATTTGTGTTAATCATCAACAAAACTCCAGACTAAAACACATACCTGAATGACTGACTTCAGTATCCAAATTTCTTTCCACCTGCAACTTGAGGGCACACTTGTCACGCAAGAGTGATTTCCCTTGGCGTACAACACAATATGCACTAAAAAGCCACTCGGGAGTTCCTTTATTTTCAGTGCCAATATTTTTCTCACTTAAATTCTTTGGCAGTTCATAAGTTGCAGTCTCACTGATATTTGTTACTTTCTGTTTCATTTCAGTCTTAGCTTTTTTTGTCTTTTTTCTCCCAGACCTAGTACTGGTATATAAATCCATATTTACTAAATCTATATACATCACATCTAACAAACATTTATGCGACTGGTATGCATCAGAGCTTGCCTGCTGTTTGAAATCACATTCCATATCTGAATCACTAAAATAAGAAAGGTTTATATCCCGATGCCGGCTCCGTGATCTTGATCGAGAATCAATTGATCTGTGGTAAGAGATAAAATTCTTTAAATCAGCTTAAATGATCAAATCACTGTAGTTATGAACTCATAAAATCATATACACTGCAATACACAGAAATTATTTCCAAGCCTAAACTTAACATAAGATTAACAATATATACAGTATTATCACCTGGAATGTGATCTAGTCCCTGAAGCTCCTCTATGACTGGAAGGGCACATTAACCTCTCTTCTAAGTTCTGACGTTGTACCTGTAAATAAAAACAAAAATGCAGTAACAATACTGAAATGGACATTACAAGATTAAATAACTTTACATACAACAAATTTAAAGGATCCTCCATTTTTTATGGTGAACCTGTGTGGGGTACTCTTAACAGAGTGCATAACTTATAGGGACAAGAACAAGCAATGATGAAAAAGACTTAAAACTAGCTGGGAATCAAGGAAGCAACAAAGACACCTAGCATGATGCACAAACACCACCTCTGCTGGAGGACCCACAGGTGTGAGCCCAAGAAAGCTTTTGGTCTTTTGTAGATGAATTATAAAGAAAAGTTGCCCTCTTTAAATCAAAAGCTGATGAACAGCGATATTTATAGGAAAACACTATACCTGTTCCATAAACTGTTACAGGCAGTCCCCGGGTTACGACGGGTCCAGCTTACGACGTTCCGAGGTTACGATGCTTTTCAAATATATTCATCAGAAATTACTTCCTGGTTTACGACGCATGTTCCAGGGTTACGACACGTCGTATACTGACCCAACAGGAGAAATATGGCTCCAAAACGGCAGAGTAATCAAAATTTGGAGGTTTTTTGATGAAAAACTCAATACACCCAGAGGATTAAAAGTAAGGTTTTCTTAGGATTTTTGACGATTTTCAGTGATTTTTCGGTTTACATCGTAAACCAGGGACTGCCTGTATTTGCAAATCAACAAATAACAGTTTCACATAGATGCTTTGTCCTTCATTAAATCAGCATTAAATTCCTGTGAGGATAATTAAAATTATTTTTCTATATAAGACATATCAAGGAAAAATTAATATAAATAAGGGAAATTTCAAAGGAAAAGATAAAAATTAAGATATTAAAAGCATGTGAACTCAGTAAATAAGCATCTGTATCAATCTTTAACTTCTGAAATTATAATAATGCAACTGGTTGATCTGGAAGACCATTCCATGAATTGGTCACAAAAGAAAAAAAAATCTTTAATACTCTGTATTACCAACCCTCTCAAAACAAATGGCAAGACTGCTATAATTAGCTGCAAATCTCTACATGGAGGATAGTACAGTCTAGGATGATCTGAATGCAAAACATTTACAATACAGTGGGTCCCCGGATAGGGACCACAACCACACGTACTGAGCAAAAATCCGCGTTGTTGGTATCCCCCTCCACAGAAAAAGCAACGATTAACTGAACCAGCGACTGCTGATACGCGATGCAGCGGGAACCCACTGTACATGTACAGTGAGCCAATCAAACTACGGTGCTAGAAATCGATACTAATGCTAAACTTTTATCCAAATTTTAAAAGCCTGGAATAGCAGCTACTAGACCAAACTGCGAAACAATATTCAAAACATGGGAAAATTAAAGAATAAAACCATAACCTCACAATAATCAGGTCTAGGCATCTTGAAAAACTTTCTCAACATAGCAGTTTTTTGTGCAACAGATAAAAGACAGACCAGATATGTTTCTCAAAAGTGAATTTGCAGTCATGAATGACACCAAGAATTTTAAATGCACAGCATGTAGTTAGAAAAACAATGTCAATAAAAAGACTTGAGAGGGGGAACCAATGTCTAAGACCTGTTAACAATCATAATTGGAACTGTTCAGAAATACCTTAATTCCCCAGAAACACTCCAGCTCAATAACCAGTCAACAGAAAGCAAAGCATGACACATGCACTAAGAGACAGCCACAAAAAAAGTGGATGGTGATGGCAAGTGAGTCAGGGGTATTTTCCTTGTCACCAAGTTCAATGGCCATCTCCAGCTTGCACTACAGGACACACCTAAAAGGTGATGGTCTGCACTAACATAGGAACAAAACTGATTTAATCATTTAAATAAGCATATACAAGGAAAAATTTGAAAATTTAACTTAATCATTGACACAAGTAACACTGCACAAACTTTTCTTCCCTAGTACTAATCAGCATTTATGGATACACATACAGGAAACAAAGAAAAAATCCACATCCCATATAATAAAAGCCTTTTCATAAATGCAAATGAATATATATTTTGGTCAAACAAAATATTACACCAAATAACCTACTTACCTGACTGATTGTTCCTTCAGAAGCAGCCCACAAGAATTTGTTTGTAATAGTCAAACTTCCTAAGTCAGCCACCAACAAGGTTTCCGAACGACTTGACATAGGTAGAAAAATCACAGGGGAACCAGCACTTATGTCTAATGACACACGCGATCCTCTCCTATACTCCGACAGCTGAAAATATTGGAAAGAAAACCATGTATACAAAAGAAACATTATGGTGCTGAGAGTACAGGCGTTACTATGTATTTGTAGATCTGGAAAAGGCACTTGTTATTATATCAGGGAGATAGTGTTTTTGGGATTTAAGAAAGAGGAAGGTGCCAGAAAAGTTGATTAGGCTGGTTGAAATGCTGTATATAAGAACAAGGACAGCTGCAATAACAGCCAGTGACAAAACAGAAATGTTTGAAGTCAGAGTTGGGTTACATCAAGGATCAGCATTTAGTCCATTTCTGTTTGTAATGATTATGCATGTACTGAGTGAAAGGATTAAGAATGAAAATCTTTTGGATTAGTTATAAGTAGATGATCTAGTGAGTAAGGCAGAGACTAAAGAGGGATTGTAAACATGGGTAAAAAAGTGGCAGGAATATCTTGAATGGGGTGGTTAGAAGGTAAACACGGGTAAAACTGAGGTTACCATGTCTGACCAGCAGGTAAGGGATTAGATATTTGTACAAGACAAAAGAGGCCTAGCTTTACAACACGTAAAGGATTTCAAATACTTACGATCTACTTTAAGCCAGGGGGGAGGGTGTGAAGCTGAGGTTAAAAGTAGGATAAGATCAGCTTGGGGAAATGGACGGAGGTGGCAGCATAGTGTGTATCAAAAGAATGTCAAATAAACTGAAAATAAAGATCTATTGCATTGTAATGGGACCAGTGATACTGCAGGGTTCAGAAACACGGGCATTAAGAAAGACACGGGAAACAAAGGCTGGAGCAAACTGAAATGAGGATGCTGAGGTGGAGTCTGAGGATCTCACTGAATGAGAGGTTAAAAAATAAAGAAATCAGAAGTGCCAGGGTGGTAAAGCTTACTGATATGAGACTGAGATGGTATGGGCATTTGGTGAGGATGAGTGAGGAGAAAGGAGTGAAGTGGGATTGGGTGGAACAGTTAGGGGTAGAAGGTCAGGATAGAGGCAAAGGATTAGATGGAGTGACAAAGTGAAGGATGATTTGGAGAATGGTTTGGTGAAGGAAGATGCTTTTCATAGGAACAGCTGAAGATGCATCAAGGCATCTGACCCCTTCGCATAGGGATAGCAGTGGGGATGAAGAAGATAGCTCAATAACTTTCTCTATTGTTAGCTCTCATAACTTTATGACCAATTATCGCTATTACTATATTCCTAAAGTTTGCTGCAGATTTCGGTAATGTTGTGCTTTTGCAAAACTGGCTAAGAACCTAACCCTAACCAACCATTTTTGCCAGGTCTAACTGTCTGTGTAAGAAAGAGACCACTACAGGTGTGCTCTAAGATTTTAAAGAATAAACTTGCAAGCCTTAATGTACATTAATAGCACCTCGCAATCACTAGTCACCCATCTAAGTACTTATCTGGCAAAATATTGCCTACACCATAACAATAAAATTGTAGCAGGATGGCAAACATGTAACTGGCTAACACTATGCTACAATGAAATGTAGTTTTGGAATAATGTCAAGCAATCACACCATTATTTTACACAAGTTTTAATGCCACAGTAGCAGCAATGTTTTCTAATCAAAGACCTAAATTAGATAAACAGTGGATTACTTACTGCCTGCTACTGTGAAAATTGTTTTACTGAAAAAACTGATATTACAGTGTAATAAAAATAATAATAATATAGAGAGCATTCACCAACCGTTATCACAACAAGAAAAAGGAAAGCAAATTAAAAAATGAGAACAGTTAAGAAACAGAACTCAGAATAAAGCACTTTGACAGCTAAAACAGCAGGTGTTGCCTGCTGCAGACACACAAGGAATGACTCAACTACCATAAGAGTGTCCCAGTTGTCAGCTATATGACAGACTTCTAGAAAGTGTCTATAAAAAGCTGCTGACTACAGGATTAGGCAATTGTAAATTATTAAGGTTGTGGTAAAACAAACTGAGTAATGAATCCTTTTAAATGCCAGCCACAAAACTCATGGGGGAAGAATACAGATCCATGAATATAATTCACTTACACATACAAAATGAGTTAAACTTTTCCTACCTTACGGCCTGCACTTGTCTCTCTCCAGCGGGAAACTATATCTCTTAGCTGGTTGAACTGCTGAATGAACTGAGTCAGCTCCATAGCAAAACGTTGGGTATGTACATACATCACTGACGACATCTTTAATTTCACTCTAATATCACATTCTCGCTGCATTTCTGGATCCTCATGGCCATACCTATAGTGTAAACCCCCAAAAATATAGTAAAATAAGTACTGCTCATGTAGTTGAAAATTGTTAAATAATATTTAATGAGTAAACATGTTCAGTAATCCCTCGATTATTCGGATTCACATTATCTGAACATCGACATTATCCAGACACAACTGGCCCACATGGACCAAAGATATCAAAAGATTTGAAAAAACTGCCCCACAATGATTGGCAATGGTGAAAATGTTGGTAACACTGCTTACAATCATAAACAGACTAAGAAATGGTTCAGGGGTTGTGGGAGGCCAGGAAAAGTTCCCAGTGCAGTGAAGGGGGGTCGGAAGGCTTAGCACCATGGGAGGGAACAGCATTAAAGCTGTTTATAGGTAGAACCACCAAGAGAAAGGACTGTTTTGGAAGGTGGGAAGGTGGGTGGCCAGAAAGGACTTTCCCAACTGGGAGGGGGCTGGGAATGCAGTGTGGGATGGGTGGAGAGGGGTAGGCAGGCATTTGACTTCAATAAAACTTTTTTGTTGTAAGTTTTTTACATTTATGCTTTTTTCACATATTATTAAAGGATATTACAGTACTATACTGTAACTTGTAATGAAATAATCAAACACAACAGAGAGAGAGAGAGAGAGAGAGAGAGAGAGAGAGAGAGAGAGAGAGAGAGAGAGAAAGCAGCCTATAACACACACACACTAACAGTATACACCTGTCTTCCCTTTCTCCCCTACCATATTTCACTTTTTATTTCACTGGATAAAATAATGGATAACCCAAAATGACAAAGCAAAAGAGGTAATGAGAAAGAAAGACAGAGTGAGCCTTTGCGTTTGTTATTGGCTTAAAAGTCCGACATCACTTAAGACATAAATTGTCACTTTCTTCATAGTTTTTCAGTGGCTGATACAGATACGTCATCAGTTGAATAGTATATGGCAGAGGGTTTGTGGGTGGACAAACACTCATGTTATCTGAAAGCAAGTCATCATCAGGCAATGATTTTTTGCTTTTTAACTAGCTACATCTGTAAAAGCATTAATGAACTCAATAACAAAGTGCATTTTCCATCTCTGTACAACCTTGGATGTTCAGTCACTTGTTTGAATTGTTTGTGGGTGTTTGCAATAAACAATGCATTATCCTGAGCATGTGGCTTGTGTTGCAGTGCCTACAGCACTGCAGGTGCTGTTAGTAGTGTGTGTGTTGCAATATATATTATTTGTATGGTCCCACGTTGTCTTAAGAGGGTGAAGAAGGTGCTGACCCTTCAGCAGAAACTAGAAATTATTGAGAGAATCGAGACAAAATGGTTTATGGCACTTATTATGAATGAATATGGCACTGTATGGTCAACCTTCCAAAGATATCAAGACATTCCAGGACAAGCTGAAGAAGTACAGAACAGAGTTTGGGAAGATGATGTCCACGAGTCAGGCCCACAAGGTCATGGCAAGAGGCCAACATGATGACAATGAACAGTCGACCCTGATCAGGTTTTGTCTGCAAATGGTGGCTGGCAAGTGTGCAGGTGGTGCTAACTTGAAGGCTGCAGATGTGAAATTTGCGGCCTGCATGGGGTTTTGGACTTTGAGGCATCTGAAGGGCTTTCTAACAACAAGACTCCTGGCGAAGCTTTGCATGCTTCTGAAGAGGAAACAGAGGAATTTCAGCAAATGGAAATTCCCTTTGTTGTGTTGATGTGCCAGGTTCATTTAGTGTGGGCTCTGATGTTTAACTGCTGCCTCTTGATGACCAGGACCCTCTAGACATCAATGAGGTACAGGAGGTACAGGATCTTGATGATACATTAGTGTTGGAGGAGGGGGGGGGAGGAGGAGAACTTGTAAGCCTCATTGTAAGTTGTTTAATTTTTAAGTCTTTTATTACTGTATTTATGTTCAGGCAAAACAGGAGAAAGAAAGTGATACTTATTTTTATCCAGCAGTGTAACCTATTGTATTGCACGTTGCATATGAGATAGAAAAAAAGGGGTCTGCTCTTTTGGTTGTCGAAATGTACTTATACAGTATATTTTTTACAAATAAGGGAAACTTAGCTAGCTGATTTCCTTTTGTACAGAGATTTTAGTTTAAAGTGTTACAGTTCTTGTTGATAAACATATTGAATGTTTGCACTTATGTGGAATTGACAAGGTGGGGGAGTAAGGGTACAGAGTTGCCACTTTACACAAGTAGAGTTTGTTACTTGACTTTATCTGGGTTTCACCCTTACTTGACAGGGCCTTGGATTTATGAATCCAGATAATTGAGAGATTACTGTGAAAATCCTTGCTGTCTCCAAAAATGCCTCACATGAAATGGAAAAACACAAAATTTGAGCACACTAAATGTAAGCAGTTTTTAAGAGGAAAAACAAAACCTTTGGTATTTACTATGACATATGTCTTGGATCAAGATCAAAGCAGGCATTGTCACAGGCAGCTGTGACAACAGATGTGGTTGACCACCAAACTATCTTTTATGCAATTTTTAAAAGTAATCAAATGCACACATATCTAAAAGGCATCAGCAGATGTTGTAACATTCTCCATTTAACAAATTGGTATCTATTTCATCTAAGTGTATATATATGCTATCTGTCCTCTCATTACAAATATCTAATACTGTACTAGATATTTGCACTTGTCAACTAAAGTATCAACCAATGTGTATCAATCACTAAGACTTGCAGGTCTGTAAGTCCCAATTTTGAGTTAACATGTGACTAAGTCCTAATACTGTACTGGAGTTAACAAAGTATATCTTTAATGAGACTAGTTTGTAAACATTCATCTCACCTGAACACTTGGAATGTCATGGCTTCTGATCCAGCTGTAACAAATTTCTCACGATACAGATGACCATGGCTTGTGCAGTCAATTAAGGAGAGCGAACCTAGACGTCCAGAAAGGGTTAGGTTGCCTTCTGATCCTACAGAACGTACAAGTACCTGTGATATGCTAGCTCGAGCTAGTTCACTTTCAGGCTTATTCAAAATGAGGGTCAATGAGCGCACCTGTACCTCCATTATAGTGTTAATTTCTTCAGTGCCTAAAAGAAACAACGTTGTATCTTAATCAAAATGTTCAGAAAATTAAGTTATAAGAGAATATTACAACATATATTAGTTTTTAATACATTTCATAGATTACAACCACACATTTATACTAAAAGATATATTTTTTTTCTTTCCAACACCATTGCATTCCTCAAACAAGGGGACTCCAAGGATTCAACAACACAGTGGTCATTCCCCCTTTCAGACTTTAAATACTAACTGTCCATGAACCCATTATTTAAAAAACATCTAAAACATTAGCCTCTTAATACACCTACACATATTTTGCCATTCACCTCTATCCTAAACAAAATTCAACACTTCCTGGATGTGTGTAGGTGTATGATAAAAAGTATACAAAAGTAATAATAACAGGTACTAAGGAGATACAGTAGCATTTTCTTTTGTGTTCTTTGTTGAAATTTTACATCAAAATTTCCAAATATGTCATATCCCAATAAGATCATGCTTTCAAGACTGCCCTGTCAAAAACATTTCACTTCCTTTGATAACCCACTTCCATTCATTCAAAAAAATAACAAAAACATTCAGCAGTTCCCAATTTCATGTTGGTACTAAATGCAAGCAATTTTAAATGAGATGACCACTAAGAATATGTACATAATATGTTAATGAATGCATTTATCTTTAACACTGGTTTGAAAATAACAATAACATGTCTCATGTTTTCCTGCTGGAAAAAATTATTTTAAAAACAAGAACTAGATGTTTCTGAGTTATTGAAATAGCAAACATGCACTTACCTTTGGAGGTAAACATCTGTGATGTGCCAGGAGTAATGTCACCAAATTCTCTGTTTAATAAAGTGTCTTCTTGTTCAGTGCTAAAGAAGTCCAATACCATAACCCATGAAGAAATATTGATGACTGTTACGAGGCTGTTGAAGTCCACATCAATGAAACGATTGGTCTGCCCATGAAATATAAAAAAGTACTTTCAACATCATGTTTTAATCACTCTTGCTGATTTATTGCAGCTATTATATTCTGATTTATACAGGCAGTCCCCAGTTAACGGCAGGGGTTCTGTTCCCAGCTGAGCGCAGCTAACCGAAAATCACCGATAATTATGGTAATAACTGGGGTTTACAATGTTACATACGCCAATAAACCGTTTATTGGCGCTGTTAAAATCTTATCAGTACCGATAAAAAGCTTACCATCGGTGATGAACCGCTTACCAACGCCAAAATCGCTTAACATCACCATAAAACTGGTTAACAACATCATTAGCCAAGAGTTGTAAAACCGGAATGCAGTTACCCAACGCTGCCGATAAGCGAGGACTGCCTATACTGTTAAATGTTAATAAAAACTTGACCTTTACATTGCTCTACTACTCTTCTTTGATGTTGTATTATTATTATTATTATTATTATTATTATTATTATTATTATTAAAATTACAGTATATTTTCACATATAAGACGACCTTTAAATCATAAAATTCACCCCTAAAAATTGGGGGTCATCTTATACTACCATTCTAAAAATCAAACCTTGAATTCTAAGTGATGTTTATCGGTAAGCTAGCCTTGGCCTTGTGTGCATAACCACTGACATACATGAAAAGATTCACATTATGAAATAAAGGTAATAAAACCCTTTTTACCTTATATATTGCTGGCATATCTTCATAATAAATAGCCTATTCAAGGAATAATTCCATATCAATGAAATCAACTTTTATCTATGCGAGGCCAGCCAGCTGACAAAATGTAAATATCAAGTTATGGTTGCACTCACAGCAACCTTTATCATTCGGCAACGTAGTGTAATTACCATAGTAATAACATTTAGGATAACATAATATTCATTTTTCATTAAAAATTCAGGCTGTTGTAACTGTTTAGAACAATTCAGTCATACAAACAACAACTAGGTAAGATAATTATCATACTTTATCGTGTTGTTGTTAGGGGTTGCTTAAGATTGGCGATGAAAAGTATACAGAACAATGGTTTTCCTTTCAGGGGACGTGTGTAGGAAAAACATGATATAGAATCAACTCTGTCATTTGTTTACTGTATATACTCATTAACGCGCAATCTCACGCATTGTGCGACCTCCAAATTTTCACCCATAAAAAATTATTTTATCATGATTTTATCATGCATCTTGTGTATCATGCGAGTTCCTTTTTGAGCGACCATATTACTGCGGACTAACTTCTTTTACTCCATCTCTTTATCCCATCATCTTCTTGTTAAATAAGTTAAAAAAGTGAAAGAGAATGAAAAAAGTATTGCTAGTTACGTTATACTCGTTGAGTAAACGAGTGCAGCTATAAACAACTGAACGAGAAACAACTGTTTTGCTATGAACACAGTCTAGGCCGTGGCTATGAACAACCAAATTGGATAACAACAGCTGTTTTGCTTGCATTTCAACCATCATACAATAGTATAAAATTACTGCAGTTATGTTACAAATGACGTTAAGTAGAATAGGACTGATATATATTTTACATTATACCATTATTAACTATGGAGAAAAGATCGAAAGGAAATATACTACTAAATTTGAGCTGCAAGTTGTAGCTAAAGCTGAGAAAGCAAACAATGTTCAAGTGCTAATAACTCTAAATTATTGTGCATTGGCAACATGGATGAAACTACTAAACTTAGATATGCCACCAAACTCGACCATAAATAACATTAGAGAGAAAAGTATTTTAATCAAAACTCTGGGCATGAAAGAACACATTTTACTGTTGTTTTAATGTGGTATGGCAAATGGGACGAAACCTACCCCATGGTTATCTTTAAATGGAAATTGAATTGATGCCGAAACAAAAATTCCCGGAAGGTATCGTTGGCCACATTCACGAAAACCTAAACAATGCAAATGCAAGTGGCACATGATCGCTTTGTTTGTATTTTATAATACAATTAGTAATATGGAATACATCCTATAATACTGGATACAGTGAAGTAAAGCATAACTTGTTACAAGATCCATGGAAAAGATATATATTTGTTGTTTGTATTTTTTAATATGATAATAATATTAAATATTACATACACTAATTTTATATTTCATGTATGATGCCACCACCTTAAAATTAGCTTCAAAATTAGGTCTTCAAAAGTCGCATGATGTGTGAGTATATACAGTATTTTGAATTTCTAAGGATACAGTAAGAAAAACAGCATTTGTAATAACATCATCTTTGCATAACCAATATTCCATAAGATACCTGTTGTTGCAAATGCTAGCCTATACACAGATAGTTTTGTAATTTAGCAGTCGTCTTATACTACAGATATGAGATATATTCATGAAAATTTGTCACCATTTTTTACCTCATCTTATCTAAAGGTCATCTTTGACACGAAAATATATGGTATTATTGTCGAACGTCTTGTCTTACCATTCTTCTACATATTTCACCTAAATTTTTAATAAACTAATATACAAATAGTGGTAACTCATTCTAGCTTACTGGAATCCATTGCTTGTCAGCAATTCCAAAGGCGAGGGAATCAAAATATTAGATTTTATAAACAGAAAAATCTGACAGGAGAGGGTAAAAGATGCTGAAATGAGCAGGAACAATGTCCATCCATTCTTGCCCAGGTAACTGGTGCATCAAACGCTGAACTAATTAGCCATTGTCTCTGCACTATCTACAACATAAAGGACTCGTCCTCTGTAGTCAAAAAACTATTTTTTCTTGTGGTTAGCAAGCAGGTATGGTAATTTTCTTAGCTTTTTCTGTGCCATTACTCTTGCATGCTGAACTTTTTCAGCAAATCTGCATATAAAGACTATCATGAACCAACTACTTTTATACAAATGTATTGAAGTGTCACCAGGTTCTCAATTTCCAATAAAATTTCAAAATGCCAACTTGAACTAAAATTTACAATTACCACAACCACATGAGACTTAGCATGCGCAACCAAAGTAACAGTACCAAACTATTATACATTCCTAAATGGTATTTCTATGTATTTTTAAATAATATACACTGCCAAGCGTATGCCACTTGGCCTGTATTCCTAAGCCAGTAAGAATCCTCTAATACATGATTTTTTTTTTTTTGTTAGGCAAATTTTCATGATTTTTTGGATAAATGACTTACACTGACTCATGAGTTTAAGGTACAGATTAGGTTAGGTTACAAATTATCCAGAATTACCATATAGACCATGCATATTGGCTGTCAGTTATCTTGAATGTTCATGTGAAGGGTATGACATAGGGGCTTCTTACATATCAGATTTCACCATTTGTCAAAAGGCTACACACCCAAAGTATCTGATAAGGCACTACTAATAAATTACATGAGTAAAAAGTCAAATTTAAAGTTATGGCATATCATAATAACTATCCCCCCAACAAATGTTAGAAACAGTTCTTACCCCATCATATTTTGAATGAAACTCTGGACACTTTTCATCAATTGTTGTTAGGGTTATGTTTACAAGAGTGGTGTCTGTTTTATGGCTGCTTCGTTCCTCTCCTCCAGGAGTAGGTGATGGGGGAGGTGTTGCTGGGCTCTTGTTACAAGGACCTCCACCGATACTGGTGGTGAGAGTGCTCTGAGTTGACAGACCTGGAACAGTGTCATGAGAACAATATAAATATACTTTAATAGTGGAAATAAGTCTTACATCGAATATTATTCAACACCAATTATAAAGTTAACCTACCTCTTGCATGTTTCCTCGCAGGAATAACTGGTTTCTGAAGAGCCTTGAAATATGGTTTTTCCATTTTTAACTTGTCAGGAAGGGAAGAAGACAAATACTGGAGTGGGAAATGTGGTATAAATTCTGGGCAAGATGTGGAAATAAATTCTGGAATGTGGTGGTCATGAAGAAAACTAATATGCGAGTGATGGTGACCTCTTCCATGAGAGTGGGTATCCGAAGAACCAGCTTGTGGAATTATGTCGGACCTCATGAGGAATCTGTGCTGAGAGTCAACATCTACTTGCAAGTCTTCCATCATTAAAGAACGAAGTGTTACCTTTAAAAATAAAAAGTGAAAAAAATTAAAACAATGACGGTAAATACTTGAGAAAATTTATATTATCATTCCCGAATGGCCGAACCCCATTGCCACCAATAACTTGTTCTACAATTTTGTATGTTTTTACCGGTTTCCAGCTGGCGTTAGAAGATTTTATCCTCACTTTAAGAGCGAGGTTTATTCGGCATATGAACAAAGTATATTTATAATTACTGTACAGTAAACCCCCTCGTATTCGTGGTCTCATGATTCGCGGATTTCTCTGTGGAACATGTATACACATTATTCATGGAAAATTTGACAATTTGCGGTATTTTTCACTGTAAAATATTCACTAATTACTCTACTTTCCTATAATTTCCATGACTAAATGCACTTTTTGTGATAAAACTATTAAGATTTCTCTTCCTCACGATAATTCCTCAACTGATACATTCCAGTTCACAGAGAAGGCCTCTCTTATCATGTAATAACTTTCAAAACCACCTCATTATCCACAAACCCCATACATTTTTTGGAGGAATCCTTCTTCCTAGCCAAACCATCCTCTCTGGGACATAAATTTCAGTTCTGAGTATGTATGAATAATCTCAGGTTTGGCATTCTGAAGCAGTCTCAATACTCATACCTTTGTGTGATAAAAAAATGAACCCAAAAATGCACAGGCCCTTATCTAATTAGATTTCAAACTTAGCAGCATTATGAAGATATTTTGCTGGGCTACTTTTTTGGAAATGATGGCCAAAGCATACGATTTGCCAAGAGGCTAATGTATCACATATGCAGTAAGTATGGCAAAGCTGGCTAATAAAGATGATAGTTCACCAGTGAAATAATTTCAGACATATAGGGCAAAGTTAGGTAGCTATAGTATACTGAGTTTCGTTGGGACTGAAATGGCTATTGCTACATGATTAGAATTTCTGTAAATGGAGTTGCAACAAAGGTTATTTTAGCTTATTCCGAATTAATATAAGTAGAAAAAATAATGACCCTTTTATACGCATACCTGTGTGTTCGTCTTATATGTTTCACATGACTCATAAGTTGCATTAAGCTCTTCTAGTAGCAAATTAACTAACGGCTTTTCCTTCTCACCAACATCTCCTCGTAATTCTATGCACATGCTTGGAACTGAAAATGAACCTGTTAAAAGAAATTTCATTAATTTGTGATAAACAAATAATTCTGAATACAGTGCATCCATATATGGTGGACTAACAGGTAATAATGCAATCTTTTTTTTTTATAAAATGAAGCATATACCATTAAAACTAACTTCCACTATCACTTGGAATTGGTATTTTCATCAAAAGATTGTCTACTTCCCATTTTTTACTGATTTTGAACTTCTTTACTCATGGCTTTCTATAAATTTAATCTTATCATACAATATTCAAACATAAAAGTCTACCATAACTAGACTTTATAGTCTACCACCATTATAGAAATTTCCTAATAAAAGATGTAGTGATTTGTATTTTAACCTTTTACAGCAATAGAACTGCTTTCTCTATCCATTGTTGCCTTCATGCTCTCCCGACGCTGTTGAATCTCTTCTTTTGTGGCTGTGTCAGAAACTTCTTCACTAACAGAACCTGAGAGAAAAGCAAACATTGATGAATAATACTAAACACAAACTTATACTATACTGCATTGTACAGTACTCCCATTTTCCCAAGACAAAAGTTATCACAAAGGTCGACGAAGCATCTGAACTCAAATTTTCTAGTGATATTATTACTTTAGATAGAATGTGATTTTTATTTTCAGTAAGTTCTACAATGTATACATATTTGCTGTTTACCACAATATGGATACTGACAAATCTATAAATGACTCTCTCTTGGAGGAGATTAGTATGGTTCAGTCAGAGGATTCAAAAGCCTCCATCATTATTTGTGAAGACTGACATGCAAAGCACAATGAGTGGCTAAATTCAAATTCCAGACATCAACATAGCCAGTCTCCTCTTGAGTTCAGTGTATCCTTCAATTTTTTTCCAGCTACCTGAGCAACCCACACATATTTCTGGTAATAGACTAGACCTCATATTCACAGATGTTCCAGCTATCATCAAGTCCAAGGTCTGTGAGTATATAAGCACTTACAACTATTGTGCCATTGAAATGGACATACTTATCAATCAGTATATAGTATCCCTAATGCCACCGTTGGAAAAATGGTATGGCTGAAATCTAGGGCCAATTGGGAACACATTACTGAAGCTTTTCAGGCACTTAATATTTTAAATGCTAAAACTGATCCAGAGCCAAAGAAGAAGTTAATGAAATGCTGATGAATATTAAAGTATGATATGTCCCTAGAAAGATCATCAAGATTAAGACAAATCACCAGCCATGGTTTGATGATAAAGTACATGTAGACAAGCTTACCATGACAAACAAACCAAAGTCAACATATGGAGACAAAATTGTTCGCATGCAAATCACAGCATTTTTGTTGAATCTTGCCGTGATGGTAATAGATTTTTGCAAATAGCTGAGAGAAACTTCAATAATTCCATGTAAAGGAAACGTGAAAGCATTACTCGGCCACATCTGCAGTGGACCATATTGGCATCTCTATCTTTTGATTTAGCTTGTCTTCCATTCCACCAATGCTAATACAGTATATGATGATAGATTAGTTACTGGCCCTAAAGAAAAGACTGAACTGCTTTATCGAGCTAATGGTCATGAATTCTGTCCTGTTCTTGTTCAAAAATCTATTTTGCAGGCTTATGGGATTATGATCAATGGCAGATCAGCACAAGATATGGTAGCTGTCCATGATATCAGAGCTTTTCAATTTCTGTTTCTTTCAGACTTATCTTCATATATAGGCAGGATTTTATGTTGTGCATGCAAAAGTATCACAGATGTTAGGAAACTCTATGGGATGACATAAAGATGGTTAGTCTACTCATTGGACCCAATAGTAGGAACAAGACAGGAGGGCCCTGCCTCATGTAAAGTTCCCAGTTTAATTCATCCTTCATTCTTCCCTTAAGGCATTTTCTATGAAGTAGACTTCCGAGATATAAGTGCTGTCCTCTGCTACTACTGGGTCTGAAGTGGATGGTGGACGTAGTAACTTAAGAGTAAACAATTTCAACCCCTCTAGAGTTACTTTTACTTATCATGCTGTGCCAGCCTCAAGAACATAATACATGTACAATTTGTCTTTGAAAGGAAAGTTCCGATGCTTAACCTTTATGCCTCAAGGAACAAAATTCAAACAACTGCTGGCAGCAGTTGAATTGCCACAACTGTGGTAAAGCTCAAACTTAACACCTTTCAGTCAATGTATAAAGAGGTGTGATTGGCTAAGAGATCTCCATGATAACTCAAATCATGTTTACAAGCAATGGTTTTGTATACAAAAAGATTTTTAAGAAAATAACTATACTTCATACTGCATACAGGTACAAACACAACACAACTTCATCAGTCTATAACACACAATCATAATGATACAAAAATAACACACAGAGGCAGACAAAAAGCATAACTGTTCAATCATTAGAACAATATTTCATGATATTTCAAGATAAATGCCAAACCCATAGGATGCTAAAAATAAAATGCAACTTGAAAGGACATGTAGAATAAATACAATGCTCTAACTAGACCCTTCCGTGTACTTAATGAATACACACCACTAATTATAACCTACTGCCAAGTTTGTCTCATTAACATTCTACTGGATACCATCCATACTTGGCTATTTGGCTATTTCACTCAAGCTAACTTGGTGAAGCCTCTAACTGAGCTAGATTACCTCATATCACACATTGCCTTCAAGAAAGGAAGTTAAGGTAAGACACAAAACCAATTTAATATTTACTAACTTTGAATTAATGCATCATAGATATATTAAAATCCCCCAAAAATAAAAAAGGAAAATACTACGTAAAACAAATTTACTCACTGAGTCCTTGAGGGTCTTGTGTCTGTCCTACTGGGGCAACAGATAAGTTGGACAATGTCTTCAAAACTTGCCTATACTGAGGCCGTGAGAGACTTATCTTTAATGGAGTCACAATGCCTCCATCAATCTGCAAGAAATTAAAATGTGAAGATAAATAAAATATTTATTAAGGTCACTTACAATTCAAAATAGTAACCTGGAAGCTCCACAATAATATTCAAAAATTACAATAAATACTGTATCAAAATTAATAATTCCTTCCAAAAAAATTGTCAAAAACTAATATATTTACTCATACAATACTGTATCTAAAAATGACAAAATATAAATAAATTTGCATTTTTCATAACTAACAAAACTGAGGTCTTAACATAAGGAGACTTTTCTGGAGTCCGGTTATTAATAGCACAAGGCATGTGGCAACAGGGGATAGCCAATGGGGAAGGAGGTGGGTGAAGTCCGACCTCGCTTCGCCCCTACGCATGCTGTGACATATCAGTTTTCCTCCAGCCCAGGTATCTGTATGAGGGGCTGCTGGAGGTGGGCCATGTACATTAAGACCTCAGGTTTCTTAGTTATGAAAAATACAAATTGATTTAAAATTTGTCATTTGTTCATACACAGAACAAGCCCTTGGACTTAATGTAGGACATAGGAAGAAGTCATATGCCTCTGATCTGTTAAGTGAAAGGTTACCCAACAGCCAGACATCCAGGCTAAGAGACAATGGAATCTCCTGTCTACACTGTCTTGGAAGAAGAAAAAGGACATGTAACTGTTGGAAACAACAAACCTCATGTTAGCTACCAACCTTGTTCTGTTGCCAGTTCCTCTCTCCCCTTGTAAAATAGAGGAAGAGATTTGCTTCTACTAAGGAATTTGTATTGTGTAGGAACAATCAAATATGCCAAACAGAATGAATGATTACTCACCTGTATCTAACCAGTTCCAACAAATGATGGTTCACATCTCTCCGCTGCCCGCCGGTAGAGGAGAAAAAGAAAGAGAGAGGAAGAAGACCAGTCATCTCATACACTCTCACTCTCATAACCAACATCTTAGATAAGATACAAACTGTCCCGCTAAGGGCACTGGATGAGCTACACAAATTGTTGATCAGCCACCACCGGACCCAAATAAAAATGTCCAAGGACCTATGGGCAACATCCCGGAGATAGATGGATGTGAGGGTGGTTTCGCGAAGCCAAGTACCAGCCTTCAATATCCTAAGAACCGACAAGTTCTTTTTGAAAGCGAAGGAGGGACCAAGGCCCCTAACATCCATATATGAAGAGATACTATAAGCTTGTCTAATCACTTCACATAGCCAAAAGGAGATGGTGTTCTTGGACTCTTTCTTGTTCTGGCCTGTGCTAACAAAAAGTCTTCAACATTCAGGTCTGAGATGTCGAGTCCTTTTTAGCTAGCTAAGCAGTACCCTGACAGGACATAGAAGTAATTTGTCTGGGTCGTTACCAACAAAATCTCCAAGGGCAGGGACCGAGAAAGACTCGAACCCGTCATCGTGAACCAAGGGATTTTGAGTCTTAGCTATGAATTCTGGGACAAATTTGAAGGCTCGAAGGCTCAATCTATCATACAATAAAAGAACCTTACCTTATCATTCTTTAAAACAATACAGAGTAAACAATTTACTCTCCTACTATTTCATATTTCTGCATAGCACTATTGTTAAACTAAAATCACGGTGAATATTTGGGATAATTAGTTTAATGTAAAAAGATCAAGCAACCAATCACTAATTGTCTTCTGAAGGTCATATAAAATATCAGAAGACAAGTTCAAAATAGCACTTTTGCAATGTCCTTTTCTGGAAAACTTACAAATGGAATTCAAAGATAGTAAGCTGAGCCTCAAACTCATACCATGTGACTTTTTCTGGCTCAATTTCTTTCAAGTCTACAGTTATAAATAGCCTTCTCATTTATGACCTCATCCATGGTTTTCTTGGTAATCTTTCTCTTGCAGTGTCTAAGATGCACTATGCACTGAACTTCCATCACTTCTCTAGTTAAGTCCCATCTAATTCCATCTTGATATTTTAATGAAATTTTCAACATTGCTTTTAATTTATGGCTCTGTTAAACAGAGCTGCATTTTTAATGAGTTTATGCCACTAAATAACTAGGACTCCTTAAAGAGCTTTGTTCTTAGAGGAACAAATTTTGAAATCCATACTTGATTTACTGGAGTTTTCAAATATTCTGTTAATATTTTAAGTAAAGATTCAGTATGCTGACATTTAAATTTTCAGAAACAAAATTATTTGTAAGGACAAAATAAATAATTTAATAACCCCATTTCTTTAACAGCTAATTTATGAATCGCACAAATTCCCAGACACCTTGACCCACTGCAAAATTTAAAAGCAGCAGCCATGGGACCCATAGGTTTGCCCATGTACATATGGATCCTCAGACTTCCTCCATTCACTCATTGTGTGTCTGCTGACTGGTTCCTTTCAGGATTACCATGTGCAATTTCCGTACTTCATTTTATTCCATGTATTCTATGTTATTCATTTCAAATAATTGCATCATTACTAACTTTATAACAATAGTATCAATAGTAAGATTTTAAGTAATCCACAACTTGGTATTATAAGCGGGAGATTTGCTTGCCAAATTCAGAGGAGATTTCTGGAAGTTTCTGCAGGTATTGTATTTTCTTTTCCTTTAGTTGTGTTATGATCTTCAGTTTCTTTGATTTTCTAGAACCATTTTGTGCCATTTAAATATGTTCTACAGTTATTACTGATTAAATTCTGGTTTAGTCTTAGTAGCACTGGACTGTTAGTTCTTTAGCTTTTTTTTTTTTTAAGTAACCGAGCATTTTGTATTACCTGATTTTGGTCTTGGCTTTATTTGGTATATTTTATAACAGTTGAATACAGGTATCGTACTTACAGTTCAGAATTTATTTTCATGTCATTGTTGAGAGTAAGTTTTTGTCCTAACTCACAGAGAGTTAGTTCTTATTCTTACTATATATTTTGAAATCTAGGCATTTGGAGCTAATGAGATGATCAGTTCTGGTTTTTTCCCAATAATTCTGTGCTTATAGATATATAATGGTGGTATCTGATGCATTCAGTAAGATGTTAAGATAATTTTACATTGATTTTTGTACTACGTGTACTTTATATCTTTTATTTTACCTTGTTTTCATGCTAGCCAGCATGTTAACTCTTAAAAGATAAATGAGACTTTTTTTCAGTACGAGTTCTCTACAGTTTTACAATTAACTTCCTGTATTACAAGATTCTCAGTTTACTAATATTTATGTTGTTCAGCCAAAAGTTAAATATACTGATCACAATTTTGTTCTTTCAGTGCAGCAGGATCAGTAATGCAAACATTTCTATATCTCTTCTGAAATGATCTGTGCAAACCTCTGATTCTTAAATGGTTTTACACACAGTATTCGTACACATACAGCATGTAATTGTATGTGCATGTCCAGAAAACTATGATATATTAATTTTACTCAAAATACAAAGGAAAACCTTTTATACATTTCTAGTAATGGACTGCAGTTTGAATATTGCTGTTGGCGTGGTCACAATAACAATTATTATAAGAAATTATAAAACTGTGAGAAAGAATTCAAAGCAGTTTCATCGGGATTAAGTGATAAAATACTTTAATAGCAATGCTAGTGTATTTGAATGGGTTGCATTATTTATTCTACAACAATAAAGGGAGTTAAATATTATTACCTGCAGAGAATCTCGTGATGCAGCAGGATGAAGATCTATAAATATATCACTGGGAAAGAAAAGACCGGATTCATGATCTGCCAAAAGGAAAGCTGCTTGGTCATGCTTCAAATGTAGCTCAATTGTTGTACTGTGAAGGATTGGTCTCCCATGGTCTTTGCAACTGTAGAGTTCTTCTGCACACATTACAGTTGTTGATAGAGGACTGTGAAAAGCAAATAATAATAATAATAATAATAATAATAATAATAATAATAATAATAATAATAATAATAATAATAATAATAATAATAATGATTAATATCAAGGAGTTTAACCCTTTCAGATTCCAATGACGAATATTAATGCATTGCAACTTTTGCTGTCCTAAACTAAATCAGCATAAATTTACCGAAAGCACTTATTCTTCAGTACTAAACAATTTTGCATGTTTTTTCCTTTCATATATATATTACACAACTGAGCTACATAAAAATAAAAACGATCTTCCTGGAAAAAGAACTTACTCAGCTAACTCATGGTATATTCAATTTGTATTGTTAATCCTTTATTTCATTTGATAAGCTTTTATGTACCACACTAATGTACATCAAATCAGCTTTAAAATACAACAAAACACTTCTGATATAAGAAAAAATTTTAACTGCTCAATGTGTATTATAGAAGACAGTGTGGGGCTCTGTAAATGTGAGTTTTTTTGTGGTAGAGAAAGATCTAGCAAGAAGGCAAAACCTGGAAGGGTTAATAAGATCACATTTCTAGACATCATAAAGCTTGACGGGTGGATGTGTTCTCAAAGATACAGTTACTGGACCATATTAAGTTAAAGAGGTTAAACAGCTAGGTGCAGAAAGACCAAGGAAAACTGGTAAAAGATGATAAAGAAAACTAATACTTTTAGGAACTGCAGGGACACTGCATAAAAGACCCTTAGGACCATCCATGGAAGAAACCATTTGAGCAAGCCCTGTGAGTCTAGTAATGTATCAAGTTGTCTTGGTAGAAAATACTTTACAATGACAATGCACACAGAGTACCACACATGGTACAATGTAATAACAATAATAAATAAGTGAAGGCAACCACAATTTCAAAATGGAACATGCATAGTTACTGATCTTCAAGATAGTGAATGCACAAAACTAATAAACTTTGAGAAACACTGCAATAATCATATTTATGTAAAGAAGTTACCCACCACATAAAAAATTAAGTTACATTATATAGAACCTACAATTTGATGCAGCAGTCAGTTACAAAAAAGGCACACTTACAAACTGAATACTCAACACATTCCTCAAACAGAAACTTCAACATTTCACACACTCATAATTTGCATCAAGTTTACAAGGGGCCCAATCTACAATGCAGATTTGAATTTATTCTTGCAGACCCATCAATCATAGAATAGTCTTACCCTATGTAAAGTAGCTCTAGACATACCAGTTTGATAGATCTCATGAGGAAAAAACACACACTACACACCCAATCTCAAGCTCCTCTAGCCAAGAATGGAAAGGAGGACTGTGTGTCACTCAATCAAAGTTGGTGAGCTGCCCCACTTCCCAGGATTATCACTGTTTTCCCCACTTCCAAAGATTATCACGAGTGTCCCATCTTTTTCCTTTCTGTTGTAGCATGCTTGCCATTGCTGTGTTACTGTGAGTGCTCACTTTTTCATTATTCATGTCTTAACATACTTGTGTGGGCAAAGATGGAGGGACCTGCATTTGAAAAGCCCTTCCTGTAGTTAATAATAATACCCCTAAGCATACCTACCAAGCATTAAGCATATAAATGTCATTCAGCCAATGCCACAGCTGGCAAGTCCTCTAACTCTTATTCATCTCATTGCGCTGGAATTGCGACTGCCATGTCTCGAGTCTCCACTGAGGAGGACGCCACCTCCTTTTGTTGAAAGTGCTTAGTCTGTCTTCTTACCTGACCAAAAGCTTGGCCCCCAACAATATCTCTCACTCAAAAAAGTTTTCCCATCACCCCTGGAAGGGTCTCCTGATCTCATCTCTACCTTCGTTTCTCTTCCCTCCTGTGATTCCACATACCCCTTCATTGGAGATCATTCACTCAGAGGGCATTTTGTTCTTCACTCAACTCAAGAAGAAGGTTCCTCCTTGTGCAGAGTCCAGTTTTTGTCTGAAGGTGATTCATTCTTGAATGAATCGATCACAGCCTTGGGATCTGCTTCAACAGTACTGCATGCTGATTTTTTGTTCATGCCTGTGCCTGCAGCTGCTCCTGTGATGTCTAGTGAGGGCCCAACAACCCTGCCCTCTGTGGTCTTGCCTGTGTACAAGACTACTCTTGTGCAGGCTCCTGCCCTGTGTGTTCAAGTACTTATACCTTGACTGCTCCAGCATGCATGACTGCCTTCCATTACCCAACTGCCTCCTCATACTTGGAAACTCCCATGTGTGCCACAGCTCCTATACACTCAGGCCGTGTCTATGGTTGCCCCCATGGACACAGCCTCATCAAACTACTGCTGTCTGCTTCTGAGCACCATTTGCTACCTTACACAGTATAAATCTGCTCTCATGTATAATATGGGCACTGAGTTCTTAACTACTTTGGGATACTAGTCTGCTTCGGTGCACTGTACTACTTTCTCCAATACTTCAGTATCTGCTCTGGTGTATTCTGCTTTGGTATACTCATTAGTTTCAGAATGCTCAGTTGCCTTGGACACTTCAGTGCCCTCGTTAGCATCTGCTGCAGTTCCTTTAACTTCATAATCTGAAGAACCTGCTGTTTTGTCATCAATTATCATTTTCATGATATTCTGCTGCTATATGGCCCAGCCTGCTGTTCCAATGGGGCCAACACTGCCTACGAGTACCCTGAAACCTGTCAGCAGGCTTCCTCATCCCCTGATCAAGTGGCTTTGAATCCCCAGGAACCTCATGCACAAGAGCACCCTTAACTGTTCAGATTGCTGCTCTCCAACTGTTTCCAGTAATCAAGGCTTTCCCTGGTCCAGCCAGCCCTCTACATCCTGTCATCCTCCTTGGCTTCTGGGCTCAGTATACATTCTCATGCACTTAGTACCTCTCAGTCCTCCAAGAAAGCCTCATTTAATTCATTAAAGGCAAGCATTTTATCTTCACTTACTACAGGATGAAATTTATTTTGGACATCTTAACTGATTCTGACATTTTCAGCATCTATTGCATGTTCCAACTTCTGCATGATGCTTTGGTGTCTCATCAAGACAAAACAAGGTATCGAGTTTAAGGAGGTTTGATCTACCCTGGCTAAATCTTTGGATTCTGTCCACAAAAAAAATTCTGCTACACTTGAAGGTCACAGTTTCAGCAGAGTTCAAGAATGCCCCATGAGCACTCTCAATACCTTCAGAAGTCTCTTCAGGCCAAGGCCTTCTTTTCACACACTAGACTGCCTTCTTTTGCCATGGAGACCATTGCAAAGGATCTCTCTGCCTCCTTTCCTTTATGCCCCATTCAGTCTGCTGGAACACAGAGATAGATATTATAGTACTAATTCTGTTCTTGCATGTGATTCATCTTTGGCAGAGGATTTGTTCAGAGTTCACTGTCCCATATTCTTCAAGGGGCACCCTTCAGTTCTTCATCCTGATGAATATGATAATGCTACCTTAAGCATAACTGCTCCTTGGTGTCCAATCCAGTGGCCCGCAAACTTTTCCCTGAGAACCTGGTTCGTGTGTTGGGCAGAAAGTTTACATCCTCCACCAAATGGTTAGCCTCTACAAACTCAGCTTTGTTGCACAAGTCACCTTGTCATCAGAAGACTTCTTCCAATTAGCACCAGGGTTCTTCTAGGCTGCATCACTCCAAACCTTTAGATTCTTCCATGAGAAATTGTCTGTACGATTTGCATCAGTGCCAGTCTGCCTCTCATTTACACAGATCCAAGTTGCCTTTTTGGTCCACTGGTCAGGGTTCATCACACAGAAGGCATGTTTCCAAAAGTTTTTGAGGGTCTGGGAGTCCAGGAGCACAGAACCTGGGGTCTTGGAGGTCTTCCATCATGGCTACCACCTCCCTTTTCTCGACACGCATCCTCACAAACTATCACAACAAATTACCTTCAAATCTTACCACTCCAGTCAAATAAAGATGCAGGTCCTCAACAACAAGGTGGCCTCCAGTTGTTGCAGACGGGTGCCATTAATGATATTTGGTAAAAGAAGCTGGTGTTCTACCATCATTTCTTACTTATACTAGTCTCCAGGAGGCTGGAGGCCTACTCGTCCATCTCAACAGTTTTCTTCATTTGGTTCTCTTTCTGATGGAGACAGTAGAATCTGTGCAGGATCGATTCACTGAAAAATTGTTTGCTTTAACAGACCAAGGGATGAATACTTCTGTATCTTGATTCACCTGCTTTCTAGTCAGTTTCTAAGCTTCAAAATACTTCTGTATCTTGATTCACCTGCTTTCTAGTCAGTTTCTAAGCTTCATTCTTGCTCTGGGTTATTTGCTTTGATCCACGTAGTTTTCAGCATTGAGGAAGTACCTTTGGCTTATTCTCAACTTCTGCTATTGGTTGGGTCTCCTGATAAACATGGAAAATTCAAAATTGACTCTTTCCAAATAGGAAGTGTACCCAGATATACCGACTGACACCTCTGGGCAGTTGGTCTGCCCTTCAGGTGACATATTTTTATCTCCTTTGACCTATGGCTAAGTCTTAGTAGATGTTGACAGAAGATCTGGTATCACTGGAGAAGCTGGTTCCTCACAGTAGCTCCCACATCCCTCCAACAACAGATTGTTTTTAACTTGAAAGCAGCCTGCATCTGGCTGGAACCCTTCCACATACAATATTTGTCAAAATCTTCACTGAAAGAAAAATCAACATAACGTGTTGAAGGGAGTCCCATTAGTGTTGCTTAAGCCTAACTCCTGCTTTTCCCATTTGTTGGACTGACTGGTGAAGAGTATGGTAACAGAAAGATAAATGTAGGTACATCACCTTTCTGGAACAAAGGAAAATGTTCTTAGGCCTTAATGCATTCATGACTATCTTGGCATGTCATTACCTCAGGGTCATGGCCAACAACCCACCTCTACAGGGTGGCTGAGTGTTCAGGGAGAAACAAGGACAAAGACTCTTTTCATGCTGGCAGTGGAGATCTTTGCTTGGCTATAAAGGCATGTGGTCACTATCATGCCAAGGTTCATTTTGGGAATTTACATCTTGGCAGAAGCTCTCAGTAGGGCTCAGCTCATTCCATCAAGGTGGTTCCTTGAATATCTACAAGGCCCTTTGTAAAGTTTTACTCATTACCAAGAAAAGTGGGAATAGTTCATTGCTTGCTGTGATGATTGGGGTCCTTGTCCACCTGAGGCCTCTGCTCCCAGGCTGGCCAATTTCATTTCTATCACTCCACTTTCCCTTCAATCTTTCTCCAGCATAACTTAGGCTTAGGAAACTGAATATTTTGGACCTGGTTCATCATTGTGCACAGTCAATCCTATGGGCTACTAGGAAACCTCACGGGGGGGGCACTTCATCTTGGTGCTGTGTAGCCTCATTAAAATTCACCTCACAAACCCCCTGGGTACCACCAACTTGTTGGATGTGACGTTCAAGACAATGTTCTAGGTTGCCCTTGTCACCTCAAAGCACGTCAGCATGTTCTTTACCCTGTAAGTGAAGTCTTTCAGTCTAGGTATTGGTCATTGGTTGGTCTTTCCTTTGCCCCAGAATTCATGGTCATAACATAGTCATTTAGTAAATGTGGGTCATTCTTTGACTCGCTACTCCAGACCTGCCTCCCTCTTCAGCTGAGGATAGACTTTTCGACTCAGTGAGAGCTATATCTCCTGTCTCTTTCTAGTTTGGTCTTCATATGAATTGCCAGAATCTTCTGTTTCAGAAAATTCTATCACTTATTTGCTCCTGCAGGTTATTTTCTGGGCTACTTTGGAGGTCTTACAGAAAGCCATCTTGCAATGCAAGATCAAAAAGATCATGATTCATTACGTACAGGCTCTCTCTTCTTCTTTGACCTTCAAGTATATCCAGGAACTGCTTGCCCTCCTTAGAGCAAGCACTTGGCATTGTCAAAAACATTTGCTAGCTTCTACTTACATAGGTTATGCATAAATGTCTTATGTTTCTTGCAGGAACAAAGTGTCACAGTGGGTCATGTTTTACCAGTTCTGAGGGATCAAGTTAGTCATCTCTGTCTTTATGGTTCTGGCACACTAGGAGGTGTGAGCTGTCCTGGAGTACCTGCTGTTACACCTAAATCTTTTACTTACTGAAGCTTCCATAATTTTGAGATTCATTGTTAATTTGAATGCTTGTTCCTATGTCTACTTTGCTTTTCCAATGGCTTTTTTTAACTGTCCTCCCTCCTAGATTGCAATGGAGGGTAAGCATAAACTTCCAGTGCCCTCCTCCTTTCTCTGTATTCTTCAAGATCAAGGTTGACAAAGAATATTGACATCTTTCCTTATGTGCCAGAGAAGCATGAGCTGGGCAAGTGCAATGGGCTTTTTCTCCTTTCAAAATCTCTGAAGCTGGTGTGACTGAAGCACTTTCAAAGGGAGCAAGGCTATTTCATGACAACTGACTTGTAAACAATTGCTTTTATTGCAAAAACATCACTGTTAATTCTCATATATTCTATTTTCTAATCGTCTATTTCTCTCATGCGGAACATACCATAAAGTTCTTATATTTGCCATGACATTTCATCAGCTCTCATGTTTTCATCTCTATTTCTTTGTAAACTCTCTAACTTTTTTTATAAGTCTAAATGATTCTCATTTTAGTTTGGCAATCCTACCACTTCTGAGGCTTTCATATAAATGAATTTTTCATTTCACCACAATGAAAATTGATCTCATTTCTTTCTTGTCATACAAGTCAACTAACATTCTAAACATATTCTAAAGCTACTCTCTCCAATCGAAGTAATGCTTTAATTTCATTTGCTCCTCAACAATGTTATGAACAGATATACTTACAGCCATTTCCTTTCCCACCACTACATCCATCAACTAACCCTCCCATCTACCTTTTACTGATATAATTGATCAACTTTTTTCAACTTTTTCTATTATTTAAATCATGTTCAAATGCTGTATTTGCTGTCATGTACAATACTTTAAAAAATTCAAGGAAATTTATGGCATTTTTATGAAATTTATGGTGTTTTTTATAATATAAGGGTAACGTTTATAAGTTTAAATAAGTAACAAATTTCATGATGTTTACAAAATTATACTAATAGAAAAAACTACATACTAATGTGGTCTCTTATAGTAAAGTTAGTCTTGACAGGCATTGAAGTCATGCTATAAAATATATTATTTCACAATTTAGAACATTCTGTTTCACATTAAACAGATAATAAACAAAAACTAAATGAAACCAAGCAACAAGTAAAATCAAATATATTATGTTCTGTCTTGGGAAGAAAAAATGTTATCAGTTTTTCTTATTTGTAGCTAATAATAAATATCAGATATCACTAAATATCATCTAGAGTGGCTATAATACATAACAGATTTTTGCTTCATATAAATGCTAAACCATAGGGGTTTTATATATTACCTACATATTAGCGAACTTACTAACATCAACATTTGTAAAACATGATTGCTATGCATGGGTCATTGTGTCTAGAAAGAATACCAATTCATTAACTTTTGTCAATTCCCTCTTTCACCTCCAACACAATCCACAAAACAGTGAATGTTTGTTGTCTGCATTATAAGTGTACATACCTTAATCCTGTTCATACTATTTTACTTTGTTCATATTAGTAATGCACAATATCACTGACATAATTACAATCTTAGCATCAGTATGAGATATTGTGTGTGTGAGAGAGAGAGAGAGAGAGAGAGAGAGAGAGAGAGAGAGAGAGAGAGAGAGAGAGAGAGAGAGAGAGAGAGAGAGAGAAACTGTAGGCTAACATAGTTTGGTTCGGAAACCTAAATTGTTTTGCAATGTGTAATGACAGCCCAAATATTTATATAGCATATTACTTAAATAACACTATTGCCATATGTCTTTAACAGACTTAGAATTAATTACCAGTAGTGGAGTCTACAGATAGTACAGCCAAACACTCATATGATTGAGAGCTTGTTTAAAATTGGGTTAACAGAAAATGATGATGATCCTGACAAAATCTGTTTCATTTCCAAAACTTGACATTTACTGCTGACTATATTTTTGACATTCACAGAAAAAATATTCAGCTGTTAGTGGTACTTTACATTCTTTACACAGAGCGACTGGATCATGCCGTTCGGTGATTATTGCCCGAGCACTCCCACCCAAGAATCTTCACTTCCTCCCAAGTCACTTGCCATTAAGCACACCAGTGATTACCATTCCGCACACTAGTGATTATCATTCCCCTAAAGGTTAGTAACTTTAACACTGCAGTAAGTGTTTTCAAGGGCCTAGTTTGGTATGCCCTATGAGAGTCAGGTATTTTAACTCAGTACTTCTGTAAACTACTTGATAAAATAAAATCAATGGCCTGGTGGAAACAATGTCAAAGAGTATATGGAAGGGATTCCTGTAAATATAAAAGGAAATTTTCACTTGATCTTGGAAATATATGTGACAATATTTCCATACAAAAAGTATGGACATTTTTATCTTGCGAATCATATCTGATATCTATCTCACATTTACTCCAAAACTACTATATGGCATAGTAAAGCTCCCAGTAGTTTTTAAACTTCCCTGAAAAATTTAGGACATATATGACTAAGACCATCAGATACTCTCATCTCACCACTGCATAAACATATGCATAAAAAAAAAAATCATATACCCAACTCCATTATTACATTATACAGACATACTTTCTATTACTATGTGAAATCTGGTGCAAGTAATTTAATATTTCTTCAAATTACTAAAGAACATAATACCAATTCAAATTTACATACAACAGAGAAGAAAAAGACAATACATAATAAAGCAAACTGGCATATGATTCCTGATAGATTGCAGTGCAACAAGAAAGTATACAGTCATTACTGAAAACTGGAAGAGGAAAGGAATGCACAATGCAAATGTTTAAAATATTACTTAGAATTTGCAGCATGGCATCAGAACAGGAATGACAACACAACTTACAAAAAAAATTTTAAAGAATTTCTTGCAGATAAAAAAATGAGAGAAAACAGTTCAAGACAGCAATTCAAATGATGCACACCAAAACAGTTTCACACTACTCACGCAATGATCAACATTTGCTCGCTATAAAAGGAGTAAATTAAAAAATATAATTTGTATTTCTTACACTAATACAATCTTAGTCTTAAAATCTTTTCTTCTGTTTCTTATGCAAATTTATAGGTCCTGTAAGAATAAAATCTTTCAAATGTGGAGATGCTGAGACAAAGTTTCATTAGAACCCTAACCTTTCCTTTTCTTCATTAAATGATAAAATGAATCTAATAACATGACTGATACGTACATTATAAAATAAATCTGATAACTAAACTTGACATCCAAACAAAGACCCCTGTTAGAAAGCTCCAAATCAGCAACAGAACTGAGAGACAATGGTTAAGATCACTACATGTTATCATTATCATTGGGCTATTTCTGAGAAAAACAAACAATTAATATAATATACTTATCACCGTCATTAAGGTATATGAGTCTGAGTTTAATGTAATTATATCTCAAATTCTGTTGTTACTGATACTGCGTACTTACTGAGGATACATCATGAAACCAGGGTCAGATATACAGTTCATATAAACATGCACCACCCATCATACTTACTGAAACCACTGGAAGCTGCTATCTTTACTCTTCAATCTCTCTTCCACATTCAAGGAGAATAAGCTCATGTCTCTGACTGCAATAAGATATTCAGCAACCCTGCAGTGATAAAAATATGATTTTAAAATAAAAAAAGGATTTGCATCTGAAATATACAAAACAAAAAGTACTGAAAACATGAGTGATATCTGATAAAATGTTCAAAGTAAACATTTTCTTCAGGCACAATATAGCTGCACTGGTAGTCTTTCACAGGCAGAGCCTACAATGAGGTAACAATAATGTAAAAAGAAATCAAACTGATCATGGTATTCTCTGGATGATATATTTATTGTTGCTTTTCAAGAATGACTGTTCATTCTCCTATTACACTGCACTCTACCATTCTGTACACAGCTCATTACTTTGAAAAAAATTTTTATGACAGACTATTTGTTACCTTTGTTCTAACTTATCGACACATGCAGGCATTAAAAACTCAGTTGACCTACTTGCTTGGAGGAAAGGATGACAATGCTTCAGGAGTGGATTTTTGAGTAGGGATTCCATTAGCGATTGATATTTGGCCAAGATGTGCTACTAGTACATCAGGACTGTTTTGAGACTCCGGTAAAACCACGACAGGAGTTTCAAGTATTATATCAAGGCTGAAATGAGGATCATATTTCTAAAAAATTATACACTGTATTCACTCACTGTAGAACAGTTAAAGTCAAAAACACTGTCATAAGAAACATTTCCATATATGTATTCAGAAATCTATTCTTAATCCCAAAGAACAAGCAAAATTATGCAAACAGTAACTAAAAGAATTACTCACTTCAATGAAAAGGGCAAGTCTGTGCTCTCTTCATGAGCTGGACTGAATCTTGAACCTGAAGCAGATGCAGGGGGAGGAGCTGGGAGGTTAAGGGTATCAGTTGACTTTGAAACACTCATTCGCCTTCGATGCCTTGGAGAAGCCTCCCATGAATTACTTGTCAGGCTTACAAAAGATTCAATCCTACAATTAGACCAAAAACTCTATTAGGTATGAAATGAAAAAGGAATATTATAATATTTCACAAATAAATAACTGGAACATCACTCATTACTAAATTTGGCCATAAAAAACAAACATACAATATTTCACAAATAAATAACCAGAACATCACTAATTACTAAGTCTGGCCATAAAAAAACATGCAATGCAAAAAGTTTTACAAACCTCTTGCTGACAAGGCCCATGGCCATTTCTGTGGCTGCATGTTTGATTGATGATGCAACACGAGTCATATATTGCTTGAACTCAGTTGCACAAGATTTCAGCTCCAAGAGGAAATGAGGAGAATGAGTATAACACACAGAGGCAAGCCGTAATTTTACTGTAAGGTTTTCATCATCTGGGGTTTGAAGATCTTCAAAAAAACCATAACCTGTAAATGAAGCATATAGCCAATTAATAAAATATAACATACACTTAAATTTATTTGTTCAGAGATAAGAGCACAGTTAGCCATTCTTATCCTTGATGAAGCCCCTTTTTAAAAGACTGTGGCCTGTAAAGAATTGTAGAATATATTTATAACAAATATTTTAGACACCTTATGAAGTCAAGTATATTACCTTGCTCATTTAAAAGATTAACCAGTTTATTTGTTTTCTTTGTTTTGCATTTATGTGGCTTTTGAAACATTCAAGTTTCTATCCATCACTTATAGTACCCCTGTTACATCGATTTTTTTTCTTTGACTGGTATACATATTTATATGTTCAAGTTGCAATAATATCCAATCTGTTTTGTACAGAAGTGTAGTTACAATCATTGATATGTGAGAGCAAGTGCAAAGCCTACTGCAACTAATAAAATCCAAATACAATACATATTTGCTGAAAAGAGGAATGAATATATATATATTTCTGCTACACCATAATAAAATGTGATGATGGAAGGACCTAAATATGGAATATAGGTTGTAACTTATGTACTGGTATGAGTAATGGTCACCATATTTGTATATGATAAATACATAAAATGTAGAAAGAACCAGAGTTGTCAAGGACTTTCTTTTTATTGTGGCAGACTGATACCACATGAAGAGGAATCCTATAGCTCCAAAAACCTGCTTGTGGCTTTTCAATAAGAAAAGTCCTAAATAACTGTGCATTTTACTATTTGAACCCTACAGTCCATAAATTAATCTCAATTCACAATGGATATATTAATGAATGATATTCAACATTAAATAAACATATGACTGTCAATATTAGTTAAGTACTGTAATCAGGGAAACCATTCATTATGTAATATAAAAAAGTACTATTAGTACACAGGATGCATTTAAAAATGCATGACATTAAAACCTTTCCTACTATGCATAAAAATTAGCCTAAGATAACTCAGAATTCATGAGGATGCATGGAAATGGATTATGATCTACAGAAATAATTTCAATTCAGAACATATATCAAAGAACATCTGATGACAAATCAAAACCATATCCTCAAAAACACTTTTGGAAAATGGAATTAATTATCTCTAATTACCTCACTTTTAAAATTCTAACTCTAAATGAGATTTACAATGAGCTCCCTCAATGACATAGGCTGAAACGAAGATTACTTGGGTTTGTTGCATAGAGATAACTAAAGCACTTGAATCTTCAGTAGCGTCAAATAGATGTAAAAAAGTGAACGTCTAAATTAACTGTAACACAAAGGTCTCCATGTGGAAAAGATTAAAAGAATGAAAACTTCAGTTGCTTATAAATTCCCTGAATCATTAAAATCAATACCCAAATGAACAAACTAATCACAACAGATGTATTTTAAATTCTTCAGTGAAGAAGATGAACTTACCTTGTGGCTCAGAACTTGAAAATGCAAGGGGCCGGATGATAGTGAAGCTAAAAGCTCTTGCTGCATTATCTGAGGTGGACTGTGACCGATACAGATCGGTGTTTAGCCTTGAAAAAAGATCCTGTAATATACAATAAAGATTTGTTTATAAGGTTCCTACAATTCGATTTTTTGTCAGATGCTAGTGAATATAAAATTAAGTTAGGATGACTATGCCCCCTGACAATTTGCTACTGTTGACTAACATCTTGACACTTCAACCACTCTGATCTTGACACTTAACCACTCTGATCTTGACACTTCAACCAAAACTATGTAAGGAAGAATGGCTACATACTTTTATTATTGATAAGAGTGAAACCTTACTCACCATTATCATTGACATTTCTAAATACATTAAACTACAAGCATTAAACTAAAAAGGAATGTCAATTGGCTTTCAAGCACTTTCTTCAAATGAAAATTTTAGATTAAACTTCTTCCTAACCAACAGGTAAAATATGTTTGCCTATAAAACTTTCATCTGTAGGATATTCAATGAACTGGAGGGAAATTCTGCTAAATTTATGGTAGTCTATCAGTGGAAAAATTTCTATTAATGGTGAATACTAATACAATCTACTAAAAATTTTGTTTGTATATCAATGAAATTGTAGTTTCATGCATAAAAACTAAGAATTAAAGACTACAGGTTACCTGAGATCTTTCAACAATGGGGTCTTGCCCAACACTGATGATACACTGATGCTTATTCCCCTCTGGTGTAACATCACGAACTTGGAATCCCCCCAGAGAGCCTTCAACTGTTAAAATGTCACGCTCTGCAGAAAAAATAATGCAGTAACAAACATACATGGCACACAAATTTTTTCTAAATATCATGACAACAAATAATGCTACAACCTTCAATAAAGGACTTCCCTGCAAGGTATGCTCAAAGAATAAATTTTTCTACACAACAGCTATAGATGCTTTCAAAGTAAACTGGCACAAACAAAGCATTGATGAAAGGATCAACCTATAGTTAACCACTAACAATGAATACCTACCAACTGTTGCCTGAATCTTGGCATCTGACATTACAGCAGTACCAACTTTTCTCCCAACCAAATCTTTGTCTTTATACACACCACGAAGCAACAATACAGTCAGCTTGTGGAAATCAAAGCCAACCTCTGCTCGAACAGGACTTTTTTCAGGTGTGACATAAACGAGACTGGGGGCATGGGAAAGAGTTCCAAAATTCTCCTTCTCAGGAGAAATGGTTGCACTAGCAGCTGTTGCTTCGGCAGTAGAGGAGATTAGATGAGGAGGAATGCGAGGAGTTGACACAGAAGGTTGATGGGGAAAAGCTGATGGATAAATCCTACAAGTTCAACTACTGTCTCTTGATTTGCTGAAAATAAAATTATATGGTTACATCACAGGCAATTTATAAAAGAGGAAGTTTAAACATATAATAACAATATCAACCCAGTTTCTGTATTCATCAAGAAATAACAAGAAGTTAAAATTACATGCACCTATACATTAGCCACACAATACAGATATCACAGCCTTTCTCAGTCACAAGTAAAAGAAGTATTCTGTCCATAGAACCTCTCTAGGAGATTTTAATATGGCCTATGAAAAGACGATAACATGGCAAGGCATAAATTTAACATAAGTCCTTGGAGATTTGTAAGGCAGTCCAACAAGCAATTCTGACATTAAGCACATGAAAAAATTATTTCTATTGCTGTAAATTATTTAAATTTTGATATTTTTTATCACCACTGTTTTTATTTCAGATTTTCCTTTCAATATCTTATTCCTCCTTTATTTCCTTGTACATTACAAACATAAAAATAAAGCATAACAGTACAGTACTTTGTTTCCAGTACAATTCAGTGTTCATGGCAGTATGTTCTCAATGTCAGTTTTCATAATCTTCTTAAGCATACTATGAGACACAAATTTACGAAAATCTTTACAGAAAAATATGTTTCTTCTGCTTTGTTGTTCATAATGCCCCCCGATAGTGGGCCGGGCTAATCACCTACACAAAAACAATAGAAGCGCTACAGTGATTTTTAAAATTTAGGCTGCTGCACGAGTGGAAACTATAGCTATACAATTACTTGGTAAGTTACTTATATGAAAGTGTAAAATGCTTATGACAGATATTCGCGTTCTCACAATTCAAGGACTCAGTGATTTGCAGAACTTTCTGTGGAACCTACCTATACATTATTCGCAGGAAACTCGCCCATCCGCAGATTTTTTCATAGAGCAATATTCTGTATTTTCATATTTTCATGATAAATATGTACTGTACTGTATCTACATACACATTCTATGATTAAATAATGATTTACAAAACTAATTTTCAAATATTAATATTAAGTTTAATAAGATTAAATAATAATAATAACACAAATAATAATTCTCTCTCTCTCTCTCTCTCTCTCTCTCTCTCTCTCTCTCTCTTACTGAGATGTATGTTTATTTGTTTTGTATGATAAATGATTTATTAATTTTCAGATATTAATATTAATGTAAACAGCAATAATATCAATTCATTAAAGAAAATACTATAGTGAATTAGTATATTTTTAGTTTATAAATTAATAAATTTCAAACCAAAGTATCAGGCTATACACAACAAGATTCAGTCTACTTGTGTGAACAAATTAAAACTTAATTAAGATCAGCATGCTTTGGTCTTATATTTCAGTTCCTTTCATAGCCATGTACATGAATCAAATAAACTACCTCTTACTATAGGAATATGTGATCTTCATTATATTCAAATAGATTTAGAGAGACCATTGTAAACCACATGAACAAATTTGGATACAGTCTTACCTATTATGTCTAATGTGTTGAATTGTACAGATGCTAAAAGCAAAGCCCCAGTGCCTTGCTGAGATGGGCAGTGGGACGACACGTAGGTGATTTCTAAGGATATGAGAGCTTCTGAGTCTCTCATGTCTCGCACATCAGTGGGAGGCAGTGGCCCTCCTACCCCATTAAAAGGTGAAGACAAAAGTGGAGGCGATGGCAAACTTCGGGATGACTGGGGAGGTGACTGGGCTGGAGATTCAGAAATGCAGATGATGTGGTCAATAAATTTATATCCAGTACAAATGACTTTTTTAAAATATATCAATGACAGCAATAGTAAGTTCAAGTAAAACATTATTTTACCTCTAGCAGCAGCATAAGAAGAGATTGCATGGCTAAGGATGAGAGGAGATGCAGGTTTGAAAGGTGCATTATGATCTGGGGATGCTGGTGAGACAGGAGAACATGGTTCACTATCCAGCAAACTTCCACTTACACTATCCATGCTAAGAAATAAAAATGTACAGTAAATCAGTGCATATCAAAATATAAATTTTAAGCAAGTACAGTTGATGTCCATAATAGAAGTTACATATCAACTTTTTGCATTCTTGGAACAAAGCCATACGTTACAGACAATTCTAATCCCGTCTTAGTTGATGAAAATGTTTCTTAAACAGTTACCATGATCTTTTAAAGATGTTTCAAACACAATTACCACAATCTCTACATAACATTCCCTATAATAATATCAGACAAGCTGCACTTAAAATCAATCTTTTAACCATAAATGAAGAGAAAAATAACCATAAGTTATGATATATGCTAATATATTGCTTCACAGTGCCATACTCACATACAAATGCCACCTAATAGACCAATTCTCTACATACAAAAGAAAACAAACTTCAGTTTACAGCTTACCTTACATGTTTGTGACTGGCAACAAGCAGCTCAAAGTCTGGTCCAAACGTCTGCAGAGCATCCACTAATAGCAGTGAGTGAACACTCAGGGTGGCTGTGGTATCAAATGGTTTCTTGCTTAGATTTGCACGCACTCCTGTTACCTGAAGCTCAGCAATAGACCTACCACGTGCCTGCAGCTAATAAAGTAGAGGGTCACTATTTAGAGCAAAGATGCCAAAGACACACAAAATCCTATATAAAACAGTAATTACATAGTACCTTCTTGCCAATTGTAATTTAGTGGAATGTGGAGGACTTAAAACATTTGACAGGATGATAAAAACTAAGAGTCACTTATTAGCCCGTAAATGAAACAGAAGTATAGTCACCATCATTTCAGTATTTCAGCTATATGTTCCAGACAACAGCCACTTAACTACATGAAATGGTAGTCAACCAAGCCTACTCTAATGCCTTTGAACTAGGTGACTAGATTTGTAAGTACTGGCGTCCAGGAGAGAAGCATTCAGGGCTGTCCCACTTACTGCAAGAAGGCTGAGGACTGAGAGGATGCTCCCTCAACCTTTTGCTGGGTAGTCGAGGAGCTAGATCCTTGGAAAAAGAACACCTCTTCAAGGGGAGTGACTCATCAGAAAAACGCCATTGGCCCCTTCTGTACGGCAAAGAATCTCCTGAACTAGAAGAGAGCTGATGCACGTCTGAGACGCCTTTCCAGCAGCTGTCTCTTGATGCAATCTGGGATGCAACAGGCTGGTCTGAGGGGCAGCTGTTCATGGGCAGACCCCACTGACCTCCCTTGCGTTAACGGTAGGAGAATCAACAGGACGAACAGCCACCTCCACTAATACTTTACTTTCACTTTTTTTATTGAACTTATCCAAAGGACACACATCGATGCCCCTTAATGGGCCACTATACCTATCACCATATTGATACTCTGATCAAATTTATTTTCCATGCTGGCGAAGCGATCAGCCCAGAAGTGTGAAAGTCAGGAGCCGGAGTAGTCGGTCTAGGAGTATGTACTGATACAGGGGAAACAGGAACAATAGGAGGAGATACAGCAGGAATATCTACATCATTAGATTTAGGAGTCGTCTGACTAGCTAATTTCTCACTGGCTTTAGCAGTTGCCTTCCCCTTGCAATCTCTCTAATTTATTTCAACATGAAGTCAAGGTCTTCCATTTGCATTTGTCTGAGTCCCTGCATTCGTCATGTCAAATGAATGGTACAAACTTGCCCTCCTCTGTAATTTGTGCACAGGGTATGAGAGTCATAAGTTATTTTCATTAACCGGGTATAGCAGCCTTTGCTGCAACACTGGAAACTAGAAGAGTTAGTGTCTGACATAATAACTAGCTAAAAGTCACAATCTGTAACAAAGTCAAATCAGGAAAAATCAATGCCAAAAGGCTACCATACAAAGAATACTTCACCAGTTGGGAAAAAACAATTGTCAAAATCAGGCTGCTTAGTCAACACGGTGTGTGGACAATACAAGCGGCAGAAACAAATTGATCTATTGGCTTAGTTGTTCCTCTATCTTATCCCGAAAGTGGCCGGGGTCTTGTCACCTATACAAAACTAAAGAATTGCTACCACGGATTTCAAAATTTAAGCTGCTGTTCGAGTAGAAACTCTTAGCCAAGTAATTACTGGGTAAGTTACTTATATAAAAATATTCAATTGCCTGTAAAATGCATATCTGTCACACAGGGAAGTATTTTAAATAATCCTTATTTTATAACAACCCACTACATTCATAACAGTCTACTTTGTGCAACAGTGAGAATACCCATACAACTCCAGATACTCAAAATGCAAAAGAGATAGGAAGCACCATTCTTTGAACTCCAAATGGATTAGTGCACATCCACACGGCCATTCGTCACTTCAAGAAAACTATTCTACATCTGGTCTGTCTGAGCAACAGTCAGCACCTGTATTTCTTTGCATTTTCATTTCATAATTCTATAACTTTTGATTTAAATTGCTAGTGTGCTCGAAAACCCTAAACTTTTGGGCTATATTTCACATTCACTTAAATGTTTCACTGGTTGTTAAGTGTTTCACTGGCAAAAATATTCATTTAGGTATTGCAAGTTGTAACCCTCTGATGTTTCATGGTATCTCTCCCATTTTCCTCCTAGTTGAGATGAAGTGGTTGTTCATATTTCCAAAGAGTGAAACTTTTTTGGTGTATTTTTCATATATTTTCATTCAGTTTATTTCCTGTAGGCATCATAACTAATCTTCTGTGCAGGCATTGTTAGTTACATTTAATGAATGCATTATCAGTAAGAAAATGTTGCTGTTTTATTTTGTTTTTTTGTTCAGTAACTGCCCTTTACATTATTTTGCTTTTTACTCTTTTTTAGTTTTGCTAGCTATGAGGCTACATTATAAATTTTTTTCAGTTTTGTACACTTTTGTAATCAGTAACAACTGCAGGTTTTGATACAATCACTGCAAAACACATGCACTTTTGCAAGATCAGGTTTTCCCCTGCTGAAGCAAGTTCTGTAGTCTGCAGGATTAAATTTTGAATTATTATACTATTTTTCAGTGTGAATGTCAACATAATGCTTTGTTAAACTGTGTTTTGTTATCCTTCAAACTCTCTTGTATTTGCTACAGACCATGGTAGTAGACAAATAATTTGTATTATCATGTTTCTTTAATCATTTTACATTAAAATGCTTAAGGCTTGTAAGGTAAAATTATGAAGAATTTACTGTGGTCAGGTATGCATTCTCAAGTATACCCACCCTTGTAGTTATTGTTAGTGACTCATTTAAACTAAGTGTGTTGCACTGAAGCAGATACTACTCTCTTACTCTCTTACACCTCATCACCAACATATCCTTCACCAGATAGTCCTTTTATCACAAAAGCAGAAATCCACAATTATTTTTCAGGGTTCCACACATTTCTCATCTTGAAATAAGTCTCCTGTTCCAGGATAGTACTACAGCAAAACCTTCTAATACATTTCTGATTCTGCCTCTGGTAGCGTATCAGGCTGAAGTAGAACTCACCCAACCATCAAAGCCTCTACCTGTTTCACTCCTCTTGCCAAGGGTCTTGTCACTGCAACTGCTTCTTTATCTTCCATTCCTCTCATCACTTCCAGGTAAAATGTCAGCAAATGTAACTATTTCTGGAAACAAGATCTCTTCAAAGTCTTCCTACCACAGTTACAGACTATTCCTCCTCCTCATCATTCTTTGTCTTCTAGACATGGGTCTTCTGTTTCTTCAATAAACTAGTACTACTACTGCTTCTGTCCACTCACTAAATTGCAATCTCCCCTTGTATTCTGACCAAGATTTGATATTCTAGTATCTCTAACATATCCAACCTCAGCTCATGTTTTTCTCCTTGGTGCTCTTGCAACTAGGCTCAACACCAACCACTGACAATGCCTCAAGTAAAAGAACTCAGTATGAGATTCCCTCTCATTCCAAAGATGCTAAGAAAAGCTCTGCATCAGAAGTTTACCTAGAAAAGCTCTTCTTTGGACCTTATACTTTCCTCATCACCCCAGCTCTTGCTAGTTTCCTTATCAAAGTTTAGTTCTCTATATATGCCAGTCAATGATCTGTCTTTCCACATTCTCGCAAGAGAACACTCATCTAGCAGCAAGAAATGTGATCAAATCCCCCTTACCAATCACTAATTGGTTTCTGGATCCCCAAACAGTGAAACGCTATTGTCATTCCAGCCAAGACAGCAAGATTTGATAGTGATCTTGGCCAGGTTCAAAATTCCATCCAAACAAATTATTTTCTTGCATCAAATAAAGGAATTGCTTTCTAATTTATATAAATTTACTTAATCACAGATAACAGTAAGGCAGGCTGAAAATATTTCAATATGAGAAAGAAGTACTCAATGAAAAAATGCCAGCAATACTGTATTCACAGTGGAGTGGTACAAAATATCTAATACAATGGAAAGATTATAAATAAATGTTAATAAAATTCTAAGCCTTATGCACCACAATACACAGAAACATACCTCAAGTGACAGCTTGTCAACTGTAAACTGAACAACAAGCAATTTCCCTTCATCTGTAGGAGAAATACTGCCTTTGTTTGAATCCTCTGAAATTGGATCATCAGTGGCCAACACTGTGCTGGGCTGTGTTGCAGTGCTACTGCTATCGACAGAATCTGCTGAATCCATTCGCCTAGAATATATCATTATCAGTAACATTAAAATCATATTAGTAATATTAAAAAATAATGGTTACAATGTAAAGTTTTGACAATGTAAAGTACAACATTAATGTATTCACACCAAATCATCAGAATTTGAATTTTAAGAGCAATTTACAGTCACCAAATTATCATCACCCAGCTTTTGACAAACTATAAACTTGAAAAATGATGAATGCAGTAAGGGTCAAAATAAAAATTTCCTTAACATCTATGGGAAGATTAAGTTCTAAAACACAATGAAACTGTACAATATTAACTACAACACTCACAATTCCAGACTTTAAACTTGTCATATCTACTGAATATCCATGGACATTCATTATCAAAAAACAATCAAATCATATTTTTGCACTATCAAGCCATTTCCCTAGCAGTAGGTAAATCTAAAGAAATAACAGCAAAAAGATACTACTGCATTTCCATATTAACTGATGAATCATGAATGAGCACTGCACAGACAACTTCCACATCAGCCACTTCATATACCAAAAAAGATGATGAATCAGCTGCAAATCAAACCCCTTTACATACACAGAGAAATTCACCTCTATTATACAGTACAGCATCTATTTTGCTATTCAAAAATATGAAGGACCTTTCTTTACACTGTGCCTCTTTCACTCAATCATGAATTTATTAGATGCTCCTCTGCTCTTATCTCCTAAAACTTCTGAATTATACAGTACTCTCTTTTTTATCTAGTTATTGTCCTCTAACCTTTCCAAATGTCTGAATCATCTCAAAACATTCTGATCTAGCCCTTCACTTTTACACTAACCTTTCCACACGATCAAATAAGTCCTCATTCCTCACTCTTGCAGTTCTTTTTCCACCACATACACTATGCAGACATTTCTCTTCAGCTGCTCCAACCTTTTTTCTATTATTCACATTTAACATCTACACTTCACTTTCCTGAAGGAGAGCTGACTCAACAATCTCTTCAGATTTTCCCACCTTGGGTAGCATGCACTCAAAGTCACTGGCAAATTTTTAACACCAACAGTGCTACCACCCTTTTTCACTTTTAGATGACTTACCTCTTCTAACATCTTACAACTATCCATTGCGTTTACTTTCAAATACCTTTGCGAATCATCTGCTTCTATTTTTTTGTCATCCCTAGCAACATTCATTAACCACTCTCCATGGTTTTCTCCTAATCCTGTTAACCTTGCCCTTGCTCACTTTTACCCTCAAATTTCTTCCCTAGTTTCTGCAGTTTATCTTCACTATGTCCACTCAGTATTATATCAACTACAAATATTAGCTATTTCATTCACCATTCAAGACTCGTTTTCTTCGGTCACAACTTTGGACATACATCTCTTTTCCTTTCTGATTTCTTGCATTATTCCACCTATCAAAAATACTAAAAAGCCATGGAGACACAACATACTGTCTTGTCTCAAACAACCTTTTACCCAAATCCATCATTTTCTCACTTCCATTCTAAAAATCTTATCTTATACTGTATACCATACACCTAAAAACCCTCAGTGCCTTTGTATGAATCATACAAAACTTATTCAATATTCATGTACTGTAATAGCTTTTTCCATTTCCTTCAAACTTTTCATACTGTTCATGACAAAAACTATTACCCAACACCCTCTGTCTTATCTTACTCCAAACTATTTTTTCTTATCAATCGTTTCATGTGCCTTTCTTAATTTCTCACTCAAAACCCTACTACAGTACACTTTTCTCATATACTGAGTAATGTTTAACCACTATCAAAACTACAATTATTCCCATCACCCGTTCCTTCAGAATTCTTTTCCCGATCTAAACATACCTAGAACACAACAGTCAGCCACCCAATCACACTTAACAACTCTACCATAATATCTCACAGTCAGCCACCCAATCACACTTAACAACTCTACCATAATATCTCACTAGTAATAACATCAATTCCTGATGTCTGTACATTCTCCAAGCTCTTATTACCCTCCCTACATCCTTTACAATCACTTTCTTAAGCATTCCCTTCCTTTTGAATCATTTATTTCTGCTTTCCTTCCATCCTCCACACCCCTCTACTCTTCAAAGTAATCACTGACACAAGACTGCTTTTAGTTCTGACAGCCCACATGGCATCACAGAATGGCATTCTACAGTTATGCCAGGTGAGGCATGCTCAATACAACTTAAAGACTGCTGAACTGATTTGGTATTAAAATGAAGGCAAAAATGAATACCAAGAAAATGTTAGCAAACATAGCATCAGAAAGTAGTTAGCAAAAACAGCTAAAGGAAGACATACAAATGGCAGCAGATGAAGTATGCAGTGTGACACTGATAGACGGATGGGTATAGACCACGTGCCAAAGTCACCTTATACTGTACTTGCTTGCACTGAAAGTGATTACTTTTAGTCAATTACCATATTTGATGGTACATAAGACCCCTGGGCATATAAGACCCCCCAATTTCAGGAGGGAATATTACAAAAGTAAAAGAAAAAGGTTGTTTACATGTAAGCATTTCATAGTATAAAGATATCTAGCCACAGTAAAAACTTAGACAAAGCATGCCACTTTAGCAACAGGAAAAATTACTTTAATTATAATTCAATTGTAATTTACAAGAGAAACTAAAAGCAGCTTAGTTATAGCAGAAAACATTTTACGACAACCCCTCCATCTCCACCTCCCATGGATAACTCTGATAGTGACAATGAATTTATTAGTGCTTAAATTTGCTAATAAAATTAAAAAACAATTGTACAACAATTATAAGAAATTGTTTAAAAGTTTGTATATATTATGAAAATAATTATCAGTAAGTTTAATTAAAGTTATGTACATGAATATACATAAACATATGCATTGCATTATGTAAAACTACAAACTTACAGTGCCCCTTCTCTCCCTCGTACAGTGTTGTTATTGACATTAACTCAATGCAGTACAGCACTATACAGTGCTTTATAGAGTAATGTAGTGTATGTATACTTTTCAGTCTGCATATGTGCATGCCTATATATATGCATTGCATTAAGGTGAACTATGCACTTCCTGTGCAATTGCCCACCTCTCTCTCTCTCTCTCTCAAACCCTATATTTTTTATAAAAAAGAGAGAGAGAGAGAGAGAGAGAGAGAGAGAGAGAGAGAGAGAGAGAGAGAGAGAGAGAGAGAGAGAGAGAGAGAGAGAGAGAGAGAGAGAGAGAGAGAGAGAGAGAGAGAGAGAGAGAGAGAGAGAGAGAGAGAGAGGCCAGCAAACGCACATAGTGTTCTGCTAAGTGTAGTTTCGATGTGTTTACGTCCGATGACTAATGCAATAGTTTGTGTGACTGTCATCTACAGTATCACTGTATGGAATTAAGCACTCTTTACACTACAGTCAGATTTACTGTAATAATAATAATAATAATAATAATAATAATAATAATAATAATAATAATAATAATAATAATAATAATAATAATAATAATAATAATAATAATAATAATAATAATAATAATAATGTTGTCTGAATAAATATAACAGCAATATTGAATTTAGCCCCTAAGGCATGTGTAAACTTTAGCCTACCAGATATCTCAACTTTGCATAAAGGCCTCAGTGTGTAGTCTATACCATTTCGGTGGGACAAAAGGGATCTTATACACCATCAAAGATGATACCGTCTTAGGCTATAATCACACAGGCCCATATATGACATCAACAATCTCCTATTACAATGCATATAATAATTTTAAACAATTCCCCTTTCATCATAGTGACCAAACTTCATAATGCCCACTTTATACTGGGAGACATATGTTTAAATTACCCTGTTCATAATCTGCACACAAGGAATACTGATTTGAGAGACTAAATTGCAATGTTTCTAAAAATGTACACTGAAACTTCAACCTTTTAACAATGAATTTACCTCTTCACTATTGATCACCATCAACATCACAAAGCACTTACACGAGTTCTGCACTCAGGACAGTGAAAGAAACACTTGGAGCATCAAGAAAATAAATGGGATGAAGTACCAGGATCTTAAGGTGAAACTGGGAGAAAACTCCACAGCCGCACTAAGTAGTAATAATCAGAAAGGCTGGACAGTAAAACAGAAGAAAAGCTGCAGGAATAATGGTAGTGTGAAAAGCTAAAAAGGGGGTACAGCTAAAGGAGTGCTGAAGACACCCTTTAGTAATGCCTCAGTAGAGTATTGGGTATCTTTCCAGATACCTTCTATTTCCTATAACCAAACACATTTCTAGACTCCATTCTCCCTTACTCCAAACCGTTTACCTAAAAAGTATGCCATATCTTTCTCTGTATACTTGCTTTGTATTTAAATCACCTAACAAAACCACCCTTTCATACTCTAAAACCCTGATGGGCAGAGATTCATACTCTACCTAAACACACAGTGTCACTATCGTTATTTTCTATTCCAAAATGTTCTTTCCTATTCTAAGACCATATACTCTCACTATCACAACTTTTTCTTCTTTAACACTCAATCTTCCCCAAGCATGAGTGGAGCTAACCAATTTTCATGCTGTCACTCATCCAAAATTCTACACCTTTCATCTACCACAGACACAATCACTTTTAATCCTTCCCATTCGTAAGCATACTGCCCTTTCATCTTTGTCACTCAAAATTTTTAAAAATCCAGCTTTTTCACCTTAAACATATCAGCTATCAGACTTTTTTTTGTTACACTACATCAGAGACATAGTTTTGTCTTAATAAAAGTAAAAGATATGGAATTACAAATCCATGTCCCCACCAATTTGGTGAATTTCACGTACTACAGTGGCGAAAATGTTCATATTTTTCTTTTCTGGCCTCCAACAGGAGTCAACAATGGTTACCGTTGATATTAGAAGCAGCTCTCTGCCATTTCTGGGGCATTTCCCTCCATCAAGGGATCCACAGCCTCACCACTAGCCATTCTTATACCTTTATGTGAATTATACTCATTTGAGATTAGCCAGTCTTATACCTTTATGTGCATTATACTCGTATCTCAAACTAATGTTACAGTTATTCAGCTTACTACCTACCTAATAGTGGTCCTTGATAACCAGAATGAAATGATGTACAGAGGTGTCATTGGCCTCAAGAGGGAGGCTTATCTGCCATTTAACGGATATTTCCTTCCTTAAGGGGTTCACAACTGTCCATTACACACTCCTTTACCCTGAGGTGTTTATTAAAATCCCTTACATGTTTAACACCAGCTGGCTGAATGCAATACTGGTAAACTTGTTCAGTCTTCATTCCACCTGTATCTAATAACTTTGTTTGTGCAAATTTTTCTCTTTACGAATTTTTAGTTTTTCAGGAAATTACATAGTTGCAATCTGTACTACCTATGCTTCTTACATAGTTGCAATCTGTACTACCTATGCTTCTTACTGGCATTCACTCTCCCAGCCCAAGAAGAACCCTAAAAAAGTTCAGAGGTCTGGTTAAACAAATCATTTATAACTAACTAACTAACAGGCATTCACTCTGAGATTGTTTTATCAGTTCAGCACTAGAATTATGGAGGCTCCAGTGATATATCTAAGTATGATTTGGGTCGAGTTTATTCCTTCAAGTCTTTCTGTACTTGGTTAGTCAGTCTTTAAGAACAAAATTTACTCATTCTTTTTGGAGCTGTTGTAGATGGTGTTTTTACAAGCTTCTATAATGGCATCTGCCCACTTTTTCAAAGGTGCTGTTTATGGTACTTTTAGTTAATCATGGCAACCATGATACATATTCCACAGTGCCGTTTCATCCTTTACCAGTGACAAAACTGTTGGTTTCTAAACCAGGCATTGCACAAAACAGTTTAACAACTAAAAATAGCTCACAGGAGCTAGGCCTTAAACTACTTCAAAAATAATTCAAATACTGCAATTTCAAATTCAAGAGGCTAAAACTGTTATTCACAATGACCAATGCATTGTAAGAATACAGTTACATAATAATAACTTCTATAACTTACGTGTAGGGCTTCGGAGGAGGTTCCCGGTAAAACTGTGACACCATTGTGCGAAGAGCCTGAATCTTTTGTTCATTGACATGGACTACTAACTTTGGCAAAGTTCCAGCAATTGTGGCACTTGGCCACTGTTGTTGAGCATCAGGCATCATAAATACACGGCGTTCTAACTGCAAATTGATGCTAAATCTATCCAAAACATGCAGATGACCTGTAAATCAAATTAATATAAAGAATCTAACATAGTAAATATGATCAAAATTATTCAACAACTATTACCCCAACTTTTTTATGCTAAATCTATCTAAAACATGCACATGACCTGTAAAATCAAACTAATATAAAGTATATCAAACATGGTAAATAAGATCAAATTAGTTAACAATTATTACCAAAACTTTTATACAACAACATATGAAAACCAAACTCCAAAACTTGGTAAAAGTACAGGTAAAAATAGAAGGCAAAAATGAATATTTAAAATAATTATTTTAAAAACAGCTTAGAAGTGTCAGGCAGAAATGGAAGGAGTACACTTAAAACCTGTTCAACCTTAAATGTGGTCTTGTTAATTCAGTTCTGTTTTGCCATAAACTCATTACTTTACAGTATGCCAGTCTTCTTAGAGTCTGCTACTCACAGACATACTCCAGAAAAGAAGGTGGCAGAGGTTTTTACCCGGTCAGGTAAGTACATCCAGGTTTCAAATCTCCTTTAAATGATCACTTCCTCTGAAAGGAGGTCATAAAGGAAAAGATTCTTTCCTGGCTTCTCCAGCCAGCTGTTTGTGATCCTCAAGGCCCTGGGAGGTTACAGATCTAGCACTGACCTCAGCCCCCTAAACCAATTTTTGTAGCTTACACCCCTCTAAAAGGACACAGCCACTTTAATCAAACATTCTTTTCAGAAGGATAATTTTTAGTGTTAACAGACCTGTAAGATCCTATTTTCAGGTCCTCCTACACAGGTCTTCCAGGGTATTGCTTCAGTTCTCATGGCATGGCAGGTCTCAGTAATTCAAGGTACTTTACTTTGGGCAAACTATAGTCCCACAAATATTTATAAGCATTTCACCTGGTAGTAAATTTAGCTTACAGTCAGAATTACCTTTAGCGAGACAAATGACTTATCAGGCAACTTAACTGGATACAGCCATCCACTGCTGGTCCAAGATCAAGATTAGCAGACTGCAGGCACTGGTTCAGATTTTAACCAAAACTCAGTAGCCATCACTGAAACTGTGGAAAAGCTACTAAGTCACTAAGAGATAAGACCAGCATTTTTGGCACTTCAGGCATTTGAATTTCAGGTCCCAAACAGAGCTTTGAGCCTGCATCAGACACTTCTACCATAGCAGCCTACTTAAAAAAACAATGAGAGTACAAGGTCTGGGACTAAGTACCATCTGGCCATCCAGGTCCTCCTCTTGGTAGAAGAAAGGAATATTGTACTAGTTCCCAGATTTGTTCCAAGGTACAGCAATGTAGTGACTTACTCCTGTGCAGGATAGGGAGGATTCTTCAAGACGAGTGGTCCATTCATTCAACCACCTGCAAGAGACTGGAAGTTCGAGGCACTCCACTTATAGATATCTCTGTTACATTATTCAATAGGAGTGATCTCTGTTACATTATTCAATAGGAAGTTCAAAGCCTACTGTGCTAATCTCCAAGACTAGGTAGTCCTTATGGTCACCTAGGAAATCTAGAGGTTTATCCCTTTCCTGTTCCTTTAATGAGGCTCGTATTAGAAGAGCTAAGACTGTCCAGCAACATGCAGATGACTTTAATAGCCCCATTTTGGACGCATCAAGTATGGTTTCTTGATTTGCTGGCAATACCAGTATACACGACAAGAGTGTTTCCACAGTGAATGCAATTATTTTGCCAGCTTCCCTTTTACATATCCCCAAACCTTGGTGCCAACGTTTGTGCTTGGAGACTATCAAGTATGGCCTCATTAACACAGAATTTTCACAGGTACCAGTCAAAGGGGTGAAAGGAGCAATGATCCACTCCACACCCCTCTTCCTTAAATAGCAGATTATGTGTTGCACTCACAAAAGAAGCACTGGTTTCAATAACTCCTTGATGAGGAGATGTGCCAGTTTCAAGAGGGAGATACCAAGTAGAACGCTGAGACCTATTCCATGGAATCTGTCAAACATCTACTGTTTTCCACTTATGCGCCAATGGAAGGGTCTTTCTTTGTGACCCTCAAGATGTCAATAGTGACTGTTTTCAAATTAGCTAGCCTCACCAAGGATGGTCAATGAGATTTACACTCTTTCCAGCAACATCTCGCATACAAGAAATTGGCAGAGCATTAAACTGAAGTATGTCCATGGTTTCAAAGCCAAGGCACAGATATCCTCTAGATCTCAACAGTCACCAAATTTGTCATTCGTACCTTACCTGTGAGTGGGAGAAGGCAACATGCCCTTGTGCCCTGTGAGAGCTGTAAGGATATATCTGTGGAAGGTACAGTCATTTAGAACACGAGGGTCACGGTTATTTTTATCCCCTAACACAAGTACGTCACCAGTTTGGAAAAATGCCATTTCCTTTTGGATGTGACGGATCTCCTTAAGAGCAAAAATGTGCTCCCTGGAATCAAAAGATTCCAACCTAAAAAACAGGAGTCATGTGATCATTAGACCAGCATTGTCCATACTCCAGTTAGTAACAAATCCTGATCATACTGACCATTTATAAATGTTTATCCTTTTCATCAGAATATTGCCGAGCAATTCTGGCAGTTGGTCTGGCTATATGCAGTGAGGCCTTTGCCTAAAATTTAGAGTCAGCTAGTTGGTGCAACTGGTGAGCCACCTGCATGGAAGTAAGCTATTTATCATTAATGCGCTTGTAGTGAACACCAACGTTTTTAAACTGAAATATTAAAAAGACTTTTATTACCTGTGCCTTTGAGATAAGCAAACCTCCAGTTGTCACGGACCTTTCCAACTAGTACCTGCATATCACATAATCGAAGGTCATACCTGTGAAATAAAAAGAACAACGTAATGACGTATAAATTTTTACCTAAATGATGAAAGAACGAATAAAATAACAAAAACTAACATACTTTCCTATACCTTTTCAGTGACTGCAGAAATAAGTGCTATTCATTGTCTCTTACTTACAAAATTGTAATTATTAAAAAAAATTGCACTATGTCAGACAAACTAAATATTCATAATCAAATCACTTTGTTGTTAAGACATCATCCCAGAATCATTTGGTACACTACATAATAGTGGACCCCAGATCTTCAGCAGCATTGGGATTCAGTATCCATACCATCTCATCAATGATCTCAAAGACAATATCAGGAATAGAAGGTGGGAACTTGATTACTATATCTCATAGTATATATAAGATCCCCCCTTGCCCTTCCGACATTTCAGAAAGCAACATTAAGAAAAATCTTTTGTGTTTAACTTTTACTGTTATTGAAATATATATAGCCACAGACAGCCATAAACAACTTGGACACAACAACAATAGATTAGGTATAGCAGAAAACACTTTATAAAATGCCCCTCCATCTTCTCCACCTCCAGTGGATAACTCAAGATGGTGACAATGAATTTATGATGTTTACATTTGCAAACATAACAAAAACAAAAACTAAATTTGTACGTTAAATCTCAAATCCTGCTTAAAAATTTGTGTATTAGAATAAGACTGTTACTAAGGTCAATTATGTGAAATGCTGTACGTGATTGTGTTTTTGGAACATAAAGCTGATGTGTAAGCCTAGCCTTTACCAAGGTCTCTTCTAATAGGCTAGCCTGCATGATGCGTACACACGAGTACGGATCATGTGACGTAAACTAAACTAAATGTGGTGAGCAATCTCTCTCTCTCTCTCTCTCTCTCTCTCTCTCTCTCTCTCTCTCTCTCTCCCAACAAGGTACACTACTGAATTACTATGCATTTGATCACCTTTCATTCGCCCCCTCTATAAAAAAACTTTAAATGACCCTGAGGGAGAGAGAGAGAGCGCATCCACATTCAAAGTAGGCTCTCAGTAACAACTGATAAGGGATTACATGAGAATTCACAATGGGACCAATCTTGTTGCAACACTTTGTTGCATTCACCTGGATGCATCCAGCAGTTAAAGGCTATTATATAATGAATGGGTATATGATAATAAACAAAATACACCTTAGAAAGCAACCTCAACTTTAAACATAGAAAGGCAAATCCTTAAGCTAGTAGAGGGCTGACTAAAAATTGAGAAAAAGATGCCAACTAGTCTCAAGTTCCATAATTACCTAAACTTAACTACACCAACCAAAACTTACCAAAAATTTGAGGAACATAGCAAATGCAAACTGAGCACTATACCTGAAGCTTACCAACTGTAAAACAAAAACACATACACAGTTTCTTTGCAAATTATATTACACTAGAGAAAACTAATCAAACGTTAACCAGTATTTTACGATTGCTTACTTTTGGTTTCCACATCCCTATTAGGGACAGGGGGAAAAATATGCTATACACCTTATCAGACCAGTCAATATGTAAAACATGAAGAATTTAAAAGAAATGGATGGGTAATTAACAGCCAGAATAATGAAAGTCCCTGACAAAGACAATTACAGAAAAACATTAGAAATAACAAAAGCACACAGAACTATAAATGCAGGAATAATGATCCCAAGATTGCTGGAGATCTCAGGACCAATCTTCACAAGCTTATTACTAATGGTTAAAAACTATTTTCTTCTTTATTTTAAAATGGACTTAACTATTTGGGATGATTTTATGACTGCAAATTATAAGTCTATGTTAAAATTGCAAAAACAAACAATTACTTGTCATAGATCCTATCATGGAGAGAGGCCTCTGAGAACTGGGCTTGTAGTTCAGGTTGTGATGACTTCCTATCAGCATCTTTCATTCCATCTATGGATAATGTGTCAAGTTCATCAGGTGTAGAACAAGGAGTTGCGAATTCATCTGGTTTGAAGAGAGAAAATTTCATTGCATGGATGACCATCAACAAATACAGTGGTTCTTGAGTATGATAAATAATCTTTGATACTGCTTTAGTCAAAGATGAATAATGACTAAATTTGTAGAGTAACAAAATAACTTCCAGTGTACAACTATACAGTATTCTTTTTATAATACAACATATAGGACTTTATTTGGATAAACTTCCTAATTATTCATAACCTTAGACTTTAGTTCATATCGCAATTGCAAAGCCTAAGCCAGTATACTCTCCATGCTAACTTTTACAGCTCACTCATAATCAGTCCTACTCAATATCTTACTCATAGAAAAGTACCAAGAGAAGCTCATACAAAATGTGTGTACCAAACTTGAATAAAAGAAAGAAAAATAACTTTAAGTGAAAAAATTATGGTTTACACAGGCTCATTGTCTGAAGTAAATTTTCAATAGCTTCCTAGTCTCAATAACCACTGACAGCTGCCATAAGAAAATTTGCCTGATAGGACACAGAGCTCTTGGACACATTCAGAGGCAAGGGTAAACATGGACACAGTCTTAAGGGACAAATCTAAGAAGCAGGTGTCTGACAGGGGGTTTATAGGGATGTCAGTGAAGCTGCTCAGTGCTAAAGTAAAATCCTTGCTTAAGAGGTTTAATGGTTACCCATGGAATAGGCCAGTCAAAGTGACAGAAAGGTCAGAAAAATTTCTACTGTTTCCAAAGTCTATCTTATGCTGGTGGAAGACTAACGAAAGTGTAGAGATAACCCTTAACAGCAGAGAGAGCTTCTTGATGTTCCTTAAGTAAATGAAGTCAGCAACCATGGGAGCAAACAAGAACAATATTCATCACAGCACACAAATATTACCCATTCACCCTGGTAAAGGGCAGAAGTAGAGGACTTGCAGGGGGTGCCAAATAGCTTACGCAGCAGGTTCCAAAAAGCTACTTCCTCTAAAAGTATGCCTGATAATCACCCTCATAACGATGCAGCGATTCTTTATAAATTTTGCAAAAATGGATGCGCTGCTTCTTTGGAAGATGCCCACATGTTGAAAAAAGCCAAGATAGTCTACAGTGAGATATAGGAGGTAAGGGAACCACTCTTGCTGTGGCATACAGGGATTAATGAGAGCCACAAAGCCTTTGCTCATGTCCAAACCTTTGCTAGAACATATATTAACAGTTTGAGTCATAAAAATACAAGGACTTTCAACCAATCCCATGGCTGGAGTATGGTACCTACTACTCAAGCCAGTGGGTTCCTACTGAGGAGAACAGTGGTAGTCTGGCATTTAACAATGTGGTGAACAGTATCAGTAAGGGTATCCCCACACTTGTCACAAGGCCTTGCAGACAACTGAATGAAGAGGCTCTCTGAAAGACAGACCTGGTGAACTATGCTGGGAGTGTTCAGAAAGGCACTGCAAACTCTCAGGACAATGGTGAACTTGTGCATTTTTACCTGAATAAAGACTCTGATGCTAACAATGAAAGAGATTCTGACACTGTCCCTCTTTGGTTTCACAAGTAAGCCATGGCAGTGGTACTGTCAGCCAAAATCCTGAGGCCCAACATGAAGGTCATGAATGTCTGGGGTCTATGAAGACTGACCATACTTCCAAGTAGCTTACATAACTGCAGCTCTCCATTTCCTCAAGATTCCAAGTGGGCTGACCAGCCTGCATTCAAGGCACTGGAATACATCGTGGTTTCAACATTCAGTGGAACTAATGGTACTCTCTTTAGCAGATTATGTTGATCCAGCCATTAACTGATTTTGCAGCACAGTCTCTGTGGTTGGGATCTGGAAGAATAGACATCAAAGTTGCATTCCAATGAAAATTGCAGTTAGAGGAAAAGAATGTAGATACAAATGTAAGGAACCAGCTTCTCTGAAGACACCAGGTGGCCTATCAACACTCGCCAAGATATGGCCACAGGATGGGGGTGATGAAGACTCTGCATGATAGTCATCAGGAGGCAACACACAATATTTCCTTCCAACCCAACAACCAGCAAACACTAAGAGAAAGACATATGTTTCTCTCGCTTCTCCTTCAAAGAAGCCAAGATCAGCAAGTCGTCCAGATATCAACAGAGAAGCAGGCCTAAACAATAAGGCCAGACAGCCATAGGAACTTGAGTCCTAAAGAAGACCTGAGAGGCTGTACAGAAACTGAAGTAAAGAGTCCAAAAGTGGAGACAGACAGCATCCATTACATTACTCATTCCTGATGTGGGACAGCACCACTGCAAAAAGAAAGACCCATCAGAGACTCCAGACTTGAAAGTTGTAGTTGAGGTGCAGCCAAAAGTCTGAGGAGTCATCAGCTGCAGCAACAGAAGCATGACATTTATGCACGTATCGCTGAGCATATGTTGCAGCAACAGAAGCATGACATTTACGCACATATTGCTGAGCATATAAGAACTACTGACTGACATACCATTTCATACACACACACACACACACACACTAAACATGTCCCAGGGGAGGGGGACAAAGTTGACCCTGATACACAGGATACTGCACATGTGGGTCCTTGTCCAAGGAAGACATCAGTGAACTGCAGGACTTACTATCCCTGGCCCAATACAAGAACACTGAGGCCTGAATAGATTAATATTCTTCCCCAAAGACTAGTATAAGTAAGGAAAAAACAATCAAACCAAGAAAGTGTTGTAATGCACAGCTGAGGCAGAAGCCAAAAACAGAAGATAACTGTTAATGTGCACCAGATAAAATACAAAATATTTATTAAGAAAACAAACATCAATAAGAATTAATCAAGTGCAAAAAGTTACTCTACTGACCTCTTTTCACAAACCAAAAAAATTAATATTCAAGCAAGAATTACATATTGAATACCATTACATGACAATTAAAAAAGCAGGTACTCATGGTAGTACATCAGCAATGTACTCTATCGCTGACTGAAAGCTGTAAAAAGAAAAGAAATGAATGGCACATTTTTGTCTGCTAAACTGTATAAATAATGCCAAACCTTATGAATATTTCTTTCCCCTTTCTAAGGAAATTTCTTTTCCTTTTTAAGCAAACAGACATAATGTAGGTTCCAACAGTGTGTGTGTGTATGTGTTTGTGTGTGTGTGTTTATGTGTTTGTGTGTGTGTGTAAATAAAGTTGATTTGATGCCCACACGAATTCATCTTAACAGCATCATCTCAGCCTGTGAAATTTCCTCAAACTTCCATCTCCACTACTCTGGAGACCTACAAAATTAAAACATACAGCAAAATTCTTGGTTAACTATATGAAATTATTTAAAGTCTGTGTATTAGAATAAGATATTTAATTAATCAAGAGATAAAGTTCTGTAAATGGCTGTGTTCTAGTTATGTAACGTTGATGTATAAGCCTAGTCAATAGGTTAACCTGTGCGTGTACACATACCCAGTACACTAAGCACTTGCTGTCCCACAATGGAAAGGAGTGTCATCTTGGAAGACAGTGGTGTTTGACTCAGGAATGTGCAGTAGGACTTTTCTTCTTTCAAGAACTATCAAGTTGGGGAGAATGCATCAAATTCACATGGCAAATCTCTTTCACTGCACAGGAGGCCAAGAACGACACTCAGGGCAAGGGTTAGTCACATTACAGTCATTCGATCTGCACCTACTGGAAATTGGATGGGGGTCAGTCTCAAAGGAAGCCATGTAATGCGAGCCAGGATAGGAGCCTACACCAGGAAATTTTCTCCGAGGCTTATGGGAACTTTTAGCTAGGTTTTAGGATTGCATGATAGAAACCAAAACACATGCACACCAAACACACACTGAGCACAAAAACAACCAAAAAACATGGGCAAAGGCAAAAACAACCAGCTATGGAGAGGAAGGAGAGAAAGAAACAACCTCTCTCAATGACGGTAAGAAGAAGAACTGATACATCACAGGGTTGAGATCAGGCCGTTGGCCGCTTCCTTCCTCATCTCCGTGACAGATGCCAGATGCCACAAATTCCTTGCATTAACAATTCTTTTTAATTTTACCGGTTTCCAGCTGGCGCCAGAAGATTTATCCTAATGTTAAGACCAAGGTTTGTTCCGCATTTGAACAACTGAGGTTTATATTAATACCTTCAGTCAACCAGGTAATCATGATTCTCTCTTGAATCCTTTGTAACATAGTTAACTATAAGGCAATTACTGTTAGACTTTGTAGTTGTGTTGGAGGATAAGTCATTTTAATTGAGAAAGTAGAGTTGTTACGGTTGGTTTTTAATTTTTCACATGACGGATTTTCAAAACTAAAACAAACTAAAATTATAATGCAATGATTACCTTCATCATCACTCCCAGCATCTAACTCATCTTTAAGCTTCGTCAAAGCCAATGGACGAGCAGAGGAGAAAATAAGTTTTCCAAAGTCAAGAACCACTAGAGTAGCATTCCTATCCCGGAAGTGTTCGGGAATTATTATCTGCGGTGCTGAAATGTCTAGTTTGATGTCCCATCTCTTCCTCATCACCTTTTAGGAATAAATATTTGCTATCGTAAGTCGTTAGCTATGTAAAAATATTTACAGTACATGAAAAAATATATAACAAAAGGGCATCTACAATTTTTTACAACTTCTTTGTATTAGACATGTATTGAAAAACCAAAAACTACTTACTAGGTCACCTTCCATTATATGCTCAAAATTCCTCATGAGCTCTTGTTTTGTCTGTTCTTTCAATTCCTCATACCTACATCAAATAAAAAAAGGAAAGTTATCATCAAGAATATGATCCTTTTCAAAGTACTGATCATAACAGCTCTAATTTACAGGGTGTTATTTTAAATCATAGTTATGATGATACCAAAACCTATATGTCAGACATTACCTTTTTTTTGCAGCTGAAGTTAGAGCTGTCATCTGTGAAGAACTACCAGTGCCTTCCCTTTTTTGATATGGAGTTGTGAAGAAATTACTAATAGCTTCCAGTGCTGAAGGATTATACACTATGTCCAATGCCGATGAATTCACAACCAGCCTGCAACATAAAGTAAGGCCTTATGGATAAGGTAATTAACATACAGGTCAAATATTAAATTCATTGTTATTGATCAAATAATGAATATGAGATACAATTAAAGGCTGATCTTCGAAAACATAATGAATTTTTTTACACAAAATCTATACATATAAAAATTTGTGTGTGTGTGTTCCACATACACTATGAAATGCATTGAGCAATTTCAACCAAACTTGGTATACATATGACTTACCATCTGGAGAGAACACTGTGGGGGTAAGACATCACTGGCACCTAAGGGGGGGTGTGGGAAGGTGGTGTGAAGGGGGTGAAATGTAAAAATAACCCAAACCGACAGATAGTGTCTAATTTTTTCTTAAATTGGCCAACCTTAAAGTTTGCCCAGTCTGGGGGTTTGCATGGTATATAATTAGCCCGTCCCTAAGGGTTAATCACTAATATGAATTGCATGTGGCAAAATTTACAGGAACTCTTGGTCCTAACTGAAGAAACCTGGAGAATTGTTGAGTGCCCCTAGGTTATTTGACTGTTGGATAAGGATTTTTTGTTTTGACTATGCTGATCTTATGAAAAAAATTACATATATCTATACTTACTTGTGGTCTGCTTTGGAATTGAATGGATGGCACTCATATACCAGAGCAAAAAGAGGTCCCTCTACTTTTGGCTGGGAAGGAGATATCATTGTTGTTAATCTTGCATACATAGTAGACGTTCTGGACATGGCGGCTTTTAATCCTGACCCAGATGTCTCGCTATTTTGTGGAGATACTAACAGTGGAAATGCTGAATCCTGAGTAACCTGAGAAAATGATACAGCATCTTGACAATAGGTTTAAGCACAAAGAAATGAGAGGCGAATAAATGCATTGAACAGACTCATGTAGAATAGGATATCACTAATCACTGTGTCATATTTTGTTACCTGAATTTTCGAGTTACTTATTGTGAGATAACTCTAAGATTGATTTTTGGCAATTGCTTCAACTAACCGTGTTTTGTTTTGTCTAAAACTCATTTCAACTGTTGAATGTCTATTTCAAAAAATAGAATTGAATGTCTACTTCCAAAAATAGAATAAAAATGGTCTAGTTTAGATCCTGTTTCAATTATTTTTATTTTTGTTAACTCAAAAGTCTTAATGTTATTTCTATATCTTTACTTCTTCTTGACTGGGGGTATCAAGGGTGCACAAGAGGTCAAATGTACTGGATCAATATTCACAATACAAAAAGAATGAATTTCATAACAACACAGCTTGTTTTCTTTTCAAATAACTGCAGTTCCATTAAGAAGAAAACAAGCTGTTTCTGTATTTTTTTTTCCTCTCACAAGTTTTCTTAACTGTATCACAAGGCTGAGGAGTCTAACTGATCTGGTTCGAAAAACCTTCTTTCAATGGAGAGAATTTGTTTTTTCTTTATGCCATCCTGAGATCATGAGAGTGATGACTTTTATTTAAAACATTACATTTTTACATTGTACAGTACAAACGCAATAATATGAAAATCTCACCTTATCATGCAAGTTCAAAGACCCTAGTTCGATGTCAAACTTGTATGATTTATTCCTAGGGCGTGACTCCAGGGCCATTTTCACATTGGCAAACTCTAGTTCAAACAGTTCAACCCTGAAAATAACAAAAAGTCAGTTTTCAACCTTGGTAGTTATACATTTTATAGCTTAATGACAGTTTTGGTTACGTAAGAGGCTTTGTGCCATAGTTTAAATACAGCATTCCAAAGTCAATACTTTTATTTGAACACATTTAAAGCCCTTGATTTATTTATGTCTTTATAGCCAGTAAGCTTCTTTAACAATGTACAGTGATCATATCTTGAAACAAGTGAAAAGATGAGAGACTTGCCCAGCCCCGGGGGATTATTTTCATCTAATCTGCTGCGCCTGTTCACTTTCTGCTTCTATTATTCATTTTACTCATCCTGATTACTTGAGAGAGAGGCAATCTTCTGAGAAATTCATTTGATAAAGATCTTTATCAAACTGGGAATCAGTAGCAGTAACTAAATTAAGGTCTACCATAATCTTAGTAAAGAATAAGCAGAGCATCCTGATTAATAGTAATATCTCTTTTCATTTGACATGCTACAAGGCAGAGACTCTCACAAGAACATTAAAGAATTAAAAGGATAAGTAATTCTTACTTTGAAGTGACTAGTGACCCAGCATAGTCATTCTCTGAGACCAAAACAACAAATTACCATATTCTTGGCAATCCTCCACTTGAAATGTTGATGAAATGGAAAAAAAAAATCTGGAGTAGTTAAGTTTACAACTACTGGCCTTTTTGTGTGGCTCGGCAGTACCCTCACTATCCTCCCAATTGTTTTATCTTTGTCTTTTACCAGTCGGTCAGTGTAGGAATGTCATGTGGTGCCACATGGACATCTTTCCAATGGCGATCCGCTGAGTCCTGGGTTCGATTAACAGGCTCAGTTGAGGGGACAACTACCCATGGGCAAAGCTCACTCACCTCCCTTAGACCTCCGGTCTGCCTCCTCCCATGTTTGGGGGAATTTGACATTGACTAGTTAACCCTCTAGACTCGGGTCTAACAGCCACCCTTCTCTGTCTATCTTTCTGGAGTTAATCTAAATGAGGATCCAAAACTTTCCATTTAGCCTGATCCCTGTCTTTGCATTTGTCATATTTAAGTTGAAATGAGCAAATTTGCCCTCTACAATGGCAACACAAAGTATGCGAGTCATACTTAGCAGAAGTAAGTCTAGTATTACCGTCTTTGCTTAGAATCCAACATTCTAAATCAAAATTAGTCACATGTCTGAATGAGGAACTAGTTAAGCTAATAAACAGCACGCAACCAACATAAATGAATACTTCACCAAAGGGCGAAAGTTACAACCATCTGGCGAAATTCAAATCAGAGCTGCTCAACCAAACATTGTTCAGTTGACTGGCAGAAATGAACTGAGCTCTTCAGCACTGTTGTACCTATTCTGCCCCAAAAGTGGGCAGGGTCTAGTTACCTATACTAAAACAATAGCACGTTACCAGCATCAAAATTTCTTAAAATGCCAAAGCACAAAAACACTCACGAAACACTGGACAAAAGGAAAATCTAGTGCTATCAGAATACAAGCATCATTATCATTTATAAATCCTCCACTGCTAATTACCCTTCAATGGCAGGAAACCCCCTCTTACTGGCACAGATGATTCCTATCTGGGAAACTGAGTTACATTAAAATCTTTTATCAAAATATGGAGGAGGTGAATGGGTGAAGAGATTGGCATGAATGTTTCTGAATGACCAGAAAGCTGTAACTAATGTGGTTGACACAAAGCAGGAAGCAGTTAGATGCTGGAAAATCAGTGATCCTCAAGTGAATGAACAAAGTTACTGGTTAACTATGAATGAGTCTGGGCTAATTTTGCGTAATGGGTTTGTGGTGAAACAAAGTAAGATCTTTTACACAAATCTGTCAAAAATTAAGCAACTTTTATAGTAAAATATACCTACATTAGGGAACTGAGCATATTTTTACATTATGCACACTGCTTCTCTTAAACATTTGATCATCATCATCCATACCACTGACAATACTGTACAATGGTTTCACATAGAAAAAAATAAAAATCTTAAATTTTGGGTAATGTAACCAGTGAAGCATACTGAAAACACCACCTGTTGGTTTTATAAGCAAAGCAAAAAGTGAAAAATGCAGCAACTGAGACAAGGAACTACACTAAAAAAGACACTTCACTTAGTAATAATCACCACTTCATAGTTCTTGAAAATATTTCATACACTGTAGACCAGCACATCATGGGTGCCAAAGCCTAAGTGAAATGAAATACCTGTCGTATGGACACAGTAAATAATATCTGAGCATAAGTAATCATCAAAGTAATTCAGAATATACACTACTGTAATATGACTGAGTCTGGCATTCATGAAATTTAAGGGGCATGCCGACCGCTGGATTTCAAGAAATTATAACATTTTAGTTATTTCCATTAGTGTACTCAACTATGATATAGAGATAACTCACTCAAGAAGTCCTGATTGTCTCAAGACTCTTGAAAGTCCAAAATGTTTTTGCTTTGCTGTTTTCTGACAACTTACTTTTTTCAAAACTAAATGCTTAGATCTCCAAGAAGACTCAAACAAATTCAATGGAACCTTCACAGTGCATAGTATAACTAATATCTTTATTTTGGTGTTAGGAAAATCATTTTTGAGAATAACTTTTTTTTATTATTTTTGAAAAGTGACATCATGATTTTTAACTGCAAAAAAATTAACTTAGAGGTTGAATTTCTATATTTCTCCACAAGAGAATTTTCAGAATCAGTTGCAGAATAAGTGGTAAAAATTTTAAGTAAATCCCTTCAATCTTAAGGTAGAAATAGTCAATTACTTTATAATGGGACCTTATGGTGTCAGCGCTCCCCTTAACAATGATTTAGTAAGTGGATAGAATATATTTGACAAGAAGTATGACTACATTTTTTTATGTGAATTTATGTAAATTCACATGTAGATACATGAAAAAACATTCTTACCGTTTATCTTTTTCTTCGGGGCTTCCACCAGGGGATGGCATCTTGCTAGATGTTAATGAAAATGATCCTCGTTTCAATGAAAAGCTCAACTGGCAAAACACAGCATCTCTTTTCATGAATGTATTGTTTTCCATGCTATCTGACAGCACATACAGTATCTCCTCTTCTAATGAGCCTGGGGCTTGTTTCTCTGGCTCAGGGTTTGTCTCAGGTTCCTCAAAACTTGGTCCGGGCAATAGTAACGCTTGCTCAAAATCTGTTTCACCTCCAGGGGGTGTTGTGGGTGTTGTACCTGACGAGTACCAGCCTCCCCATGTTGGGAACCATCGCTGAAGAATGCCTTCCCCACTCTGTGTTGGGGATGCTAGCTCTTCTGGGGTATTTGCAGACTGAAATTCTTGTTTTTCTTTCTTTGAAGCCAGCAGCTCTTTAGACACTCTCTCCATGGCTACTTCACGTAAGTACCTAAGCTCATTAAAGTTCAATACCTGTTCCACCTTCATTTTATGAGTCTTGCATTCTGTTGTTACCAAAGCTGGATTCCTAAGATGTTCACAATAAATATTTACATATTTAACAATATCTACAGCTCTTTGCTGAGCAAAGGCCCAATTTCGCCCAACATACCTTCTGTGAATTCTGTCTAGATGACTCTGAATAGCATACTGCCACCAATCATACGTACTGTCTTTCACAGAACAATTAGGTCTCCATTTCCTATAATGACGAACTTTATCTAAACGGTCATATTCCTTGTTCCATTTTAAAACTTGTCTATATTGTGAATCACTTAAGCTTAGAGGAAAGGTATCAAGTTTTAAATCACAAGTTATGCGGGGCGATGAACGAGAACGCAATGGAGCTTCACTTAAATTACGCTTAACACAAGCAGTCGCACTTACAGGTGCCAACACATACTCGTGGTCTTTTTTCTCTATGGCTTGTAACATATGAGCCTGCAAAAATACAATGATGAATCACAAATTTGAAAATTCAAAACAAAAATTACAAACATCAAAACATACTGCAGAGTAGAAGGGAAGTATTCCAATCATTACAAAATATCTACGAACTGTTATTAGGGCAAGAGGTCATACTGAATACTGCACATTATACTTACTGCCAAATCTGCAAGTGACTTGCTGCTATACATTTCAGTGCTAGTATCCCAATACACTCCCATGTTGTTGAGCTCCAGTAATTTGTAAGCCATTTTGCAATTTCCACCATAAACAAACCTGAAGGAGCACTTATTTAAATTGAGGAAATGTTCTCATTTCTTTTTAAACTGTATTAATGACACAAAAGACACAAACTATACAGCAACAAGACAAACCTCAATATCAGAATGATTTTTCATGATATCGAGAGGAAAACATTATGCATTTTTTATTTGTCAAATTCAGCTTTGAGCATAAATTCACATTTTTTTAAAATTATGTCTTTGATTTACTTGCAGGATCCATGAAGTAGAGGCTTTGAGCTGTGACATAGTACAATATCTATTACAACATTTTTTCCTGTAAACCATTTGTATTTTTCAATCACTTTTTTATTATATTAATATCATCAACTTTATATTAAAAATAATCATATACAGTATATATCTTTTCAGATGATTAATTATTATTATTATTAAAGTAGTTTAACTAGGCCACTGAGCTGACTATCAGCTCTCATAGGGCTGGCCCGAAGGATTTGAATGAAATGCCAGGTCTAGGCCAGAGGTCAAGCACTGGGACCAAATAGGTCATTCAGTATGGTGATGAATGAGTGTAAATGGAATAAAAAACTGCACAAAGGCATTTGCTCTCATATTGGAACACACACAATAAATACATTTGCTCACATTTCCACATATATACTTACTAAAAAGGTATATTAAAATTTAGAATAAATTAAGTAACATTTTAAAACTTTGTTTGTTAAATTCAATAAATGACCTGAGGGTTTTCATGTTTTCATCATTTACTTATGTTTATATTTTATCAACTAAATTACAGCTTCTCATGAACATCAAAATCGGAACGACTGAAAATGCAGAAGATTCTGACAAAATTTCCTTTACTGACTTATTCCCAAAAGTTGACATTCACTGCTGGTCATACTTTGGACACTCACACAACATGTCTGACTGTTATTATCACCTTGCACTCCGAGCGCTTGGGAGCTGGGCCACGTGGGCTGCTCATAGTGTCCATGTGTCAGGCGAGTATGGCCTATTTGAAGACGTGTCAGAATTACTTGCGCATGTCTCTCTCTTTGATATGATGAACTCCATTTTCTAACACCAGATGTTATTTAATTTATTATTTTCAGGTTCTTCAATCCATATTTGATCTTGTCATATTTACTGCTTCTTTGGCTGCTTTATCAGCCACTTCATTTCCTTTGCTATGGGCAGGGATCCAACATATTTCTACATTTTTCCCATTATTACATAGTTTATGGAGTAATAACTTCACTTGTTTTACATTATTATTTTTGGTTTGTAACTCTGAATAGCTTCTATAGCGCTTCTAGTCACTAAAAATTAAAAAAATATTAAATGAGGTTTCTTTACCTTTATGGCTGATGCAATTGCACACAACTCTGCAGTGAATACTGAAGCATTATTAGGTAGAGAGAACTGATACGTTTTGTCTTGGGACACTGCAGCATGTCCCACTCCGTGCTCCGATTTAGATCCATCTGTGTATATTGTGTAATGCGGACCTTTTCGACTTATATGCTCTACAGTACAGTATGTTGCCTATGGTGTTCTGGGGTATACTGAATAACTTTCTGATAAATATTTTAAGTGTGTACAAATTCTCATTTTATTCACTGTCCAAGGAGGAGGTAATTTTACTATTAAAGGTAATTCTCTATTTATATTCAGCGACTCAAACGATCTTCTAGCCCTAATTTGGAAAGGAGGTAGACGACTGTTTATAAATACATCTCTTAACCCTTAATGGACAGGCATGATCATATGAGGATCTATAACAGGTTTTGAGTTCTGGACAGGCTAACTCATGTGAGTATTAATATTAAAAACCATATTTGGATGAATTTATTGGGAAAGATGTTCATATCACTTCAATGGTCCATAAATAACTTAGAGCAAATGTAGTACCTCAGCACATGACAGAAGGGATTAGTGCGCCTTGAGACTTAACGGCTTGCTTCCATGAAAAGGCAACTCTCTTCAGCTTTCATTTCTTGCCTAATTCTTCACTCAAAAAGAACTATAAAACTACTGTATAACACTTGGTATATCATTACCTTGGAATCCAGTGGTCGTCCGAGCTTTGAAGAGCTAGGGAGTCTACTGTTAATCCAAATGCAAATGTTTGCCCCATAACACTTTGGTTGTCCTCATACCTCAGATGTACATCACGGATCTTCAACTAAAAATAGAAAAAAAGTTATTTCTGGGCTCGACCTGTGTCACCCAGTGAAATGGTTCCAAAAGCACACATTTCAACTAAAAATAGAAAAAAAGTTATTTCTGTTTTCAGTAACAACAAATATAGAACTGAATAAATGAAATTCCTTTGGTTTCTAATTTCTGCAAAAACTGACTTCTCTAATTCATGTTTCTTATTGCTTTCTGATTTATCTATCGAACACTCACTTACTGCCAGTGTGCTTTTCACTAGTCTTTCCTTTTACCCTCAGATTAGAATGCTCTACAATCCCATTTACCCTTAATTCCTAGTGTGCAACACTAACACAGCTGAGGAACTATGACACGCTTACCTGAATATTCTCAATAATGTTGGTCATGAACGATGTGCCATAACTTAGCCATGAAAAATATGAACTTGCATAATGCGATGCTTCACCTAAGGCTTCTTGATCAGCCCTCCAGGCAGCTTCCAAACCATCTAACTGAGCTATTTTTCTTCCTTGTGTTGCAGCTTCCTCTGCATCTTCGTCATACTGCAAAATAATTTCAAGTTTTAATATAAACAAAAAGGACACTGACAATTCTTTATTTCAGGTATTATGAATTAAATTGACCATACTGTCTCTCTTTCATGCAGTCTCTAAGGAATTGCAAACTAGTGTTTCATCATATATCCATAAAAAAAATTACATTGCACCATTAAATATCCACCTTTCAGAATATTTATGATAAACTCTCTAGCTTCTCTTTTATTCACAATATAAAAGATTATGTATTCAGATAAAGTACAATATGAAATAAAGCTCTCAATTTATCACTTCTGTATAAAGAATTAAGAGCATTCGTCAGTTAAGAAACAATACCCTTGCCCTCAGCCAATTCCTCACTTTTTGGCTTCTGGGGTACTATGGAATTCATCTCATTTTTCAAAATTTTTCAGCAATTATTGTTCATGTTCATATACCCCATTTTGTGTAACCTTAAGGTTATGCCTCAATACAACCACTCAACCAGGGTCTTGGCAGTCTCAAAATAGTCAACTACTTTTTAGGATCTTGACTGTTTACTGATTAGCAGTAAACAATCACAAATCTGAATGAATGCAACTAGCCCAGACTTTTCTGTGCACATAATTAATTGAATAATGCAATGAAACATAAAGTGCAAATTAATAAGCTAAAATACTAAGAGGAAGCTACTATGAACAATGCTGGTTAGTAATAGTAATCAATAATAACTTTCCAGCCAAAATGATGGAGAATTAGATTAATGATGGCACCAACCAAAAAATTTTGATGATGAATCAAAATGAATGTAAAAGGAGGACATTTGCAAACTGTCACATCAAAATCTTGGATATTTCTCATACCTGTACAATATTGACAATAATGCAGAAACATGAAAAATAAGGAAGATAGTTACTACCTATCAATGGGTCAAAGGGATGCATGAATGAACTTTCATTCAGCTCTTCTTCCCACACAACACAGGAATGTCTTAGGACAATCAAAAGTCAAATGAGGGTCTATGTGAAAGATGGGTTGTCATGAAATAACTGTAATAACTAAAATGCTGCCAATAACAAAAAAATAAATCTAAAAATAATGAAAATAATGAAGAAAGTAAATGCCTTCCATTAAGTTACAAATGCCACTAGAATCTGAAGCAATTTCCAGCAAAATCCCTTCTCACCACATGGAAAAACAGACACTGTAAATCCCATCCTACTCCCATCTCCCTCTTCAAAAGTTATATTAGCGATCTGCATAGCAAGTGTTTGAGGACATATGTGTTTAGCAATGTTTTAAAATATTCTGCCACACCAGAGGGTTACAAATAGGATAGTAGTTCAATAAGACAGTAGTCCAAACGCGTGACCTTTGCCTAGGAGCGTCGGTGGGATGAGCAGCCGCCAGTTCCATTGACACTTCAGTAACACTAGCACTTTTTTCCATTTTGTCCAAAAGGACATGCTCTGAAGCGCACAAGAGGGTCACAGTATCCACAATTAACCCCATTTTGACATCAAAATTACATACAGGCTTCGACACAAGGTTGGCAAGGGGGTCGGGTTCGGAAGTGAGGGAGCCGGGTAAAGGAGTACAGTAGGCTGAATAGTCGGAGAATTGGGAACAGGTGACACAGTGGAAGCAGGTAAAGGTAAAGCAGGAATATCGTCATCAACAAAACTAACTATGGTCTTGCTATTTACTGTCTGTCTTTCAGCTCTCGCGACCGCCTTAAGTTTCCTGTCTCTGTCTAATTTTGCTAAATGAGACCCCAAAACCTTTCATTTTCTAGCATCCCACTCTGAACATTCTTCATATGTTCAATCAACTGAACACTCTAGTCCCCCTACATTCTACGCACAGAGAGTGAGTCATATTTCTCTTTAGTAAGCCTAGTATTGCAGCCTTTGCTGCAACAGCGTAGGCTAGCAGCACTAGAGTCAGACATATGGTACAGGCAGTTCCCGGTTAACCTCATACCTAACAGAGGCACCGATAACCGAAATCGGTGCTTTTCGGCGCTGATAAGCCCCGAAATTCGCCGAATAGGCGCAAAAATCGCCAATTTTCGGTTATCTTCACACCCTCAGAATGGAACCCCCGCCGATAACCGAGGACTGCCTGTACTAGGCTAAGTCCAAGAAGTCAACAGTCAAGTTATAATGTAAGTCAAATTGAAGAAAAAGAGTCTAAATTGACAATTAATGGTCTTGCTAAGAGAGAACCAAACATAAATACAAAAGCTGTAGGCCACCAGTACTTCACCCAATGAAAAATCTCAAGAGGAAAAGCAACGAAGGCCAAAATTTAAGCTGACTGCTCACAACTGGACCACTGTTCGGGCTGACAGAAAAACAATTGAATCACGCTGTTGAAGTCACTCCTCTCTTACCCCGAAACTGGGCGAGGACTACACCGACACTAGCGCTCCCGCAAATTTCAAAATTTTTAAGCTGCCAGCGAGTGAAACTATAAGCAATGTAATTACTTGGTAAGTTACATACATAAAAGTCAGTCTCCAAAGAAAACCCGTCAATGTTCTATATTGCTGAAGGCTACCAAAAAGTAAATATACTTCACCAATAGGCATAAAACCATCAACCGGAAAAGCAAAAGAATTCAAAATCAGCTGACTGCACAAAACCTTCGTCGTAAGCCAGCAGAAACAAACTGAAGCTGTTTGCTGAGTTGTTCCTCTCTTTCCTGAAAGTGGGCAGGGCTAATTACCTACACAAAACAAAAGAATTGCCACCGCAAATTTCAACATTTTAGCTGCCATACGAGATGAAACTATAGCTATGTAATTACTTGGTAAGTTACTTATGTAAAACTGTCTTCGCTGAGCTTTTCATCATTAGTAACACTTATACAACTTGTCAGTTACATAAAACCTAATAAAATAACTAAGGAATATCTCAACCTTTTAAACTTACCTCATCAAGCTTGACAGGTCCTGCTACAAGGTACAATTGTTCAAACATGATCACCCATGGCTCTGATCTCAGTCTTGAGACTGGGATCTGGAGTCTAACCTTCCCCACAAATCCAGCCTTCACCTCGACAGGCATGTCGAGATGACGAAGGGCATCTTTTCGTAATGGAACATTTTCTAGTTCTACTTCTCCTGTAAATACATATGTAGTTAAAATATGCAAAGTTACCTAAACATTCATTCAATAGAAACAATACTGTTCATATGCTAGAAATGTGCTCAAGAAATTTAATAACAAAAAGGGGGATGTACGGATACTTTATTACAAAATATACACAAATAAAGATCATACAATGTTTTTCATCTTACAAATAAAGTTAGTTCTTGAATTATATAATTGCATTTCCTTGGATATACAAACCTGAGTCATGTATAACACTATACCTTTGTGCAGCTAACTCCATCATTGAAGCCTCTTAACAAGGAACTTACGGATAAAAGCTGGTGAGGGAGGAAAGCACCTGCCCACTCACCAAGCTTTATATCCTCACTGATTTTTCACCATGAAATCAGAAAAGAAGACAGTCTTAATGAAAACATTATCAAAAGCACCTTTAATGGGTGAAAGGCTTGGAAAACTCCAACTAAGGTGTTGCTGTTATCCATCCACAAGATCACTTCCTGGCAGCGGGCAACTAGTTGTATCAGTAGATCTGAGGTCAGAGAGCAGAGCTGCTCAGGCATCACTGAAGAATGCAGAGGTGGAGGTATCTATGAGGATGAAAAGTGACCTAGGACAACCTGCAAAAACTAACCCTGTGTTCCTGTTGAGACAGGAACTGCACTGTGATTCAAGAAGCTACAGAAGAGACTCTCTGTGCTACTGTATTGATCACTAAATCCAAATACTCTGACTGCTGCTTGGGTTGGATCCAGTCATATTGCCTCCTTGGAGGATGTTTCTGAAGCAGCCTTACTTTCACATGATCCACAATTTGCTGGAATCACTCACGCATGGAGGTTATCAAGAAAAACTCAACAGCTATCACAGTAACATGCAGGAGCTCAAAAACTAACTTTTAACACTGAAGTGGGCAAAGTTCATAAGTTGGAGTGAGACTCTTGGTGCCTATCATCTCTCCCAAGCTCCACATAAAACTGTTCTTATTAATGACTGAGGGGTACTGAGTAGCTCTTTTCTACTTGAATCCTCACCCAGTTTCAAACTCAAGATCCTTTTCCTTGCAGCAGTGCTTCCTCAAATCAAGTCACCCAGTTATGCCATGTCCAGGGCATTTAACCAATTTTTGGCTTGTGTGGACAGGGTAGACCCTCAAAATGTTTGTTAAACTTAGGTCTACTCTATATAATTACAGTGATGAACCATCATAGAAAAACCTATTTTATATAACAACAAGTAAAAAAGTACCAAAGTTTCTCTGGCACAATTGAGTTTTCAGTACAGCTGCTACAGCATTTAATCATGGCCACCGAAAATAGATCTATCTTGCGGTGGTCTCAGTACAATGCTATACTGTATAAGCTGCGGCCGATGAAACTTTAACCATGGCCCAGTGGTGGCCTTTCATATATCGTTGCCAGAAGCACAATCACGGTTAATTTTAACCTTCAATAAAATGAAAACTACCGAGGCTAGAGGGCTGCAATTTGGTATGTTTGATGATTGGAGGGTGGTTGATCAACATACCAATATGGAACCCACTACCCTCAGTAGTTTTCAAGATCTGAAGGCAGACAAAAAAGTGATGACAAAAAAGTGCAAATGGACAGAGAAAGCCAGCACATAAAATGACAATTTTGGAAATAATTTGTATTTTTCTCAACATACAAAGCAGAGGTCTTTACATAGGAATTACCTTCAGCACAAGCTGGAGCAGGCTATTCTAGACAACAAGATTGTTCATTAGTTGAACTACCGGTGGGAGAGACGAGGGATACCCTCACCACCTCCCTTTGCTGAGTTATGCATCCACTTGCCTAACAGCCGAGGTCAGAGTGAGGGGTAGTTAGAGGTGGGCAGTATATGTAGAGACCTCAGGTTTGTATGTTAGGAAAAATACATATTACTTCCAAAATTTGTCATTTATTCCTACACGAATACAAACCATCGATCTTTACATAGGAAGACTTACGGATTGGTGGGAGGATCTGAGTAAGCTTCATAACTGACTGGAGGTTCACCTCACCTAGGACTTTTCCTGGTCGTGCAATGTTGAGCAGAGGAAGCAGTCCCATGCCTCTGATCAGAAGAATAATTGTGTGGTCAACTGTCAGACTTCTGGGCTTTTCAAAGTAATGGGTTTGGAAGCAAAATTATTTTGTAAAAGGCTTGGAAGAACACTATATCAGAGACAATAAAGCTAAAAATAAGCAACAGGTTAGTTTTATTGCCAATCCCTCTCTCCCCTTGCTAGAAAGAGGGCTAATTACTCACCTGCATCTGTGCCCGTCCAGCACATGACGGCTTTAAAACCTATCCTCTGCCCGCCAGAAGAAAGTTAAGTATATCTTAGTTTAACCAGACCACTGAGCTGATTAAGAAAGGGAAAGGAGGGGGGCACGTCACACACACTCGCATTCACTTCTATAACTGTACATTTTAGACCAGATGTTATCTTTCCTGCTAGGGGAACTGGGTGAGCTATGCAACTTGGTGAGCAGCCACCACAGGACCAAAGGAAAAGGTGTCCAAGAACCTATGGGCAATGTCCCTCAGGTAAAAGGAGGTGAATGTTGTCTGGCGCAAAGACATTCCTGCTCTCAGCTCCTGCTGTACCAACTGGTTCTTCTTGAATGCATGGGACGGAGAGATGCCCCGACTTCGTGAGCTCTGGGCCGGAAAGTACCCAAATCCCCTTCCTTTGACATTGAGTATGACTGCTTGACAGTCTCATGAAGCCAGAAATAGACTGTGCTCTAGGACACCCCTTTCTTGGTCTTGCCAGTGCTAACAAAAAGTCATCGACACCCATGCCTGAGCTGTCAAGTCATTTTAAGGTAGCACCGCAGCACTCTAGCTGGAGAAAGTAGCATCTCGTCCGGTTCGTTACCTACATGTCCTCTAAGGAGGGGATCGAGAAGGACTCGAATCTAACGTCAGGGATCAATAGATTCTGAGTCTTCACTACAATATCTGGGACAAATTTGAACGAAATAGATCTCCCATCCCCTCAAGTGTTTAACATTACAAGAAAGGCCATGCAGTTTGCCTACTCTCTTCGCCAATGCCAGGGCAAGCAAAAACACAGTCTTGAGGGTCAGATCCCTGTCTGATGACTCTCGTAGAGGCTCATAAGGTACATGACTTAGGCTTTGAAGGACAAGAGTTACATCCCACTCAGGAGACCTGAGTTCCCTGGGAGGGAAAGACTTTTCAAAGCTTCTCACCAGCATGGAGATCGCCCATGAGGAAGAGATATCTATGTCCTTTAGACGTAGGACTAGGCCAAGGGCCCCTCTGTAGCCCTTAACTGCTGAAACAGAAAGATACTTTTCTCGGCGAAGGAAGACAAAAAAGTCTGCTACCTGCCGAGTAGTAGCTCCAACAGGAGAGAAGCCTCTTCCACGACACCAACCACAGAAGATAGAGCATTTCCTGACAGACCTCCGCAGAGGATTTCCAAAGGTGTCCAGACATCCCTGATGCTGCTCGGTGAGAAAAGCCTCTCGCTTGCAGGAGATGCTGGATAGTCTCCAACTGTGAAGGGATAGGGACTCTACAGACTGGCAGAACCTCTCTATGTGGGGGTGGCAAAGGAGGTTGCGCTGGGAAGGAACTTCTCTTGGTGCCTCAGATAGCAGAGCCAACAAGTTGTCTAGCCACCAGGATAAGTCCTGTCTCACTTCTCCCAAGAGAGGAATGAGAAGAGATGGCGGGTCCCTTGCTTGAGACCAGTACTCCTTCGTTCTCCGGTGAAGGGAATGAAGGTGAAGGCGCCCATGAGGGGCAAGCATTGACAAAACTCGAGATGGCAATCTCTGTCCTGGAGCAACTTCAAACGAGAGTTTGCCAGGACTAGCCAATCGTCGAGATACCTCAGAAGATGTATCCTGTGTGAATGGGCCCAAGTCGGCACTAGGGTGAACACTTGCGTGAACACCTAAGGAGCAGTTGAAAGCCCAAAACACAGTGCCCTGAATTGATACACGTCCCATTGAGGATAAAGCGGAGGTACTTGTGGGAGGACTGATGAATAGGCATCTGGAAATATGCATCCTGCAGCTCCACTGTGAGCATGAAGTCGGACTCCCTGATGGCTGCCAGCACTTACTGTGTTGTTTCCATCTTGAACTGAGTTCTGGCGAATCAGTTCGGAGCAGATAGATCTATGACCGGTCTCCATCCCCCTGATGCTTTCTCCAGGAGAAAGATCCTGCTGTAAAAGCCCAGAGACCAATCTGTCACGACTTCCACAGCGCCCTTCTTCAGCATTGCCTTCACCTCATCCTGAAGAATGAGGTCCTTCGGTGAGCCGGGAAAGTAAGATGGTAGATGGACCAGAAGGTTGGTGAGAGGTGGAGGAAACTTGAAGGGAAGTAAAATGCCCAACCAAAGGACATTCACTACCCAGGTCTCCACTCGGTGTTGCTGCCATGTTGCCCAGTGGCTTGACAGAATGTGGAGTGGAACGCCACCCCTAGCATCCTCCTACCTTCTTCCCCTTACCTCCTCTACCTGGCTGGACAGAGGACTGAAAGGGATGCTGGTTTGCACCCTTCCTGACAGGGGGCAGAAGGCTGGGTGTTCCTATGAGGGACCTTAGGGATTCTGGGGTTTGCTAGGACCCATAGAGGAAGGGCCAGCCTGACCCAAAGGTTGGGCTGCAGTAGTGTGCAAAGGCCCAGAGGTCTTTACCACTACACAGTGGATGAAACGGTCAATGCCATCCACACCGGCGATCCACCGTGGCGTCCACTTGCTCCCTGTCGAAGAGAGGAATGGAACCAGCAATGGTCCACTCCTCAGGGTCAAGACCGACTCAGGACCAACAAACTTGGAGACTCAGGAGAAAACTAAACCTCTCCTTTTAAAAGTTAGTGGGCTAGGTAGGTGATAGTCCTACCTCCAGACAGGAACAGTCTGTTAATGTTAGGGGCCAATGATCCAGCCAAAAGACTGCTTGAAACGCTGCCATGGCAGTCGCTTCCAAGGTTGCTGACTCCTGATGTGAGAGGGAGATGCCCTCCACACTGAGCTGCTCCAACGACAGACCCTGACTGAGACGAACTAAGTCCGGGTCAACCTGTGCTGTCGGAATTGACCTCTCCTAGGACTTGTGGAATTTCTTCTGATGAGGGAGAGGTGGAAAAATCAGCTTGACCGAGCAGCTGGCCCAAGTGAGTTCTTCCTCCCAGAGATGAGAGAAGTCACCTGACCCAGGACCGACTTGGCAAGCTTCGACCAAGGCAACTCAGTCGAAGGTAAGGATTTCTTGCAGGCTCCAACCAGTGCTTCGAGGCCCAAAGGAACAACCTCATCGGCAGTCAAAGTCTCTTCCCTGAGACTGTTTTACTGACGAATCAGTTTGACAATCTCAAAGTAGGACCTCCCAGTTTGGGGGTGTCCACGATCTTGGGGAGAGGACCTCCCAGCCCTTCAAAGTCACGGTCCTCTCAAGTTGCTCTCTCTGCAGGTGAGAGACCCTCCTCCGAACCCACAGGTCCCCTCTCTGACACCAGTGCATACGTCCATCTGGCCCTAGAACCAAACCAGAGGTGTATGAAGGGCTGCGATGGGAAGCTAAGCCCCGATCGCCAACCCAAGTCGTGTCCATCTCACGACTCCCAATATAACCCCCAGAAGTTGAAGGAACAGGTGAGAGGGGCCTAGCACCCTTCACGCACCTGCCAGAGGCCGAAGTCTCAACAGGAAAGGAAGGCCTTGAACAATTATCAACCTGCGGTGACAGTCGATGCACTGGTCTGGGAGAGTTCCTGTTCGTGACAGGGGTTGTCCCTGGGAGAGCACACATGCTCAGTTATACTCCAGCTTTGCCCAAGTCCAAGACAGACTGCACATCTGTCTCTGACCACACCTGCTCCCCGACTGGTTGCCCAATCCATCAATGCAGCTAAATATAAGCAGTACTTTACATTTTGTGCTCTATTTATTAACATAAAAATGACAAGATAAAAAGTAAAGTACCAGTAACAATATTCAACATTTGTTCATGTTATCCCATAAAAAATGACTAACAACAATGACCATTATTACTATAATAAATATATGTATTGCACTTTTCCTTTATGAGTTAGGCTACGACCTCCATCAGTGTTTACAAACGCTTTTTCTTCGTTCCACTTCCCAAACTCAGTCTGTTTTAAAGAAAAGTCTATTCTAAAATTACCATGCTAGATGAGTTTGACAGAATCTACGTGTCTATTACTAGATGAAAAAAAAGTACATAAATAGTGCAAAAAAACAACTAACCTTTGAGAAGGCCAATGGAGAGTTGATCTGTATTTAAATTCTCCAAGTACTTTCCTAGGTAGTTGTTGAGAACCCATGTTGCTAGCCCCTCAAGCATTATGCAGCTGAGCACTCAAAATTGACAAAATGTTAGCTGTCTTTAGGGATCTGGAATAAACATTAATAGACATTATCAGAATACCATTTCAACAATAAATGCAATAATTTTCAAGTCAACTTAAAGTTATTAACAATAAAAATATATGAATTTTATTATAATGGTATTCATACATATGCTTACATAAATACTGTACTACATAGGCAAGTCTTGACTTTCATTGTGTGTCATGTCATAAAGTAATTTGAATTTTTACATACAGTAAACCACCTGTATTCGCAGGGAATGCATACCACATGGCCCCCAGCAAATAGCCAAAATCTGCGAATACTTAAAACCCTTCTAAAAACACTTAGAACTGCATATTTTTATGGTTCAAACACAAAAAAATCTCTAAAAATGTTTATACTTGAGTATTTTAATAGTTTTATCACAAAAAGTGCACTTAGTCATGAAAATTATACGAAAATACAGTAATTAGTGAATATTTCTTAGTGAAAAATACTGCGAATGGGCGACTTTTCAGCGAATAATGTGTACAGTATATAAATTCCACATACGCACCGAGGCAGAACGCTGGGGAGACAACTCGCCAAAGTCCCTCCTGTCCAACTTGCAGCCCCTGGAAGGAGCCCAGGAGGTAGAGAGGACAGGCGAGGAGAATCATGCACTCCCACTGGCCTCGCTGGTAGAACCAACAGGGGCAGCGGGCCGGGAACGGTCACTAACCCGTGGTGGTGACGGCAGCCCAGGTCGAGGAGAGCGCTTTCGCCTGGGCGAAGCGGTCTCCCAGGGAGAACAGAGCGACTCACGCAAGTCGAGCCACGTGCTCGCCTCCCCCGAGCCAGGCTGGCCGCACAGACGTGGCCGGGGACTGGGAGGAGTCAAGCGTGCGGCTGGCTGGCACAAAATTGCACTGTCCTCTAGAAGCGCCCCAGTCTTCTTCGAGGTCGAAACCTCTCGGGAAGATTGAGCATGGGACCTCTTATCTGCTTCTCCAGGTGTCTGGACCCGAGGGACCGGTGCACCTTCCCAGGAACCTGGCTTGATACTCGAAGCAGTACCAGCAAAAGAGTCAGGCACCTGCATGCCCAAACTCTTTCTCTCGCCCCACGCCCGAGTCTGTACGGAGAGAGGTTTCTCCCGTACCAGACTGGGGTACTCGGGTCTCCTTGGAAACCCGAGTACTCGGAGCGACTCGCGAGTGAGTGTCCGACGTGGACCCACTGGCCTTAGAAGCAAGCTTCTTCGGCGCAGCAGGGGGAGTGCGAACCGTCATCTGCACGCCCTTGAGCGCTCATGATTCACAGGATTCGAGTGACCTACGAGACTGCCAAAAATCAGGAGCAGCTGCTTTCAGTTTCCTAAGAAATTGAAAAGAGCCAAGCACAGAACCAGTCTTAGATGTAGATTTCTAAGACTGGCAAAGAAGAGACCGTACCCTTGCGGCCCCAAAACGCCAGACCCCACAAGAGAATGCGCATTGGTTCCCGCTCGAGGGCAGGAAGAGCCAACGAGAGAAACCTGTCTCCCAGAAGAGAGTCAGTCTCTTAGAAGTCCCGCAGGACTCCCAAAGGGAATCTCTTCCCTGCTTCTTCTGGTGTTCGAACTGATAGGATCGAGACATCAGGCTGGGAACCCGACTGAGCACTGGACAGCAGTTGGGGACTGCTTGTGGTGCTGGCAGGAAGAGTGGAGACACCTGGGTGCCTCGGCCCTTTCTCTGGCACTGCTCCTGAACTGGGCTGGGGAGAGTACTCTCCATACCAGATCGGGATACTTGATATTCCACCTAATCTAGAGAACTTGGAGCAGCTCGCAAACAAGTGCCCGAAGCAGCCCCTGTCTTAGAGGCGGAACCTCTAGGACTGGGAACGGGATTGCAAACTGAGGTCTGCATGCCCGCAGCTCCCGAAACACATCCCAGGGGTATGCGAATCGGTTTCCTAACCCAAAGGTTGGGAAGAGCCAAAGAGAGACCCACTGCCTCCTCAGAAGGAGGCAGTCCCTAGACGTCCAAGGGCATCAAGGGGAAAGAAGCAGCCTTCCTCTCTTTCAGCCAACTTCCTTCACCTTCACTCCAACATCTTCTACATGATGGTGGACACGAAACATCATAACCTCCAGGGCAGCAAGGCAGGAACACAGCAGAAGCGGCCCAGGACACAACCACCAGGAGAAGCAGTAGGCACAATCAGGACAGCAATGTAGGACCTACGGAAGCGGTTTGGAAGGCAGGAGCTACAGCAACGGCCAGGAATGTCACATGAATGTCATCAGCAGCGACAGGAACAATCAGGAAAGCTGCGGCAGGAGACCAGGAACAGCCGCCCAGAGACTATCGTCGAGTTAACAGAAGCATAACACAAGAAGCAGCAGGAGCAGATGGACCATAGATACGACAGAGACAGTGCCACAGCAATGACAGCGATTGATCAACATCGGTGGGAACAGAGTCGGAACGATCCCGACATGGAACTATGCCATTCCAACCAGGTACTGCGGTCGATCCTGAACAACACTGAATGAATGTCGGGACTCCTTCATGCAGGATATCCCCTGAGATATCCAGTCAACTACTGCTGTGCCTGCTGCTACGAGGAGAACTGCCCTACGCAACGAGAGGAGGCCCGTTAGAAAAGGTCGCCCGTGCTGCCCCCCCATCCTTGCGGTCTTCGCCCGACGAGCAAGTGAAGAGGGCAAAGGAGAGATAAGGAAGACCTTACAGGGAGAGAGATGGAACGAGAGGAGGCCACCAAGGGCGTCCTGGAAGCAGAACTTACCAACGACCCCGGCAACCTCTCCCCACATCTCTCTATAGCGCAGGTGGCGAAAACAACACTCAGCGCAAGTAGGAAGGAAGTAGTCATGCCCCTGTACATGAAGGGCGGGAGCCCAAGAAGGGAAGCAAACTTTTACGTCCCGATCAATGCAGGGAAGCGAAGATATTACGTTCCAGTCTAATATCTCCAACATACTGGGGAGAGAAGCATTACCACTCGGTTACGCCCCTCTAAATATGCCCTTGGCCGTCAAACCCAAGACACAGATGCAGGGGAACGACGGCTTATGCAAGGCTTTCACAAATCGCAGATTTGTATTAATAAATATCAAACACACGCAATATATGCACAAAAATTCAGGAAGATCCCACCAGGATAATAAAGAGCTCAACAACAGTCAGGCAAAGAGATCTGAAAACACATCTGCAACGCATGACGGCTGAAAGCAAACAGGAGGGTATTCCCGCCTACCTGGCGGTAGTTACTGCCTAACCACCTTGTTCAAGAGTTTAACAGCTGTGTCCAGCTTCGCCGTAAGTAATTCCTAATGTAAAGGACCGATGGTTTGTATATCGTGTCGGAACAAATAAATATTATACCCCTCTAAAACTGTGAACATACAGTTATTAAGTACTGAAGAATTGAAATGACCAACATAAGAGATATGAAGGATATGAAGGCCTAAAGGTGGCTGTTAATCCAATTGTTGTAAACTAATCTTTCATTTGCTCCTAGATTCTGACTGATGCTACACTCTACCCTTATATCTATCAATTTGGGAGGAACCCAAGGTTTCTGGGTGCCTCTGGCCATTACCAGTAATTTCATCAATACTGTGCTGCCGAGTCAGGCTAACTAGATGAATTTTCATGTCAAGTTGACTTCTCATGTCAAAGTACACCCAAATTCTAAAATAGCAGCCTATAAACACACTGTTATGAAATGTTATTCAACAGTTTTGACAAACGTCGTTCATTCCGAAGCTGGTAATATACAGTATACTATAGATTTAATGATAGGCTAAGGTCTCGGATGCAATTCTAATGTTTGTAATGTTCATTTCCATTGCAAATGACTGGCTAACTGATTACAACCACTCATGATTATCTGACAAAGTGGAGGAAACCTCAGTGGAAATCTTTTACGATTAGGTTAAGGGAATAAGGAGGGGGAGAGGTCTAAGGAAGGCTTCACCATCCCATACCCCAGGGTCAAGTAGAATTGGGTGTCCTAAGTTCGGTAAGATTAGGGAAAATAATTTAGTGTTCTATGTTAAAATTATTTACACTTCTAGGTTAGATAAGGCTAGAGAAAATTATTTAGTATCCTAAGTTAGATATGGTTAGGGAAGACTATTTAGACTACTTAGATTAGGTTGGCGAAGATTATTTACTATCCTAAGTTAGATAAGATTTGAGAAGATAATTTAGTGTCCTAAGTTAGATTAAGATTTGAGAAGATAATTTAGTGTCCTAAGTTAGATAAGGTTAGAGAAGATTATTTAGCATCTCAAGCTAGATAAGGTTAGAGAAGATTATTTGGTGTCTTAAGTTAGATACGGTTTGAGAAGACTATTTAGTGTCCTAAGATTGATAAGGTTTGAGAAAATTATTTAGTGTCCTAAATTAGATATGGTTTGAGAAGACTATTTAGTATCCTAAGTTACATAAGGTTTGAGAGGACTTTTTAGTGTCCCAAGTTAGATAAGGTTAGAGATTATTTAGCATCCCAAGTTAGATAAGGTTAGAGAAGATTATTTAGTGTCTTTAAGTTTTAGAGAAGATTATTTAGTGTCTTTAAATTGGATATGGTTTGAAAAGACTATTTAGTGTCCAAAGTTACATAAGGTTTGAGAAAATTATTTAGTGTCCTAAGTTAGATAAGGTTAGAGAAGATTATTTAGTGTCTTTAAGTTAGATATGGTTTGAAAAGACTATTTAGCATCCAAAGTTACATAGGGTTTGATAAAATTATTTAATGTCCTAAGTTAGTTACGGCTAGAGAAGATTATTTAGCATCCCCAAGTTAGATAATGTGAGGGTAGATTATGTTAAGTTTCATCTCAGCTTTCACACAAAAACCACAATTCTTCAATGGCGGGATTAGGCCTTGGCTACAATTTTATAAAGGGTTTGTAACGTCTTAAAGAAATGACAATTTCGTCTGAATACCAAACTCGAAAAAATCATACTTCACAATTTTGGAACGAATCCAGTCAAGCCTAAAAAAATGGTTGACCACATTGCCTATTGTTGGCAAAGCCTCTTGACACTGTCAAAGCATACGAGAATGTTAGCGCTCCTGCTTAATGTTAATTATTAAAAAGGATGTATTCTGTTACCTAAGCCATAACACGGTATGCAACAAGACGGACCAGGCTCGCTCAACCTACCGTGGCCTATCAATATTCCTCGCCTAAACTATCTCTGGCGAACGTTCTAAGCTGAAACAATATACAGCCACCTTTCTCAATGAATCCTTCCCTTACCAGCAATTCACTGCTCGAATACCACTCTAACTGCCGATGCTATCATGACGAAACTTGCAAAAATTGCGTCACAAGAACGGACCACATAGACATGGTCATATGTTCGGGTAAACAAAATCACAACTGATTACTCTTGTCGGGGTACAGGGATGTGTCAAAAACACTAGACCCCGCTGCGTCTTAACGATTTCTGCTCGCCATATTGGCACCCTATTTTTATTTTTTCCTGTGACTCGCATGGATAGTTTCAAGAATTTTAGCGACTTCATCTCGTTTCATTCTTATTTGGACTAACCAGTGAATCACTGACATAGAAATATCCAATCTATATAAACATCAAAATTCAGCAATGCACTGTCAACTAGTGGTGCAGTTAATTCTCATTTTCATGTAAAATTTATGAAAATGACCCAAGAAAGTTTCAGTTTCGCTATGAATGGAAATTGCTTTAGTTTATACCACTTAAAAAGCCGAAATGTGGGGCACTAGACACATCAACCATAATCAAAGTAAATGAATATTGCTAATTTCCTCAAGCAACTAAATGGTGGGGTGGCTTGGCGTCGAGGGTACTGACGCCGTAAAAACTTCATTGATTACTCATAAATCACTGAGATTATGATGGGATTTATATTAAGCTGGCAAAATGCAAGCATGGACTCTTGACCCAGGGCAGCTCGTAAAAATTGTCATTGGGAAAGGAAAGACATCGCAGTTCTCAGGATAAATAAAACTTATCAGTGCATTCAATAATATAGATAATTTATTTATATTCAGGTACAGTAAGACATATTTACTATAGAAAACATGCTTATGCATTGAAACTAAAACTGTCATCCAGATTGTACAGTGGGATACATTCTCTCCTGAAATCTTGGCCAGACTTGACTTTCAACCCTTGCCTAAACTATCTAGAAGGATGAAACCTCTCAGATCCAGGAGAAGAGACCATACGACCATTAATGAGGCAATTGTGCGTTCATTGAGTATGGCCAATACGAAGACGGCATATTACAAACCCCATTTCCTTTGCATGTAATATTCTTAATCTTGTTGGGACCTAATTCGTGCCGTTGTTAATAAAGAAAATCTGGGTAGATTATAGAAAAAAAGTTTTGATTGTTAGAAAGAAAGAAAGTGTATCAAAGCCAAATCAAGAAGAATCAGAATATTAACTCTTCAGAACATTCCAAGTCCGTATGTGTTTTTGGAGGACATATCGAAGGAGAAGAAAAAGCAAACTTTGCAGAATTGAAGATGGATAGAAACCCAAGATTAGAAGATATATTCTAAAGCGACGACAGGAAGGAAAAGATGTAACAAAGAATCAGAATGTTGGATGACTGATCGTGAAGATGAAAATGTGTCGGATGTTGAATAATTGGTGTTATCATAAGAATTCAGTTTTTGGAGCGCTCATATATCGTAAGCATATATTGAGAAAATTTAGCGAACCCAAATAGTATAGAAGGCTTCACTTCATGTCATTGTCAGTCATGTAAACTGAACGACACAGACTGCGTTTTCGCCCCTTTTAATTCACTTGCATCTTGCAGTCATATGATGGATGACATATCACACTAAAAGTGAAGAGAGAAAAAAATAAACTTAGTGCTCAGAAACGAAGACTAAGGAGCAATGGTGCTGACTGGAATGGAAATAGAAAATTTGGTCATTCAGCGCAGAAAGGGAAATTGGGAGTAAAGAAGGTTTTACAGTTGTAAAGAGGAAGATCTTGCAGCTACATTATGAAACAATTGTCAGGAGAGTGTGGAAAGTAAGATGGAAGAAAGATAATATGAATGGAGGTACAATAAAAGGAATGAAAGGGGTTGCGACTAGGGGACGAAGGGATGGATGCTGCCAAGAACCTTAAGTAAGGCCTAAAGCGCACTGTGTGAGGCCCATTGATGGCACTATCCTCCTACAGGGAGAAGGTGCTGATGCAATGGCAGCATCGCCTAACTGGACTGAACTGACCATTTTGTTAACTAATCAAGAGTTGACGCCAGAAAATGATGAAACCTGTCTTTTGGCAAGATAACGGTATTTGAAAAAGAGATGATGATAAATCAAACCAAAGTCTTAACCATCATTTCATGAAATATCGACAAAAACTCTTTTACATAAAACCTTCATGTTTCACTGCTATTCCATATCTTATTTCAAGATCAATATTTTCCTCTGTGACACAAAACTCCAGAAGACTAGAGTTTTCAAATTTCCACTACTCCTCTCTCAGTCTGCAATTATTTCCACTTTTACCTTCTCGTTTACATAACGTTTTTTCTTTAAAATATATTTCTAGAAAAAATCCTTTATTTTAATGCTGTATGTTGCTACAGACGTAGGTTCAGTGAGCAACATACAGCAACGGTCCTCCATCTTATTTCATTATTTACAACGCTAAAAGTGGGGTGGAGAAGTGATATGCTCCTTATCTTACAAATTTTAATGGTTCTGACTCTCCAATGACATTCTGAAAACTGCCTTCTAAACCTATTAAAGGTTTGCTAGAATACACTCATAGCGCATCTTCCAAATAGATCCACGTGTCGCTTTAGACTGAGTCTGATGACATCAAGTTATTTCAGAGCAATAAAGAAAAGAGAGGCTATTGTGAGCCATGAAGTTCTCATGATGCGCCTTCCTGCTTCATCATAAAAGATTCCAAGTCCAAAATTTTCTTATAGAAAGAGATTTGAACATTATACCATAGTTCCTGTATTACATTAACGTAATTATATGAGAGAGCCATTTCCGCGGCTAAAGAATTTACTCCTTTGCTAGCCTTTGTCGCCACACTTCTTGTTACGTGACATGATGTGACTAAAACGTTTTACCTGAGAAAGGAAGATGATGTTGACATTAATCCTTCCTTCCTGCTATAAATACTTGCCCACCTTTGTGTTTCATTCATTCTCTCCGTCGATGACCACCTGCGTGCTTGTCGAAGCTTAGTAAGAGTAAAATAAACAACCAAAGCAGAACATCTATCCACGTCCTTTAGAAATTTATTTTACCATCTACCTACAAACGAGAAGAATATAATAAAGAAGACTCTCTACAAGCTAAATGCTGTTGAAACAGCAATTGTTTTCAAAGAACGTACAAATAATGATAGAGTTTTTATGAATCTGTGTACTGAATTTATCAGGGGTAGGCCTATGTGCTAGAAGTAAAGAATACAATGTAATGAATGCTAGCGTATGGGACTTGTTCATAAAAAAAAAGTAATTATAATATATTTGTATTAGTATAAATCTGATAAGTAAAACAACTCAATAGCTTCATTTCAAAAGATTTTCATGCAAGTCTTTCTTTATTCACTCTTTCGCGTTATGCTAAGCGCGATATCGAATCAAGCTTTTGGGTTTTAAACTTTAATTCATTTTTGCTAACTTTTTAAATCAGCCTAAGTTAACCAACTTACATCACGCTCCCGATTTTTTTTTTTTTTTTTGTTATGGAGAAGATAATTTATGGTTTGTGACATCCTAGCCTTATCTTCGTGTCTTTCATTTGCAAGTGCAGATTTTCGTTCTTGCAGATAGTAGAGAGAGAGAGAGAGAGAGAGAGAGAGAGAGAGAGAGAGAGAGAGAGAGAGAGAGAGAGAGAGATTTGCAAGAACTAAAATCGATATATGGTGGGGCAAGACACGAAGATAAGGCTGAGGATGTGACAAACAATAAAAAAAATATCTTATCCATAACAAAGACAAATCGGGGCGTGATGTAAGTTGGTTAATTTAGGCCTACTGTTTACATAAGTGGGCACGTAACCCATGCGCAGAGCATAATAAATGCAGGCCTTATAAAAAAAGTTGTTGCACATTTATGAATCTGCGTGAAAATATTCAATATTGTTCTTATTAGTTTTAGCTATTGAAAATCACTGATTTTAAGAAGAACAGGAATCTATTTGAATAGTACGAAATGTTTCTCTTCTACGATCTAAAAGAAAGGAATGTTGGTACTGTGAATGTAGATAAACAAGTAAAATATGCGCCGAAGTTCCGCCCAATCGAGTTTTCTATACAGCCGCTACAGCGCATAATCAAGGCCATCGAAAATAGATCTATCTTTGGGTGGTCTCGGTATAATGCTGTATGAGCAGCGGCCCATGAAACTTTAACCACGGCCCGATTGTGGCCCATCCTATAGCGTTGGCAGAAGCACAATTATGGTTAAATTTAACTTAAAATAAAAACTACTGAGGCTAGAGGCGTGCAATTTGGTACGTTTGGTGATTGGAGGGTGGATGATCAACATACCAATTTGCAGCCCTCTAGCCTCGGTAGTTTTTAAGACCTGAGGACGGACAGACAAAGCCGGCACAATAGTTTTCTTTACAGAAAACTAAAACCTTCTTGAAGTTCATTTACATTGTCTATATTAGAGTCTAAGCCTAAGGTCTAGACAGGTTATACAATAGAACGACTGGTTGTAGAATGCAAATTCGATTTTTCAAACCGATTCCATGAAAACGCACAGCCGTGTGATGCCAAAGATAACAACTACGCAGTGATTTGTATGGAAGAGTATTGGGTGCCAGGGAGCCTTCAGACATTCATATGTGTATATAATATACATTATATATATATATATATATATATATATATATATATATATATATATATATATATATATATATATATATATATATATATATATATATACTAAAAAATACATGATCTAATGTAACGGAATTCATCTTACTCCGTCACGAGAAGAAAAAAAACAATGGAGCCATTATTATTCTTTTGCCGCCGAGCCCAGGAATCTTGATGTGCATACTGACGACCATTCTCATTATTGCCAACAAGAAGTCCTTAATGTTTCTTTTATTGCTCCTTTCCCCGGCCGTGCAAGTCATGATGTGCAAGATCCGCAGAAAAGTCAGGCATTCCTTGCCCAGAATGACGTGACGGAAGCAATCGATTATCGTCCCAGGGAAGACCTTTGCTTTGCGTGTTGAGTTTAGTGTATGATTGACAATATCATCCATCAGTGAATGGTGAAAAATTAATGATAAAATATCCATTTTATTACGGTTTCGAATTTAACTAAAAACTATAAATAAGTGCAGGAGCAATGAATATTTAGCCTCCAAATTCTAAAGCTGTAACGAATGATTAAACAAGTAGGTATATCTTTCCAAAACTCATGCCACTATATTTAGTACCACACACCCATAGTATGCAATAACAGTGTTGATGATGATGATGATAAACATAAAATTTGAGTGTATCATAAAGTTCAACGCTAAATCAGCGAAATATAACCAATTTTAGAATTATATCAGTGCAATGGTAAACATTTTCACTAATTTTTCTTCCACGCCTGGCAAGCTTTCTGTTATCACGCATTGGCATCTTCATAAAAAAAGGGAGTATATCACGATACATACTTTTCAGTTACTGCGAGTAAGCTTCTTTGTGTCAGATTGTGACGTAAATCCTGTACGCCTGCCTCTAGTTCTTCAAAGAGCAAGACTTGCTAGACGTTCATAGTTCTGGTCACTTCTTTTAGTTGTGTTAATCATATGCCCGTTATTTTGATTTCGGTTTGAACAACCGTACGTACTGAATGAATCTACATCAAAATTATCTTATTTGTTGACTTAAAAATAACATCTTGAAGTAATATATTTGGTATGAGCAATTTCCGTTTGATAAGATTGGAAATGCAAGATATTGTGTCTTCTTATCGATCAGGTTCGGTCTTCATTTCTCGCCGTGCTTATAGTCTCATACATGGTTGAAAAGCAATATTATTATTATTATATTATGGCCTAAGCAGGAGGGCAATATATGAAAAGAATGAACAAATACACACACAGGCAATATATATATATAATTTAGATAGATAGATAGATATAAATGAACACATCTGATCAACAACTAATGTTAAAATGTTTGTAACTGATAACATATGATACTAAATCAGTAGCTCTCAAATTTTTTGGTATTGTTACCCCTGGCAGTGGTTTGATAAATCACCATTCTTGCCCCTACCCCATTCCTCTTGAGTTATGTGAAGTTATAAAGGAAAGAAAAATATTGGAATGCTTGATTTCTAATGCATTTTATATGTAAGAAATTAATTTTACTTTTACTAAAGTCTTAAGAAATAAAGAATTTAGATTTAGACATTATTCCTTTGGCAAAAAATTAAAATGAAAACATTGTTCCTTTTATTACAAATTGGGATTAAAGCACTAATTCCTTGGTAATTAATAGAATATAAAGACATTATTGCTATATTATTAATTGGAAACATGGTATTGTTTGTCCTTTACCAAAATATCAATGCACAGGTCTGTAGAGGACAGTGAACAACGCATATCAGCATTTATTTAGTATTATTTTATTTTTAAATTTACTGAATTTTTCGCCAAAGAACTATTACTTTTAGAAAGTGCCTCGTTAGCCCCCAGAAATGGCTTAATTACCCACGCAGGGGTAATGACCCCTAATTTAAGAACCACTGTACTAAAAGAGCATGTAAAACATTAAACAAACAAATCAGATATTTAAGAGAATAACAAGCAAAAAATCTGAAGCTGTAGACTGATTTCTTATTGCAATGGCTACAGCACACCAGTGGTTTGAGAAGTTTGGCTGCACAGGCACCACCCAATTGAAGCAACTAAATGTGTTAAGTGAGAGACCCACCAGCAAAAAATTGAAGCACAGATACTCATGTCAATTTACAAAAATAAATGAAAGTATAGTTCATGAACAGCATCAACCATCCAACCTATTGGTACAGTAAAATATAAATTCCCAGTATTTTTTACAGGTGTGCATTTGTTTGTACACTTGTGTGTATAAAAGGTCAGGAGTGTGATTCAGTGATGCTCGATAAATGATGGTGGAAATTGTGCTGCTCTCAGAACACCTGTGGCCCAAAATGGATGTCCAAGGATGAGGCAGATAAAAAATGATTGAAACATTATTTATCCAACGTATGCGTTACCTTACGTAACCAGGTTCAATTTATGTTCATTTTTTTCAGTTCAGTTTATCAGTGGCCAGCTTACCATCAAGTGACTGCCCACATTAAAAACAAGAATAAATTTTTGGACTAGCAATTAAGGAAAGCAGCATTTTTGTACCCAGGTCAACTATATTATATGCATATTATGTGATGGCACAGCCTCAAGTAGAGAAAATTTAATCTTAATTGGAATGTTGGTCTGGTGTGCTACTTGAGCGGATGGAGAGCGTCTAGAGTGAGAATTTTCATCTCTTTTACACACCTGGGCTTTTAAAATTACTCAAGGCCACACCTTCCCCAGCTCTTGTGATTTATAGATTTAGTTAAAAAGTTAAGTATACCTTAGTTTAACCAGACCACTGAGCTGATTAACAGCTCTCCTAGGGCTGGCCTGAAGGATTAGACTTATTTTACGTGGCTAAGAACCAATTGGTTACCTAGCAACGGGACCTACAGCTTATTGTGGAATCCGAACCACATTCTAGCGAGAAATGAATTTCTATCACCAGAAATAAATTCCTCTAGTTCTTCACTAGCCAGTCGGAGACTCGAACTTGGGCCTAACAGAATGCTAGCCGACAACTCTACCGACTCGTCCAACAAGGAACTATAGATTTATAGTGATTTATAGATTTTAGGCATACATGCCAAGCACTGGGGCAACTAAGGCCGTTCAACACTGAAATGGAAATTGACAGTAAAAGTTTGAAAGGTGTAACAGGAGGAAAACCTCGCACTTGCACTATGAATCAATTGTTAGGAGAGGGTGGACAGTAAAATGCAAGAAAGAGAATATGAACGGAGGCACAGTAATAGGAATGAAAGCAGGTGCAGCTAGGGGCTGAAGGGACGCTGCAAAGACCCTTATGCAATGCCTACATTGCATTGCATGAGGTGCACTGACGGCACTAACCTGCTACGGGGCCCAGCTCTTGTGACAATTAGGGTCAGTTAGTTCAATAATTAATTTAATACACCAACTATGGGGTCTACAAAATTCACCAGGACACAACAAAACCCATGAAGTGTTATTTTTCTCTCTCAGGAAGACTTTTCTCAGATGTCCTTGAAGGTAGAGTTTCTTATCCTCTCAGACTCAAGGTTATACACAGTACACTATTTCACAATGAGATGAGGAGTCTCACAAACACTATTTTTACAGTCATTATTTTCTTAACACTCATGGACCACCTTAAGGATTGTAATAACAACACTAAGTTTACACACTTTACAATACTGCATTTTTATGCAAACTAACAACACTTATAAATGATTTAACTCATAAAAATAAGCATACAGTATACACAAAAAAGAATGAAAACAAATCAAAGCTAGGCAACAATCTGAATTAATAACTCACAGTAAAAATTTTGAAGTCAACCACACACACATAACTAAATTTCTCGAGTTAACATCAGTATACTCATACACAGGAAATAAATGGTACATATTAAATTTACTTCTGTTCCCCACTTAATGACTGGAACTTGAATGATTAACGCCTTCCAGTAAGAATGGACTTTGTTTCAAAAGACAAGAATAATGGGATTTCATTAAGACTTGCTAAACTAGTATGCTTTCACAAGAACTGCAACTTTACTTGAACAATGCATTTGTGGACAGCTATGTAATTTTATTTTAAATGAAAATAAAATGTACAGTACCATACATAAATCATTCATAGCATCCGTTTTGACATAGAGTTTATTTCTTAACTGGATCTTTAATTCCTTCTTACTCATATTCATCATGCATGTCCAGAATTTAAAAAGTTACTTCAAGTGTGATATTATTCACTTCAAGCCCATCCCTTAACCAAGTCAATATATAAGAATAAAACACTTATTCTAACCCCCAGACATAAATTTGTTTCTTGATCTCAACACTTCAGAATGGTCCACTCTGTTGTAGGAAGTTAAATTCTGCCCAGCAAAATGCAATCCAAAAAAATTTAACACTGCAACAATGTTCTGAGACCAACCTGTTAAAGTTGAACTGCTTGCTCCTGAGGAGACAGGAACTATGCTTTTACCTCCATTAACTTGTCAACATAAGAGTCTGGAGGGAAAAGCCCTCATGGCTATTATGTCTATCAAGCATGCCCCAGTACTTTATCTGCTATTTGGGGTCAGGATACGACTGCCTACAGTTAACCACAATCCCTAGACCGAGAGGGCAATTTTGGATCAAGAGCAACTGTACCACCGAGGACACCAGGATCAGCCCGTCACCAAGATAATGAAGAAGGTGTATTAAGTGTGAATGGGCACAAGATGACATAAAGGTGAAGATCTACAGGAACACCTGAGGGGTTGCCACCATTCTAAAGCACACATGGTCCCTTTTAAGATAATGAGGAAGTGCTTCCTGGAATCCTGATGGTTAGGTATTAAAAAGTACACTCGTCAGGCCTACAGAAGGCATGAAATTGCCCTCTCTGCTGGAAACCAACATGGAATGTTTTGTTTCCATTTTGGATAAAGTTTGATGAACCAACCCATTCAATGAGGAGGGATAATGACCTGTCACAAACCTCCCATCAACTTCTCCAAGTTCTTCAACCCTAATCCTAGAAAGGAACCATGCCAACTGACCCAGAAGAGAGGGACATCCCTTCTGCCCGGAATCTCTCCAGCATGAGGTTATTTGCCAGTTCCCAAACAGATGTACAACTTTGGTTAATGCATCGGAGGTGAGGGCAGGAGCCTGGAGAAGTGACTGGAAGCAAGTGAAGTCTCTGATCTGAAGATTAAACCACTCAACTGCTTCACAACTCTGAGCAAGGACCACAGTAGCCCAAACAATGGCCTTGATTCAAAAAGTCTGATTGATGGTATTGTGTAACAAAGGTAGCCATAGTTGCTTTCCCTAAGATCACTTTTCTGATTTGTCTCTCTGAAGTACCTCTCCAACTCAGTTTGCATAAGCTCAAAGGGAACATTTAAATTTCATACGTCTTAACAAGAATACATTTTTTTATCTCTGCATCTCCTAGCTTTTCAGAAATAGCTTGTTCACCTCTAAACATTATATAATTTTTAACAAAATCACTGGTTTCCAAGATAAGATGACATCCATCGAAAAATTGGATGCAATTCATTCTAATCTTAAAGCAGAGAAAATTTATTCATAGTGGACTACAACTCAAACTTGGTTGAGGTAGAGTACTTTAAGAACACCAACTACTGCAGCTGGAGTAAATTCCCACAAGCATGGCATGAGTTCTGAAGGTGCTTGTCAGGGAAAGAAGAGTGTAGTTTTCACCATGTGTGATCAACAAACTTCTGGAGAAATGCAAGATTGAATGTAAGTCACAAAGCATATGTGGTGATACAACTTTATCAAAATGGAATCATTGCCACAAATAATGGCAGGGGAGCAGCAGTCTTGAACATCATTAAGAATAAGTAGTACAAGATTTTCGCTATGTAGTTGCTGCTTAAAGTGATGCATCGAGTCATTAGGACACAACAGAAAAAACTAACAGTGCTTAAAAAGTCTAGAATGGTAAATGGAAATTCTAATAATTTTTCCTTTGTCTCTATGTTTTCAGATACCCAATAAAATAAGATTGCTACAGGCCTGCCAACTTGGTTTTAATGACATTCTTGAAGCAACAGAATGCAGCATTTATCTCGTTCAAGAAGGTGAAGGGAGATAGGTGAGAAACCATGTTGACTTGCATCCAAGTACTGATAAATTTGAACTGGGTTCTGGTTCTTACCTGTACATGGATCAAAACCTTCAGGCAAGACTGCCTATCAAACTTGGGGTTAACCTCAGAATAATGGAAAAAACTAAAAGGCTTTGACAGTCTACAGAAAATATTAATAATAATACTGTACTAAAAACATTTGATTTTTATAATGATTGCATCCTGTTTATCATGCATGCCAAATTTTCTTGTTGGATTTTACTGCAGTATGAATTTGTATAATTTTTTTCAGGTGGGTTTTATGGAAATTTATGGGTATGCTCATGTTCCTTACAGTAAATTACCGGCTTATGTTGATAGATGGGTAAGTTACGATATGTTTAATAAGTTATAATAGATCTATATACATGTGTATCTACTCTATATTCTTTAGGGCTACTGAGGAGAATATATGAAAACCAGTGATGCATGCTGACTGTAAATGATCTATCTTTTTTTTTTTGTTTCTATCTTCCTATAAAAAAATGAAGTTTGTCAAGTCTCAATTGTTCCTATGTTTCTCCAGCATACATACTCCACTTCAACAATCGCTGCATCTTCTGCTGTACAACTCTAGCTCTGCTTTGCTACATGCAGAATCTTTCCCCTACTTTCAACCTTTACATCCTTTTTCTATTTCTATTCCACACAGTGACAAAGCTGAATATTGGAGCTATTTTGCTCAATTCAATATCTTTTGTATGATGAAAAAGAAACTCCCAAACAATAGTTGTAAATGTTACCTAGGAATATTAAAAGTAAGCTTAATAATTTTAATTTTTAATATGAAAGTACGAAACAATGATAAAATAAAGGCAGATTTCTGACAGGACAGATACAAGGAAATATAATCTGGTTTGGTTTACTCTCAGCTTGAAGATGAGTATGTTACTTCATCATCATAGTGCAGGAATGTGTAAATTTAATGTATATTCGTCAAATTAATGAATAAATCTATTTTTTTATAGGAAATGAAATTGTGAACTAATTAGCTTTTATATCAACCCAAAAGGAACATTATGTACTTTGTCTTAGATGGTAGCCTATGAATAATAATACTGTATATATGATACCAATGGAAAACAAGTTAGATTTTTTATACAAAACAATAAAAAAGGTCAGTATATAGATATAGTTTTATTCCTTTGCAAAAGAGCCTAGCTGATAACAAATTAAGTTCTATTGAAAATCTTAGGGAACTAAGAGAAACACCTAGGCCTCATTCTGTCTGGTGAAACAACACAATTTTGCCTGATGAAGTTAAGTTGAAGAGGAAACTTTCCAAAAGTAATGAAAATTTTAACTATTTGACAAACAAGGGAAACTTTGAGTCTCCTTTACACATTCTAAAGGATACAATACTTTAGAAGTTAACATCCACTAATGATTTCTTTATTGCTACTAAAAACCTGTTCACATTTTCCATTATGTCTTTAACATACATATGCATGATCGTCTGCAATTCCCTGGTGACAGACCACTTCCAAGCCAACAGAAACCTGTAAAAGTCATGACTTCAATGAATGTAACACCTAATAAGCACAAATCTACTTGTTCACAATTATGGACTACTTCCAGAATTATATGCTTTTAAAAAATTATACTAGCTCCATATTGCCCTTTGGGTATACAGTAGGCAGTCCCTGGGTTATGGCGGGAGTCCCATTCCAACGGCGTGCTGTAAGTCAAAAATTGCTGTAACCCGGAACATCATAAGAAAAATTTATAAAAATGAGAGGGAGAGAGAGAGCCTGGGGAAAGAAACAGGTCTGTAAGCTTTGCTCTGGTAATAAGCCGGTTTTCTCCCCTCCTCATAGTGAACCTTCCCATAGGAGGGACCTCCTTATGGTGAACCCTCCTGGTGGCTACAGTTCCCTAAACCGATTTTTTCACCTCGTTATAGCACCGGTGAGTTAGGAAGCTTACAGGCCATAGTAATAACAGAATTTCATTTGATCGCCAACGAAGTAGCGACTGCCCTTATTTCATGAGGGAAAAGCCTCTTCTCCAGCTGAGGAATGTGCTTGATATAAGATCTCTGAGGAAGAATGCCAGGACATTCTTACATGGAGGGCATGAGGGGTTCTTCATTGAACACCAAAGACTGCTTGAAGTCCCGCGAATTCACTTCATTCTGTGAAAGTAATACTTAAGAGCCCTCACAGGACAGAGTCCTCTTCTCTTCATCTGGACCAATATCTAAGTCAAGCTTTTAATTTAAAAGAACAGGGCCAGGGTTTAGACGGTGTCTTGTTCTTTGCCAAGAATCCCACGAAAAAAAGAAAAACACACAATGCTGCTAAATTTCTTATGTTTTTTTCCCCCTCATGAATTAATTTCCTATCAATTTTGAGGCTGTTATTTATTGGACCCATACAGCTTTGCAATATGACAAATTTTCAATTAAATTTATAAATGCTGATACATATACAAGTCCAGGCACTGCATTAGCTTTTTAATCATTTCAAGTGATGTATACATAAGATATGTTATATTTTTTGTTCAGCACAGTAGTATTTACAATGTTCTAACAGCCAAGTCAACTAATGTCCCATTGGTGGGAAAGTATCCCAAATGTTAAACAACACATCTGCGCTGTACATTACAGTATTAAATGTAATATACATATAATGACAATACAGTAATTGGCATATTAATAATGTAATGTGTGCATACAGTTAATATTTCTAGTCTAATGAGAAAACTACCAATTATGTGCAATTCTGAAAATCTAATACTATACTATACTGTACATGCAATACACTGTTTTCTCTCTGATTGTTCAACAAGAGTTACCTGTATGGTATTTATTAAAAATGAGCCACACAACCAGGGAACAAAAGGACCTTTGGGTTTCAGGAATATCATCCCCTCCCCAACCCCAGTGGTTACTCTGGGTGGTGATACTACCTACCTCAGAAAGATGATCAAGTGGCTATGACTGTGATTTCTGGATATCAGTTCGTGGCCTTCTGAAGAGTAAAATGTGTGGTTCTGAAAAAATTGAGGACGATTAGAGTATATTCAAATTTTTCTACATGAACAGCTACATCATAAAAGGCAAACTAATTCCAATAAGTACATGTGGTTTCAGCAGACCACTGAGTGGAAAACAATAACTCAAAAGCCATTCAATCTAAATAAGTTTTTTGGAGAGAGAGAGAGAGAGAGAAAAAAGTTTCCACATCAAAGGTGGATATAATAACTGGTGATATGTTTTGATGCAGTGACCACATGGGAAAGATTAATACATAAGATGATTAGCTTTCATTTAAGATTTAACACAAAAGAGAAAAATTCTTTGATTAATAAATCTCACTACAGTATATTATTTGAGAGGTGCTTGTGGTTAAAACTCAGCCCACAGTACTCCAAACTTCACTTACAGCCAATTTCACACTGGCTCGATTCATAATCAATGGACTAAACACCAGATTGTTTGCATAGCTGCCAGGACAAAGGAACAGATCACCAATATTTGTTATTCCATATAACTGTCTACTCACTGTCAAAAGAAATATACTCACTTCATTTATGAATGATGAAGTAAAGTTATTTCTTGAAATATAGCATAAGTTAGATCATATCATCTTAAATTCAAACTGTATAGGTATAATCTTTGTTTGCCTGGTTGATATACTTGCTGTTGTAAGGTCCCTCAAGAGAAAACTAAAAGGTAGGAACCGTACTAACATGAACAATTTTGATGTTATTTAAATATGCATTGCCAAACCATAATTGTGGAAATGTTCGAGCACTTGAACTTCACGAAGCACTCAAGGAGGATGACAGCTGAGGTTCACCAAAAATACAGTAATTCTCAGTGGTATCCTTGGATACTTGATGGGTAAAATATCTTCCTATCAAACCAAACCTTAAATAAACATACACTTAAACTTATTATAACCTTATCTTTCTACATATAATTGCGAGGTTCATTCTTCTACTCTTGTACAGTAAGTGAAAATAAAAAACCAAAATAGACTGAAGGTTGTGGATGACATGCAGTGTACTTGTGCATCACCTAAAGTGGAAATTCAAATGCCTGCAGAGATGAAGTAATGTCAAACTTTCTGCTATTTTCTGTATAGTCTGAAATTCTGATTTATTTCTCTTTTTAAGTTGTTTTTATCTCAAATAATAAATCAAACTGCTCATTAAGCTGCAAAATTTTCTTCAACATCAAAATCAAAATTTTTAAGATAAAAAATTATGGTACATTTTTCAAAGATATAAAAACCTTACATCTTTCATATGAAGTTGGTTCTGTTGCTGAGGCTTGGTAACAGGGCAGGAAATTAGCAGTAAGTAAGGGCAGGGGGCAACCACCCACCTAACTGTAAGTGCTTACTTTTGCCTTTCGCAAAAGGTAAAATGCACGGACAGTTAGAGGCAGGATTAATATAAAAGACTTCAAGTTTGTATATTTAGGAAAAAGGCAGTTTATCCAAAAAAACTGTGATTTATTCCTAAGAAAATACAAACATCTTTTATATGGAGAATCACCTGACTGGTGCAGTTCCCACAGGTACTACCTCCTGCAAAGGCGGTATATGTGAGTCTGTCTTTGTGAAAACCTTACTCCAGGAAAACAGAAGATGAGGACCTTCAATTTTGTATAAACAAAAGAGCTAGCTTAGTAGGCATCAATCTTACAGTAATGAGATCCAAAAATAATGTTCTAATACCCGACTTGTTCAAAGGGAGATGGAGGGATCACATTCATCAACCTAAGTCAAGGGATAGAATACCATAACGTGCATCAGACCAGGTTAGTGTGCACATGTTCTTGGGCTGTCGGCAAATGAGATACTGAGAGAAGGAGAACCCAGTCATCCTTTATTCCTCCAACCTTAAGCCACTTGTGAACCTTGGGCAAGATGTTTCTCTGTCTGCTGGAGCTTGGGTAACTATAAGTCTTGAGCATCTACCACAAGTGCTAAGAAGGTGTCCAAGAACTTGTGGGTGATGTCCCTGGGGTAAAATGAGGTAAATGTATTCTGGTAAACCCAGACATCTGCCCTCAGTATCTGTGCCACTGAGAAATTCCTCTTGAAAGTATGGGATGGTGTGCTCTATCCTGGGGTAATGGATTATCCTCCCAGCCAGATGACCTACATGTTCCCTTATCACCTCACAAACTCAGAACAATGGTGTTCCTGAACACAAGTTTCTTGTGTCCTCTATTGTTAATGAACAGTAAAAATACGTGCCTAAAATGTCAAGTCAAGTGCAGATAGTATGCCAACACTCTCATGGGGCACAAGATCATCTCATCTAAATTTTCACCTACAAATTCCCAGAGAAAGGAGATCAAGAAGCTCTCGAATCTCTCCTCAGCCACTTCTGGATTCTCAGTTTTCAGGCTCAGGAGGAAGGTACACACTCTGAGGTTATCCCTTGGGTGCTAAAAGGCATCTTCCACACCAACGAATGAGTTTGGAATGGGGGAGCAAAACAACAAGATATTCTGTTCAGCCATATGGCAAACAAATCAAGGACAAAGTGTTCGCTAAACCTTAAGCTCGGCGATGAGATGAACTGCCCACTTAGGCACCTGCCTCACCAACTCACAGACAGGAAGGGAGACTTTTCTTCTTTACTTGTGGAAATACACAAAATCGGTAGTTTTGTCACTCACTTCTGGTCTCTTTCTGACCCGGTCATAAACAAGATGGCGGACAAACAAGCGCAATAGTCACTTCTGCTTCTTGCAGGTTTTGACGTTCGAAAACTCGATTCAGCTTCGCTGAAGATAGGCGAAAACACCCTCTTATCTTTGAGTCCATTATATTCTATCTCGTGTCATAGTGATTATCACTACGACACAATACCCGGCTACAAGACCAGGCTAAAAGATATTTCTTTGGTATTAGTCTAGTCACCATGGAACGCTGGCACACCATGGAGGGGTAACTCCTTGAGGACTCAACAGTTACTACCAAAAATAGGTTTTTCCTGTGTCAAAACCTGTTAATTTATATGAAATCATCAAGCAACCACTTTCAGTATTTTATTCCTACCTTAGGAGAGGTTCGAGTCATGGATAAGATTTTGTAAGTTTACTGATTCTTTAGCTTTACACAAGAAGCTGTTGAAAATACTTCCCACTTTGATAATGGGGTGCCATTCCTACTGATAGGAGCAAAGTGTGTTGGGGACATAATGCTAAAAAGATTGGGAATCACTAGCACAGGCAAAGAACTATGCCCGATGTAAATGAACAAAACAGAAGGAAGGAGAGGACAGATATAAAAACATTGATGGTAATAAGATTTTTGCTAATCTGCAGCTATTACAGTATATATTTCAGTGACTGTTTTTCTGGGCAAGCAAGACAGCTACTGCAAATAGCCATCAACTCTTGTCATAAGGAAAAAATGCATTGTGTGCACTCAGGTCTTGCATATTAGAGAAGAATCTGCTTTTTACTTTACAAAAATCCCATGTGAATACACTAAAATAAAGTTTTCATAAAAACATACTTTTTTGGGTATACAAACATCAAAAGTTATTATATATTTACCTGGACTATGAACCATGTAGTGTACCCATCCTGGGGACTGCTGGACACCTAAATTGCGCCATTCTGTTTCTGTCATTAAATGGGTCTTTGGTACCAACTTGGCTAGATCACTGGGTAACATGACATGCCTATAAAGACAAATGTGAAAAATTTTAACAACTGACAATGAATTTAAATTATGCAGGAATTATAATTCTAGTGTAAACAATAAAAATTAAAAAGATATTTAACGCACACAGTATATGTAATACACATTCATCATCCATTTCCTTGGCTGTTCACTACCTTGCATTAAAATAACTTTTGCCATTTAATTATACACAGACACAGGAATTTTCATATGATTTTATAACTCCACAATATAAAAAATTTACCACTGATGCAAATCTCTAACTATATATAATTTATTCATACATACATTCAGAACACATTCAGGTGACAACAAACTGGAAATAAAATGCACAAAAGAAAAACCCTAGTAATGTACTTCTTTCTCCAAATATCAAAGCTATAATACCTATCAGACACTGCAGTGATTTCATTCTACATTTTCCTATGAACTAGTGTCTGAGAACAAAGCTTTACTATTCTTATATGTAGCATTTACTGTCAAAGTAATGAGAATTTTTGAAATAACCATAGTTTTATGCAAGCCCCATTCTGACTTTAAAGCTGGTAAGTACTGCATCTAAGATGAGCAATTCTCAGCTACTGGCAGGTTGGGTTTACATGGCCTTGTGTGTCCACAAAAGGACTTGTTACTGCTGGAAAGGGGGGAACATCCTAGGAGTATGATTCTTTGTGTTTTTGTGTACAGTATATGGAAATTAATTCTAAAACAAAATCTTCTGTGTTGGTGAAAATATTCACTTCCTAAATACCTCCTAGTTTTGTTGGATAATGACATATGAACATAAGATAACAGTGTTTGTGTCTTTAAGATACATGATAATGGCAAGTTGTCCACCTGGAACCTTGAATGGCTTAGTTAAATGAATCAACTGATGCTGATTCATATCTGCGGCCTTGGGGATCATTCAAATCTTGGGAGATCAAAATGATTAAATAGAACAAAGAGCCAAGTTTAAGCTAATTAGATGCATAACATGTCAAGATACTTGGGCAATTTACAAACATTTTTCTGACAAACCATTTCATCATTACATTACAGGTAATTTGAATGGTTGGACTGTACAGTATAAATTACAGATCTACCTAGGTCCTATCATTCCTCTAAATTTAGCCCAATGAAAAACTTAAAAGATCCAGATTGAAGGGGGGATGCAGTAAGCTGGCCACATCTTTGCAAAGCTTTATAACAGACAAGCCTAAGATACAATTATAAGACAAAACACTATTTCACCTTGGTTTTCTCCAAATAATTACCGTAATAAAATGAATATTAAAAGCAAGGACACAGTGCTCTTGGTTGGGTTAGATTAGAATACACCATGTCTTCCACTCTTTTCCCCTTCTAAAAACACAAGTTTCCCAATGTGGTCCTCAATAATTGTAGGAAATAGCCTGAATGGGTCAAGATCTCTAAACTAAAACTACTAAAATGCTCCCAAAATGAGTATCAGAAATGTCCAAAACACATGTTAGTAGCCTATACAGATGAAGGGGTCATGACTTACTTGGAGGGGGGAGGAGGAATCTGGGGAAAGGGAACCCCTTCCTGACAAAGGAAGGGCATGATGCCCTTGCTAATGCTAAGTAAAGATAGGTCTGGTTGTTGTTCTCCCCCTGAAATGCCTACTACAATAGGATAGGACAGGCTAGGACAGACTGTGACCCGTCCCCCCATCTACAACAGGTCCCAAAACACACACTAGGTATACCAAAGAATTTGAGTATTATTTTACTTTAAACCTACAACTTAATATTGGAGTTTCTATTCTATGATCTTAGGTCTCGTTAAAAGCCTGAGCGGTGATTCTAAGTATCAGCTCCGAGCCTGTTTTTTTACCCTAGGGAAACTGATACTGGCAGTGCATTTGTTTGTTGTTGGCCAAATGGAATGTCCCATCGCCCTGTTTAGTACTGGCCGGGGGGGGGGTTGGCAGTACCCATACGTTAACAAGTTATTGCACTTGCCAGAGGATATGAACCGTTCCAAACAGACGCACCCATGCTCTGTCTTGTGAAGATCCCGTATGGAAACCCCATGTTGGATGGACTTCAGGGGTTAATGACGGGTTAATTACATTCGTGCGACAAACACTGAAGGTAAATCCATAATTAGCAACAAAAAAACTAGAAAAAGTACAGTTAGAAGGAAATCCCAGCCGCGGAGCTACTACTTAGCTCTACCGCCTAAGCTTAATACGAAAATCATACAAATTCCAATAGCAAACCTTGGCTATGTTCTAACAGCCATTCCCATGGCGCTAGTAGCCTACTATCCCGAACCCGGCACCCCTGCAAGTGGCTGTGGCATTCAAGTAAAAATAACACTTTCTGACTCAGAGAAGCGATTATATTTGAAGATAAATATCTAACATTAATAAATGCTTAGGTTAACATATGATGGGGCCATTAGTTCGGCGTCGAAAGCAAGACGTCTCACCTGTACTCGTACTTGTCATCGTCGTACTTCTCGGAATACTGAATTTGATCTGTCTTCATTGTTTTTAAAAGGCGACGAAATGAGTTAATAAGGTTTTGAGTTGGCAGTTTGGGAATTCAAAATGTTCCGGCAAGTCAAACACGATGCAGATGCAATGAGGATAGTGGCACACACACAACTGTTATTCGAACCAGGTTCTCGTACGCGTAGTTGTTTTAGTAGTATGGAGCTTAGTCTCTGAAACGGCTCACCGATGGTGAGCGTCTTTCCAAGCTGGGCTATTTTGATCTACAAAGCTTCTTTCTTCGGCTTACAGGTCCTTAATTGAGGTTTACCTAGATCTCCACAACCTATAAATTACTTTTTCCTTGATTTATGTCTTTGTTACTATCTAACTGACATAATAATAGTTTCTTAAGAACTACTACACTTGGTTTCTCCGTTAGGTCGCATTGGTCATCATCACCATTTCTATCACCATCCTTGATTATCTTTAGAAGGCACCCCTTTTGCCTTTATGTTGAATCATAATTATTTTTTTTATTAAATATGTATTTGGTTTTAAAACTGACTCTTTTTCCCATTTTTCAGTTCTTGAAGCAATTTACTGAGTACTCAGTACCAAGCGTTCAACTTTTTTTCTGCTCTGTTCGTTGCATCTAGGATGTCTTTATCTATATTTTCACAGACTCGTGCGCCCATTTATGCTCTCAGCTGTGCAAAAGTTGTTTCTTTAGTCTCGTCTTTTCATTCGTTATCGATATGTAGATCAAAACATATCTTACGTGAAACTGATTTTTATGTAGATGGCCAACAATTTAGATTTTTGACAATTTGGCCATGAAGCCAAGCACTGGAGCACTTTCAGTCATTCATTTCTTAAGAAAATGAAAAGGAGTCTGAGTGGCTGGACAGCAAGATGGAAGAAATGAAGTGGGAATGGAGATAAAGTGAAAGGCTTATTGAACATTGTTGGCTATCCTTCTCAAGGTCAGTGCACATCACGTGGTGCACTGTAGGCATTACTAAAGGTGGTTTGCAGCGTCCTTCGGCCCATATATATATATATATATATATATATATATATATATATATATATATATATATATATATATATATATATATATATATATATATATATATATATATATATATATATATGTACATATACAGTATATGTATAATATATATACTATATATTATACATATACAGTATATGTATAATATATATACTATATATATATCTTTTGTTCCTGCAAGGATGGCTCTAGAACAGAGATTCTCAGCTGGTGGTCCATGGTGACATTCTGGGTGGTCCACAGGACATTCACTATATTAGATAATAAACTAGAGAATGGTAGATATATTTTAAAAGTTATTCACCAAAATGCAATGAGAACAATCTTATCCAGATAAATAAATGACCATTCATATTTTTTGTATTATTCTTTAAAAAAAAATGTACTGACAATCTACAGGTTGTATTTCTTGTGTGAGAAATATATTTCAATCCAAAATACTTATTGTCTATACTTTATTTATCGTTACTAAAAGGAGAATTGGTCCATGATATGTTTTTTACTTGGCTGTCGGTCCATGACCTGAAACGAGTTGAGAACCACTGCTCTTAGAAGACATCACCCTTCCAATTATCAGAAAGACTTTTTGCACAATGTTGCCAGCCTCTAGTTTTTCTTTAGTCTGTCTACAGTCTACTGCAATTGATTAGCCACTGGTTACATAATTCACTGATTAGGTCTCCGTAGGGGGCTAGTTCCGTTAGTGTACCTCATGTGGTGCACTGTAGGCTTTACTTACGGTTCTATGTAGCGTACCTTCGGCCCCTAGCTGCAACCCCTTTCGTTCCTTTCACTGTACCTCCGTTCACATTCTCTTTCTTCCTTTTTACTTTCCACCCTCTTCTAACAATTGATTCATAATGCAACTGCGAGGTTTTCCTCCTGTTACACCTTTCAAACCTTTTTCCGTTTCAGGGCTGCATGACCTCATACGTCCCATTGCTTGACCTTTGGCCTAAATTCTGTATTCAGTTCAATTCACTGATTAGGTGAATAGAGGAACATAATAGGATATTTATGTCTTAAGCTTTTTGACCCACTAAGTAATCGAACCCAGGAATCTTTGTTTATCTTCACTCTCCAATGAGGATAACTTCAACTCAGAGGGAATCACGTAAAACAAATATTCCTATAATAACCTGGATTCTAAACTACCTTTTTGGGTTATCACTAAGCTGAATGATCTCACCAGTGAGTACCGTTCAGAGTGTCAAAGGATTTTTCTTATTTCTGAAATTTTAAGAATCAATGTACTTTGTACATAAACATGAAGACTATAAATTAATTTTCAGTATGTTTGATTGTTATTACTGTATTAATGTTATAACTATTACTCTTAATTTTCATTGTTTTACAACTACCCAAATAACAAGGATTTTACAGAAAGGAATGTATATAGCTGAAATACTGCTCAAGTTAAGATTTCACTTATTTTTTGAGTAGGATGAATCTTATAACGGATTAACCAAAGAAGAAGTTCTGATAAGAGGAAAACATGAATAAAGAATGAATGGTTGTGGTTCATGCGGCGTCGCACTAAGCGTTGTTCTGCTGCCTGTATTTTTTCGTCGGAGATATCCGTTACCCACAAACCATCGAATAACAGGATATCAACGAGAGCAATCCAAACATGTTTGTGAGTGATTGACGTAATATACCACATAGATCTGGCTGCACGCTTGATAGAATAAATACATAACGACTTGAAGTACCATCATAAATCGTATCGTTGTTATTTTGATAGGCCCCGGGGATGAGAGGCGGGGAGGAGGGGAGAGCGGGGAACAGCCTGCACTGAGAATTGCACGAAGCATTCGTCGAGTTTCTTTGCAACTTCTCCATCCGGCCTCTCAAGATTTCTTTGGTCTATCACCAGTTCGATGCTATTGCTTTCAAGTTTAGCTTTTTATTTTTTTAGTTTTAAGTCATGAATTGAAATGAGACTGAAATCCCATTAAATTGCTTTAAAATATTACTACTACTACTACTACTAATAATAATAATAGGATTAAATTGTCTTTTGACACATGTAACTTGTTTGTATGTTGGCAATCACATAGATTTTACGTCTGCTTTGGAATTAGTGAGTAAAGTTTGATTACTATCCTGGACCCATTAAAGCATAACAAAGACATCGAGTTTTACCTTGTTTCATCAACATTTCTCACAGACACAAATCTTTCTCCCACTCTTCTTTCTGTCTGTGTCTATCTATGGTTTTTCACCATACAACTTTTATTTACCTTTGCTGATACCCATTTAAAGCTGTTTGACGCGATCCACAGACCTTTCACATGTGAACTATGTACTGCACCACTCAGCCACGGCGCTAACTTCGGCTGATTAGACTTTCCGAAGGTGGGCGGCGGGGATGCTGCCACGTCCATACCCCATGTATATATATATATATATATATATATATATATATATATATATACAGTATATATATATATATATATATATATATATAGATATATATATATATATATATATATATATATATATATATATATATATAATCTTGTAATAAGACGAAAGTATTAGCATCTCATAGTTTCACCCTTTCCTTCATGGCTGTAACTTTGTCCGTATAATCATCAAGTTTTACCTTTTGCAATTTAAAATTATATATGTATATATATATATATATATATATATATATATATATATATATATATATATATATATATATATATATATATATATATATATATATATATATATATATATATACATATGCAATTATACGTATATATGTATGTATGTTGGTAATACTACCTACGAGGTGAACTCTTAGACTGTATAAAAAAATATGTTGCTAATGTAGTATCATAACTAGAGATCTTTTTTTTTTTTGTCTGACAACTAGCTTGTAAATTTACAACAGGATGTAGCCTTATGCTTTTATTCTGTTTTTCTTTAGCCTATAGCAAACTCCCGAGGAGACTAATAATATTTAAGCTGATTCTAAAGAGTTCTCTCTGAGGAAAGAAAATCACAATTACGCCAATCAAAACACTATAAAGACTTATTACGAATGAATCCTCTCGAAGCAGCTTATCATTACTATTGTGCCGCATATAACGAGACCACTGAGTCATCATATGGTTTGTCTAAAGTTGCTCCTTCGTGAGAAGTAAAATTCGGGTCAAGGTCAGTGCAGTCCTCCGCTACCATAGGATGCATCGTTTCTTTTATTATAAATCGCGTTGTTCTGCAACAGTAGTGTCAGCTATGGGACTTCTGGTATTAGTTTCATTAAAACCCCCTTCTTACTGTTCTTGGGCAAAGGTTTAGAAACTAGGTAGACTGATTTTGTGACATATTCCTTCATCTACAACTTGAACTGACTTGTTACCTCCCTCATTCGGCCCTAACGAGAAACAAGCAAAATATTTCCAAGTTGATAAAGGCGTTAGCCCTGTTGTCGCACAAGTAAGCGACAGTAATTACGTAATGATTCATCATACTTGTGTTTCAACAAAGCAATAGACTTATCACGATTTAAGGAAATTTCAAGGCACAAAAATGTAAAGGCAACTTGACCAGGTCCATGGATATGAGTAATCCCTCCAAAAATTTTATTCCGCCTTTTGAAATGAGGGACTATTGTTTCTCTGTGATGATAGGATTTTTTTTAGACTTTAGGTAGTATTTAAAACAATAAAAGTTAATACTCTACAAGTTCAGTATACGATAGGTTAACCCTTCAGGAATGCTTCAGGAGCTGAAGACTGCTTCAAAGGATCCTGGAGTCGTGAAGACGTCTTCAAGAATTCCCAGAAACCTTCTCTCGTCGTCGGGAGAATATATATATATATATATATATATATATATATATATATATATATATATATATATATATATATATATATATATATATATATATATTCGACGACGAGAGAAAAGGATACGATGATAATTTTTAGCTAAATTTATATCTTTTCTTTTTCTAAATATTGATATTTTCGTGGCAATAAAGCTTTCAAGAAAATTTCATAATTATCATCTGCTGCGAAAAAGAATCATTGTCGCCTGGTAACGCAATATCTTCGTGTTTTCCCTGAAGAAATTTTAGAATCCTTCCGTCTACAGCTCCTGAATGGACGAGAGAAATGCCAATCGCGCATGCGTATACCGCCATAACTCAGTAGGTGTACTGACTCCAAGGCCTCCGGCCCTCCAGTTGCCATGTCCGGGATCCTCCAAGTCGTCTTAAAGCCTTCTTAAAGCTTTCACAGACAGCATGTGAGCAAAGAAGGCAAAGAGCATGATTAAAATGGACTGGATGACGAAGCAGATCGGCTAAAAGAGATTTTCCAGAGGGAAAGGTGCATCAGGAGGATGGCAGATAACTTCAGTCTACAATTGTTTACTGATGAAAATATGGACTACTTCGCAGAGCAGTATGGAGTCGAGGTTCCTGCTTTCTGCCATTGTGGATCTATACAGAAGCTCTACAGTTGTACTGTCGCTTAAGGACGCAAGTTCTTCTTTCTGAATAAGGAAGGAAATAATCAAGAAGAGAGGAAGGCAGTGGCATGGAGGAACTGAAGAATTTATACGAAATAAAAGGTAGAGAACTTTAGGCGTTTTCTAAGTTGATTGACAGGAGATTTTGGATGATCAAAATTACCACTTGGAGCATTTCTTTGTTCGAAATAATAGAAGGAAAGGAATAAGGAAAAGAGGACATCGGCGTGGAGGTAAACTGAAGAATGTTGAAGATGAAAAAAGGAGAGAACTTGAGGTGTTAGAAGCTGCCTGAAAGATTTTAGATTCCCTGAATTACCTTTTGGAGAAGCAAGATAAAGTCGAAGGGATGATCAGTATCATCAGTAAGAACTCTAAGTAATGGTTAACGCGATGTTAAAATGATCTAATACCTTCTGGATTTTCCTTGAAGACATTTTGGAATCCTTCAGTCTCTGGCTCCTGGAAGGACGAGAGAAATGCCATTTGCACATGCGCCGAACTCCAAAGTCTACAGGAACAATCTCTGAGATGCTTCAAATTGTCTTGAAGCCTTCAGAGAGAGCAAGTGTCATATTTGAAAAGCTGGTTAAGAGAAAGAAAAGAGTATGGTGAAGGGACTTGGATATCAACGCAGATTGTTTAAAAGGAGAAGATAAAGAACCTAAAACAGAACATCCTGAAGAAAACTGAATCACGACAATGGAAATAGAAATCCAGAATAGGACAAGAAAAAAAGAAGGCCCTCCTCAGGATGGAGTCCAAAAGCTGCCTACGCAAGTCGTCCTCTAAAGACGAAGGTGAGGCCCAAAAGCCCCCAAGGATCGTCAGTCTCTTGAGGGCAGCCTTGAAGGGAAGGGACCGACCCAGAGGCTGCTTTCTCGGAGGAAGGCAGGTATCCTGCTAGGCTGGGAAAGCGGGCCTGGAGAGGGCCCAAGAACTTCAAGGATGAGGCCCAAAAGCCAAAAAGCCCCCATGGATCGCCAGTCTCTTGATGGCAGCCTTGAAGGGAAGGGTCCGACCCAGAGGCTGCTTTCTCGGAGGAAGGCAGGTATCCTGCCAGGCTGGGGAAGCGGGCCTGGAGAGGGCCCAAGAACTTCAAGGATGAGGCCCAAAAGCCAAAAAGCCCCCATGGATCGCCAGTCTCTTGATGGCAGCCTTGAAGGGAAGGGTCCGACCCAGAGGCTGCTTTCTCGGAGGAAGGCAGGTATCCTGCTAGGCTGGGAAAGCAGGCCTGGAGAGGGCCCAAGAACTTCAAGGATGAGGCCCAAAAGCCAAAAAGCCCCCATGGATCACCAGTCTCTTGAGGGCAGCCTTGAAGGGAAGGGTCTGACCCAGAGGCTGCTTTCTCGGAGGAAGGCAGGTATCCTGCTAGGCTGGGAAAGCAGGCCTGGAGAGGGCCCAAGAACTTCAAGGATGAGGCCCAAAAGCCCCAAGGATTGCCAGTCTATTGAGGGCAGCCTTGAAGGGAAGGGTCCGACCCAGAGGCTGCTTTCTCGGAGGAAGGCAGGTATCCTGCTAGGCTGGGAAAGCGGGCCTGGAGAGGGCCCAAGAACTTCAAGGATGAGGCCCAAAAGCCAAAAAGCCCCCATGGATCGCCAGTCTCTTGAGGGCAGCCTTGATGGGAAGGGTCCGACCCAGAGGCTGCTTCCTCGGAGGAAGGCAGGTATCCTGCTAGGCTGGGAAAGCAGGCCTGGAGAGGGCCCAAGAACTTCAAGGATGAGGCCCAAAAGGCCCCAAGGATCGCCAGTCTCTTGAGGGTAGCCTTGAAGGGATGGGTCCGACTCAGAGGCTGCTTTCTCGGAGGAAGGCAAGTATCCTGTCCTGCCAGGCTGGGGAAGTGGGCCTGGAGAGGGCCGAAGAACCTCAAGGATGGAGCCCAAAAGCCCCCAAGGCTCGCCAGTCTCTGGAGGGCAGCCTTGAAGGGAAGGGTCCGACCAAGAGGCTGCTTCCTTGGAGGAAGGCAGGAATCCTGTCCTGCCAGGCTGGGGAAGTGGGCCTGGAGAGGGCCCAAGCACCTCAAGGATGGGGCCCAAAAGGCCCCAAGGCTCGCCAGGCTCCTGAGGGAAGTCTTAGAGGGAAGGACGCGACCCAGAGGCTGCTTCCTCGGAGGAAGGCAGTTATCCTGCCAAGCTGGGGAAGCGGGCCTGGAGAGGGCCCAAGCACCTCAGAGATGGGGCCCAAAAGCCCCCAAGGCCTGCCAGTCTCTTGGGGGAAGCCTTGAAAGGAAGGGTCCGACCTAGAGGCTGCTTCCTCGGAGGAAGGCAGGATCCTGCTAGGCTGAAGGAGTGGGACTGGAGAGGGCCCAAGCACCTTAAGGATGGAGCCCAAAAGCCCCCAAGGATCACCACTCTCTTGAGGGCAACCTTGAAGGGAAGGGTCTGACCCAGAGACTGCTTTCTCGGAGGAAGGCAGGTATCCTGCTAGGCTGGGAAAGCAGGTCTGGAGAGGGCCCAAGAACTTCAAGGATGAGGCCCAAAAGCCCCCAAGGATCGCCACTCTCTTGAGGGCAGCCTTGAAGGGAAGGGTCCGACCCAGAGGCTGCTTCCTCAGAGGAAGGCAGGTATCCTGCCAGGCTGGGGAAGTGGGCCTGGAGAGGGTCTAAGCGCCTCAAGAATGGGGGCCAAAAGCCCCCAAGGATCGCCAGTCTCTTGAGGGCAGCCTTGAAGGGAAGGGTCCGACCAAGAGGATGCTTCCTGGAGGAAGGCAGGTATCCTGCCAAGCTGGGGAAGTGGGTCTGGAGAGGGCCCAAAAGGCCCCAAGGGTCGCCAGTCTCTTGAGGGAAGCCTTGAAGGGAAGGGCCCAACCCAGAGGCTACTTCCTCGGAGGAAGGCAGGTATCCTGCTAGGCTGGGGAAGTGGGCCTGGAGAGGGCCCAAGCACCTCAAGGATTGGGCCCAAAAGGCCCTAAGGCTCGCCAGTCTCTTGAGGGAAGCCTTGAAGGGAAGTGTCCGACCCAGAGGCTGCTTCCTCGGAGGAAGGCAGGTATCCTGTTAGGCTGGGGAAGTGGGCCTGGGGAGGGCCAAAGAACTTCAAGGATGAGGCCCAAAGGCCCCAAAGCTCGCCACTCTCTTGAGAGCAGCCTTGAAGGGAAGGGTCTGACCCAGAGGCTGCTTACTCGGAGGTAGGCAGGTATCCTGCCAGGCTGGGGAAGCGGGCCTGGTGAGGGCCAAAGGCTCCTTAGGGAGGCCAGTTCTTTGAGGGCTCCCTTGAAGTGGAGTGTCCTCTCCAGAAGAGGATGCAGGATTCCTTGGAGGATCTGATAAGAATATCATTGCAGCTTGATTTCCCATTAATAGACTGCTCTTTATTACTCTTTTTGTGTTTTCCAGATGATTAAGATATTTTTTCTATTTCTTTATTGTAATCTGCATCACTTAGTTTGTATCAAAATTCTCCCGTGCCAAGAATTCATTCAGGGAAAAGTGTATTTCGTATTATTGCCATCAGTCTCAGTGTAGCACTTTGCGCTGGTTCAGTGCCCCAACCTTGGGAACTTCAGAAATCGTTTCTTCTCAGAATTCATTGATGAAGAGGGTAATTATCGTCTTTCCTGGGATCTCGGAGAGGATATTTTGAAGTCCGAGGAGGAAGCTGGTTCTCTTTAAAATTTATAACGTATCGTCAATTTATTTTTACCATTTTATCAATTTCTTGGAAATTTTGTTTTTTATTCCCTTGAGGCCACATTGTCTATTAATGGCGATGATGACCATAGGTACTGCAACGCTGATTTGTATGAGGTCAATGAAACACCAGAAGAGAAGTGCTTAAGACGAAGGACCCAGTTCACGACTGGCAGCCGCGTTTTAACAGGGAGCCCTTCAAGTGCCCTCCTGCCCCGCGCAGCATATGACATGCCTCTCGCTAGTATATATATATATATATATATATATATATATATATATATATATATATATATATATATATATATATATATATATATATATATATATATATATATAGTCTACTGGTCACGTTCACTGGGAAACTATATCTTTTTCATTAACCACATGACCTCTTGATTTCTCCATTTCCTGACAATTAATAGATACGGTTACCACTGGAAGCCTTGAAACTGTATGGCAAGTGAATGCTGTTCTTCCTTCCCTGGTGGGATTCGCATCTACGCCCGTTGCAAGGGTGAGGTTGCCCCTTGTGAGAGAGAGAGAGAGAGAGAGAGAGAGGTAGGTTGGTAATGAAAACGAACCTCAAGAAAAACGTATTTAAACTTAGGTATGCCAAAGCACTCAAGTGAGTTGGCATTCTATGATTATAATTTCCTACCATTGAAAGTAAATGGCTGTATATTTCAATTTCAAAGTAAAATTCGAGATTAGCAACCCTCAATTTTTACCCACTGTGAAAAAAAGATTAGTTGGAGACAGTATAGTACAGCATCTTATTTGATAAAAAATAAGCACTTAGATTTCATTGTAAGAATAATATGTTCAACAGACGAACGATAAGCGCAGACCACAGACACAAATTTGTTCCCCACGCCAGACTAGTTAATACCCAGTCATCGCAAATTCCATGGGCCGTTGGTTTCCATTATTCTCAAGATGTTGCACAATACTATGGGAAAATTTGATTGCATGACTTGCATCAATAATATTTAAAAAGAATCACAAATTTGCCTGTGGGAAATTATCTCAGAGCTGACAGACAAACATGTTACTATGATATACAATTACGCAACGATATATGAAAGATATAGACGCAAATTTTGAAATCAAGAGATGTGATTCCACTTCCAAAAGACTCTGCTTTGTTGCATAGTCACGAGGGAATTCATAACTTTCTCTGACCTTTGAAGGACAAAAAATGTTCAAGATATAGAAGAATCACTTTCTTTGGTTTATGAAGTAACAGGGGTCCCATTTGCAATAAATCGTTCACAGGAGCCTCAGATCATCTCCTGAGATGTAGGAAATTCACACTGAAGTACCATTCCCTCGATATCATTTATTATTCTTAACATAATCATCTAAACTACTGGAAGACTTATAGCCATTAACCTCTTTGAAAACTAAGTGAGCATCGTTCCGTAGCAATTACAGGTACCTGACTAAAGAAATCCTATTTTAAGTGGTACGAAAACAAGACGCTTGCTTTTATAACTACCTGACAAAAGTACCATTTGATTGTGATGTAAAAATAAGACGGTAAGTGTTCACACTAAACAGATACTTTTGATTGATCCGCTTTGAAAAGCACAGATTTCAACAATATATCATTACATTTCACCTCGGGGAGACTCAGTACTTTAAACTGGATTTTACTCTGAACTCAGCACTTCGCGTCGATTCCGATCACTTGAATAGTTCCTTGGTGCAGGTTCCATGATGCATCTGACCCTGGGTTACCTTCAGCTACTTTTCTTGCCGCAAGTTTTGTTGGTGTATCCTGAAAAAGTCCACGTAGACGTTTGGTGAGAATTTTCATATTTTGTTTTAATGTAGGTTAAGTCATATGACTTGGCCTACATTAAAAAGTATACGGTGAGGTGTTTAAGTATATAACTGGTTTTTCAGATGATAACATGTATACTGTTTCAGATGGAAAGAAGATGATGCGTGTAAAGTGGGCTCAATTAATCAACAAATTATTTTGAACTCAGATCTGTTTACAAGAGAACAAACAGTACTGTTGAAGGCAATTGACAGCATAAAAATAAAACAAAAGGCTGGTTTAATTTCAGATGATTGGAAAGGAGAAGAGTAATTCTATCAAGGAAAATAAAAGGGATGTGAGTATGGACAATCGTACAAACTTTGCGCAAAACAAACTAATTTAAGATGACTAGATAATTATGCGCACAGGAAAGGTGTAAAACAAATTTTTCTACCTCGATAAGATGACTAGTCAGTAAGCGAGGAAAGGTGTAAGGTAGATTTTTCTGGCAGAAAACATATTGGTGACTCGAAAACAAAGAATTTAAATTGAGAATCAGGAACGCTGGTAAATTCTATTACAACAAAAGTGAAAATGACAGATAACAGTTTGAAAGATTAGACTGTCCACTTTTCTTAGGATTGGCTTAGCTTGTGCATAATCCTAGGTAAAAGAGTAAGCAACAAACGAAAAAGAGAGAAAAACAACCCAAAACTCACTACGCTCATTAATTCTTTTAGTAGGAATAAGGTCTATGGTTATGTACTCATGAGAACCTACCACTTAGCTTGGGGATGAAGGTTCGAAGTCCTTCAAGTATAATACGCGTTCTCCTTGTTTTTCCTGCGGAGAGATGAAACCAGGTTAGGAAACAGATGAAATTAAAACTTTCTTTTTGTACAATCTGTAAAAGGTCATTTTTTTTTTTTTGCGCAGATACAAACACTGTCTTGTCATTCCTTGAGCTCCTTGGTAATTGACTTTTTAAGACCGTGCTGAGAAAACAAACAGTTTTATTTCTAAAAGGGTCGAGAGGGTGTGTGCAGCATAGGCAGTGCTTGAAAACGGTGTTGGTGAGAAATTCTTGGTGGTAATTAATTCCTTTCCAATACACGGGAAGAGACAAAAGACTTGGGAAACAAGATCAGCCATAGATGGAGAGGAAGGGACAGACGAAAGCTGATGATGAGTGTAGCCATCAAGAAGAGTAAGAAAATGAAGAAAAAGAGAAGAGATCATCAGATCTAAAAAGTTACGGACCGTTCTGAACTGAAAGTCTCGGATGATAACAATAAGGTCTACAGTGCATTACTCAGAATGTTCGTGTCGTGATGTTCAAGTTTTACTTTATTTCTTGAAAATTCCGTTCCTATGGAAGAGATATCAGCTAAAATTCAAATAATTCCTTTACCAATGAAGTAGTTTAAGTTACTCCTTCGGTCAACAAGTATAAACGTTACAATGGGAAAATGTTTCAATTATCTACGAAGGAAAGCCAATTGACTTTTGCCGAGAGGACGGATAAACAGCAATTAATTAGAACAGAATTTGTTACGTGAATATAAAGACAGGAAAATATAAGTAATATCAATATAAACGAAGAAAAATTTTCTATGTTTTGGTTTCACAGGGTCCTTTGAATGTTAGTAGACAGTTGTATCCTTACGTAATTAATAAAAGTGAAGTAAAATGTCTTGGAGAGCAAATTGATAGGGTATTGCAATAACATGGAAATTTTTTGATCATATTCATTGCTTCCTTGAAAAGTGCGGCAGTTTTTCTAAGATGAGGCAAAATCATAGAACCTACAACATTCAGCAAAAGGAGAAAATAAGTACAAGACATACGAGATTGAAAATCAGGCACTTGGTACTCTGTTTTCCCACAAAAGTACATAACCAACATAACAACTATCTATCTATCTACACACACACACACACACACACACACACACACACATATATATATATATATATATATATATATATATATATATATATATATATATATATATATATATATATATATAACAACGAATATAAAGATCTGATGAAAGCATATCTTGGTCTAGGCAAATAACTCTATAGGAAACGTCAGGTTCAACTACCAAGGTTTCTATTCAACCCACAGTTTTCCGACATTTCTTTTCTACCTACAAATTTTAGAAGTTCCTCTTCATGTAAAGGTACTGAAGAAATACTTTTTGGAAATAACAATAGAACGATCAGTATTAACATCAGTACGACTTTGCAGTCCTACAAAATAAAAAGAGTGTTTTTCAAATTTTCCTAGAAAAAAAATGTTCAGATTCTCAGTCACAACGTGCAGAACGTTTTCTATGAAGATTATTTCAGAAAGCAAATAAATTCCACTGTGAGGTTATCTTACTTCTTTTCTTTATCAACTTCTCCTCTTCATTCTTTGCTAAGTCCAGCGCGGTTTTACCTGTTGAAAGAGTTTCTAATCAGAGAAAGCAGCAATTCATGGTTTCTATATTCAATGAACGCAGCAATATCAGTCCGTATACAGTTTACTTGGGCTAACATGGAAGATAAAGTTGATATTTACCGTTCATGTCTCTGACCCTGTCGTCGGGGCAGGACTTGAGAAGTTCTGTAAGGGTACCTGTTTGTGCTCCCTTGGCGCAGAAATGCAGAGGGGTCCGTCCTGCAAAAGTTTTTCAGTTAAAAACAGGATGACACCAAGAAATACAGTGGAAAATATCCCGACCTCTTGATTTCAAAATTCAAGGGTTTTGTGGGTCATTTCAAATTATATATCACAATTGATAAATGTGTATTGTTCGTTATGTATTAGACTTCAAACTAGGTTTTGAAACACTCATAATTATCTCCCCTTTATGGGATTTATCATCAACCTTTTCTCTGTTGTCCTTGTTTTAAATGGTGTTATGACACATTCATCTTCCAGTGCTATCAGTCTTTATGTGGCATTTTGTCATAGACTTGGCTTGTTTTTCAGTTCTTCCCTTAGGTTTCAGAGGATGACCCAGACTTTTTAAAATCAAAGGGTCGGACGAACTGCCCTTCACGGGCTGTTCTGTGAGCAAGAGTTGATACTGGCTTAATGCCAGCTTAATATCAAGTAACTGCGAATCGCCCGATTCATGCAACAAGAGCAGTGAAGAATGAAAGAGAATTGCTATCCATGGAGCACAATTGTGCTTGCTTGAGGAAGGTAAAGGACAAAGACAGATGATATTTATGAGGCGAATTTGAATTTGTTGTTTTCATTTTTTCGAACACAGGGTTCCAATTCCCCGCCTAAAGATGGAGGTCGTGTAGTCAAGCAACTGCTTAGTGGTCCCTACCAAACTAGACTGTGAAAAGTTAAATCAAGAGACACACAATATTACCTTCAACGTTCAGGGCGCTCACGTTTGCTTTTTTTTCTACGAGTTTCTTAAGGATGGGGACGTAGCCGTAATAGGCTGCTCGGTGGAGCGCGCCCGTTTCTGGAAAAACAATAAACAAAACTCAAACATGAGAATTACACGTGGTAAGTGATTTTCACTGAGCCACAAAATAATCTCGGGTTGTAGATTATAGATTCTTCCATTCACCTCCGGTTATAGTTGCCAGAAGGCTTCCACATAGTTGTGTAAGTCTGGAAATATAGGGAATTTTACCTGAAATATGAATGATCTGCGTATATATAATGGGATTTAATTTCCAAGGAAACTAAAATCAAGAGTGAATGGCATAATGCATAAAAAGCTAGTCGGCTATTTAACAAAAGAAGAAGTTCTTCAGTTTTTCATCTTCATTAAAAGTGAATTATCGTGCTTTTTGTTACAGGCAAAACTTCCGTTAATTACAGAAGTACAACTCGAGCGAAAATATACGTTTTATTCTGAGTGGGGGATTTGTTTTGAAGTTGAGCTGACAATCCAGTTATCTTTTTCTGGACCATATTCGTTACGGTATTGATAAATGATACATATGAATGTTTATATAAACTTAGAAAACTATCCAGCTTTTGGACTGCTTGTAATAAATTGAGCACAGGATACAAGAACTGGTAAAGAGTAGTTTTTATTATTCAAAAAGATCATTCAAGTTTTGTTGTTGCAACTGGTCGCCATTGTTAGCCTGTTTTCGGGTTTGATAGCCGTAGGTATTAGTTCAAAAGGAGGATAACAATAAACCTTTAATTTGCAAGATGGATTTCAAGCCTTACTCAAATTATCAACGATGTTAGGATCAGCGGAGGCTCCCAACAAGATGTTGACAATTGTCTCCCGATCCCAGGCAGTTGCCGCAATCAGAGCAGTTTCACCTGTCAATAAAAAAAAAGAGATGAAACGAGACAAGGCAGTATTAAGTCGCTGGATGAACGTAGCATCTGTCACATCTGATATTTCAGAACTTTCAAGACGTGCGTTTGCAAAGTTAAGAATAAAAATCCGCCACTCATTTACCGTTTAAGGTTTGATAGTTGACGTCTGCCTTCGCTTTCAGGAGAAGATTGACCATCACTACATTCCCCATTTTGGCGGCAAAGTAGAGCGGGAAAAATCCTGAGAAGACCGCGAGAATGAATGGGAATGGAAACAAAAGGCGTTAAACAATCTCATGTGGAAAGAGCAGAATGTATTTAAACAAGCAGTGGGGTTAGTGGATTCAGAATTTTTATAGAACAATTAAATGAAAAGGTTGAGAGCAAAAGGAAAAGTAGAATGAGATATACATAAATAAATAGGCAGTTATTAACAGACAGAGATAGAAAGTGGATCCATACATGTATCGAGTAAAACGAAAATAACAGAGGAAGTAGAAGTTTTAATCATGAAAATAAAGTTTGTGATAATAAAGTCTGTGCTAGAACACATAATGTATGTGGAAAAGTATAATGTGTGTGTGTGTGTGTGTGTGTACGACTGATCCTGAAATATTTTTAAAAGACGGAGTCGTTATAGGAAAACTCAGATTAACGAAAGATGTCGGTATAATCTGTGGATAAGGAAAGAGACTGTGAACAGAAGGTGGCTTAATGAACGTTTGACGACAATACTGTTAACTAATTATACTGTAGGGTGAAAGAGTTTGAAAGTTTGAAAAAGGAAAAAATGAAAGCGAGGGTTAATAAGAATAAGCTTATGCGAGTAAACGAACGCCAGAAAGCAGGAATGAATGCCGATATTGAGCTGGAAGAATGGAGGCGATTGACTTAAACAGGCATTTAGGATTTTGGACAAATGATGGTAAGATGAAAAGGGAAGTGACTCATAGAAGGAATGAGGCTAAGGAACGTAGAATGTGAATGGAAGAGAAAGGCGGGAACGATATGATAATTAATTTGCATGGTGTATGTGGAGTAATATGGACTGAATTGTCGAGAAAAGCAAAAATAAAATGATGCAAAAGGACAGCACATGTAGATGAAGAGGCGAATTAGAATGTTCTGAGATTGTTTGCTCCTGCAGAATAAATGGAGGACGATAGCTTGGTGGAAAGGTTGCAGGAATCGGAAGTCTTGCGAAGGAAGGAAAATAGCTCATTAACATTTGATTTGATAGCAGCTTTATGAGACAATTTCTGATACTTTTCCTAAAAGATATCTTTTGCACATCGCATGATGCCCTCCTTGTCTCATATATGAGGTGTTTTACCATCTTGATTTATCATGCCAGCTTGAAGATACGTGTTTTTGTAACCATATAATGTAATATGATTCTCACTACCAACCTCTGTTTTGAAATATTTTACATATGCAAAGTCATGTATAATCATTAATGTTTCCGTATATCTGCATTGTCTGAGAACAATGTATATATCTTTTAAATGCCCATGCTTATATCCCACCTCTAGTTTCGGACTTGGTATTCGGATCTGCTTTTTTGTCCAGGAGAAGTTTGACAATTTCAGTGCTTCCATCCTCCGCAGCTAGCAAGATGGGGGTGAGACCTGTAGGAAACATGTATGCGTGAAAAGACAATAGATATAATTCTATGATACTGTTGAACTGATACGCGGCGCGTTTCGTCTAATTTAGTCGTATAAGACATCGAAGGGACGCCAGTTTTAGTGACCATAAATCACCCAAAATCCATCTTTGACGAAGATGCAGTCTTTATGACTTCCTAGACCTATAAACTGGTTCGCATGATGACGACTTCTTAACTCCTAAAAAATTTTGTGTTTTTGTTTTTCATATAGCCCTGAAAGCCTTGAAGTGCGTACTGAAAGAACTTTTTAGCTATGATTAGCTTAGCTGCTATCTTAATCATTGACTATGATTAGCTTAGCTGCTATCTTGATCATTAACTATGGTCTGTTTAGATGATATCTTAATAAGTAGCTTAAATGACATCGTAATAATTAGCTATGATTAGCTTAGCTGCTATCTTAATCATCAGCTATGATCAGTTTAGCTTATATCTTAATAATTAGCCTAGATGATATCTTAATAATTAGCTGTAATTAGCCTATCTGATATCTTAATCATTAGCTACGATTAGCTTAGATGAAATCTTAACAATTAGCTATGATTAGCTTAGATGCTATCTTAATCATTAGCTACGATTAGCTTAGCTGATATCTTAATCATTAGCTATGATCAGCTTAGCTGCTATCTTAATCATTAGCTACGATTAGCTTAGCTGCTATCTTAATCATCATCTACGATTAGCTTAGCTGCTATCCTAATCATTATCTATGATTAGCTTAGCTTACATCTCAGTATAATGACATACGAATAAATCATTACTTGCTGCCACCAGGAAGCGGTCTAGCCTCATTCCTGGGAATTTCCACGCTCTACATCTATGCTAGTCCTAGTTCAATAACTTTCGCTCATTATTCGGGAATATTTAACAATAATAACATTTCCTTCCCATAAGTGAAGCTCATCTCAACTATCTATTTACGATTAGAATCATTGTATCCATGACATTCTCTAATTTCATGTAGTCTTTCTCATCTCACTAGTCACATAATTGCCCTTGTTAATAAGTTTTCAGTCACTCTGCCTGGGTCCGTTCGTCGAAAATGCACAACGATATCTGTTTGCCATTTGACTGCGCCTCCTTTAATTTAACAAGATTCACGCTAATAGTTTAAAATATATGTTTTGAATATACATAAAAATATTTAATAAAAAACACGCACACTATATATATATATATATATATATATATATATATATATATATATATATGTATATATGTATATATATGTATATATATACATGTATATATACATGTATATATATGCGCGTGTTGTGTGTGTATGTGTGTGTGTATAAACATACCTGTTTTTAATGACTCGGCATTAGGATTCGCACCTTTGTCCAAGAGAGCTTTCACTATGGAAGAAAATCCCTTTTCTGTTGCTATTAGGATCGGTGTGTAACCTGTAAAATATATATTAATTTATACAATATATATACATATATATATGTATAAATAAATATATATATATATATATATATATATATATATATATATATTATGTATACATGTGTATATGTATATATATATATATATACTAAAAATGTTATCATACAATTCATTGAGGATAAAGTACACGATCCTTCATTCATTTAGCAATATAATGACATGAGGTAACAGTTAACAGATGAAAACTTGCCATTGTAAATTGCCGCATCCACATTGGCTCCTCGCCCGAGAAGCATGTCAACGACCTCCTTGTTGCCGTGCTCTGCCATGTGATATAGCGCGGTGTAACCTGTAGTAAAGACTCGTCTTGTTAAAATCTTTGACCAGTAGTTTCTCTGTTATTTGATATCATGACTCTTCCTTCCACTCAGTCGTCCTCTAACTTTGCTTTCCTCTATATTTGCCGCTTGCACGCTTGAAAGGACTCTTGTTTCCTAAAGGACAAAGCAGGGTACTAGGCCTAGACTTCACTTCAACGCGGTTCCGAAGGGAGCGTGAGAACAACTGAAAGTTGTAATGCGCAATGAATACTTATGTCTTTCACCATCATCAGTTTTTCTTCAAATATCATTCAGAAGGGTAGCTATGCTATTGCACTTTGCTAGTCAAGCTTGAAGGAAGATGGAAAAGAAGGGGTCAGGGGAAAAAGAGATAAGCAGGGGGAGAATTCCAGAGGCTGACAGAAGAGGATAAGAAATATTCACTAAATCAACTCATCAGACAATACCTGATCTTCTCAGAGAAAACGTGGGTGATGGTGATCGATGAGAAAATCTTATGGGGAGGAGAAATAAAGGAGGAGCCCCAAAATAAAAGCAATAGTTGAAATAAGGATGCATAAACCAACATCAATTTGAGAAACATGGCTATTTCTGCGTATTATTCACGACGATTCTTGCTTTCCCGGACGGTCTTTAATGGGTTTATACGTGCGACGCCATCATTATTGTTTAGCCAGCAGGTTGATAATTTTCTCAAGGTCGTACTGTGTCCCACAGTTAGTTAACTGATGAGCTTTGTAGTAAAAGCTTAAAGAATCTCATGGTCTGCTTTCCAGTTACATGAGAATGACCTTTAAAACTTGGCTGAATTGAAGGAGAAATCTCAGAATAAAATCTTAATCACTGACAAACGAACCATTGAACTGTTCTGAGTAATTCGCCGAGCATAGTTTATTGTACAGTTGTGGATCCCTTACTGAAAGATAATATTCTCCAACTGAGGTAGGATTATAATTTTGTTTTGTAAATAGGCGAGAATGGTTAATCCTGTCTTATTTGGACCCACTGTTGTTTGTTATCCAAGAGGTTTGAAATCCAAATGGTTGAGCCCCGGCTATTTTGGATAAGCGTAAAGGATGTCGTACTTCAGACCACTCGAAACCTTCCCTTAACCAATACAGATAACTAAATTCTAGCTTCACAAACCCGCAGCGTTTTATCAGTGGTTTAAGAACCATGATGGAATCAACATCCGTGCGTACTTGAGATCACGAGGCATTGTTTCACGTTGTGCAAAGTGCGTGTTTTGTTCTGGGAGTTTCTAGGGATAATATGAGCCTCTCATTTCATCTTTTTTTTTTTTAATTGAGCAGATAACTTATATTATGTAAAACTTCTGCATTTAAACAGTATCGATGCCAATTTCGTTAAAGCTATTATTGCCAGTTTCATCTTGCTTTCACATTACAATGAAGAATCAATCATATTAAGAATTTCAACTTAATATTCATACAGTCCTTTGATCTTTCTTTTATTTTCAGGTGGAATAAACCCACAGAACGCAAATGGGTCACTTCTTTGTGCCGGTTAAGAAATCTAACCCGGGTTCGTATGAGAAGCATAGAGGAAGGACGCCTTTCTGCGGTATATTGCTCCTGTTTCCCCTCTCCTCTGGATCCTCAGTTCTCCCAGAGTGCAATTCGTCCTCAGACAGCTGAAGGAACTTAACTGAACTCAGTTCGTTAACTCTGTCATCTCCGGATTCAAAAACCTTGTGTTTACTCGTAAGTTGCAGATTTCTGTATAGTGTTTAATGTGTAGCCTAAGTTCTACAGGCAAAATTTTTTGAGCATCTGCCTCACACGATCGCCTTTATTTCGCGCTACTGTGCAGTTAAGATGAAGGCTTAGAGTATACTCCGACAGGCCAATGAAGAATTAGAGGAATTCATTTCTGGTGACAGAAATTCATTTCTCGTCATAATTTGGTTCGGATTCCACTATAAGCTGTAGGTCCCGTTGCTAGGTAACCAGTTGGTTCTTAGCCACGTAAAATAAATCTAATCCTTCGGGCCAGCCCTAGGAGAGCTATTAATCAGCTCAGTGGTCTGGTTAAACTAAGATATCCTTAACTTTTTCTCTATCGATAATGAGTCCTTATGCCCAACCTTCACGCTGCTTGTGAAGTTGCCTTTCATGCTACATGCTTGTTCAAGCCAATATTCGATTGTTATTTCATTTTATGGAATTTTTTTGTGAGACACCTGAAATTTTTTCACTAGTGGTTTCGATTAGCACATTTGTTCCTACTTGGTGGTCATTACAGAGAAGAAATTGCAATGCTGTAATTGCTTACTAATTTTATTTTTATTTTCCATTTACATTTTTGTCGGTTTCTCATATTCATTTCAGATTTCCCGATATAGGTCTAATAATTTCATACCTGTTACTGCTGACGGCTGAACGTCCTCTCTTTCTCCCTCAATGTTGCGTTCCTCAGGAGTCTGCTCTCTCACCTAATTGTTTTCTTCTCTTTTCTTATCCACGACTGTGTTGAGGATTAAACTCCCACGTTTTATCCTTACTGGCTTCTCAACCATCTTCTGTTGATCACACTGAATTACGAAGTGCCTTATTACTATCTAGGCCCATTTAATTTCACTTCTAATATCTATCTGCGCTTTGAGCGCTCACGTTGATTGTAACTTGCTTTGGAATGACCTTGTTATTCAGATTGCTAAATAAGTTATCAAAAGTTTTATGTTGGGCACATTTGTTTTTGTTTGGTGTACCGCGCTCTCATTGGAGGTGCTTCTTCTTATGTCTTCCTCCCATTGGCGTCGCTCCGGGCCCGGCCACTCCCCGTCAGATGCTCCCCCCCCACCCTGCTGCTCCCACCAAGTTGAAATTCCCCTTGTAGCTAAACAAACTTTAACCCTCTGGTGGTCAAAAGCAGAACTATAGTTACAGGCTTTTAATACAAATGACATGTTTGTTCATGATATTTTGATCCAACTTATTGTTATCAATTTATGTATGATGTGACTGAAATTGTAGTTACGGTTTTGAATAGGTGCAATGCAATTTGCTACTGCTACTTAGAGTCAATTTCCATGGAGGAGATGAGGAGGGAATGGGATAGGTTGAAATTTTGAAGAGATTTTGGAGGGTCATAAGTCTTTTGTGTTATTGATGATATGCACTATTTTGATATATTTACATGACAAAGATATTATGCTATAGTTGAAAATTAAAATTTGATGATAGAAATTAGGCTAGTACTGGATATAAGGTTGTGAGGAAGTTTACATTACAGTATCTGATACATTTGCATATAGTAAGAGTTGAAAGTTTATTGAAAATTGAGCTCTATAATTTCAAATACAGGTTTACTAATTACTAATATTATTATTTTCCTTCATTCGCATGGATAGATATACATTCGAGAATAGTCTATTTTACTAATCACAGAATTGGCACATTAGCTTTGTGTAATTTTATTCGGCGCCCCCCTAAAAATCTTGGTCCCACCTACGCCACTGCTTCCTCCTCATTTGATCAGTGATGCCCCTCTCACCTCACCTCTCTATCCTCTCTGCTGCAAGTTCTCTATCTCATTCTTTTCTACAGGAAGTCTTTTGGTCACTGCTCCGTTAAGTTCAAGGGAGAACTCATACTCTCCGTCGGCTTACAACAGCCCGTCAGGCCACCACATAATATCACTCACTGCTCTTTCGTGTTCATCGTACGACAGTGTTGGGAATTCACCTCCTGCTTCTGTCTTTCGTGACTCCTATAACCTTCCACCCTTTAAGAGGCGGTCTACATTTTTCCCGTCGATTAATTTCCCCCTTCTTCCTTCCTTTTTATTCTTTTCTTCGGGACCGGGCTATAAAAGTCATTAGGTTGCGCGCCCTCCCCTCTCCAAATGACTCGGAAATTTTCTTCATTCAAATAACATTTGAATGTTGAATACAAAACGGGATGTTTTTCGCTCTGAATTTCGGCAAAAACAAACAAACAAACAAAAAACAGTATGAACGATTCGGTTGACAAGTATTGACATATTGTAAGTTCGTGTTAGAAATAAAAATGAAAGATTTAGCGTAAAGGTTTAATTTCTCACAAAGGAATTTTCTGTGACCAAACAGGACCAACTTACCAGAAGCGCTGGCACGAGAGACGGTGGACCCCTCAGCTACCAGGAAGTTGACCATTGCTGTATCGTTGTTGTAGGCTGCCCAAAGCAATCCCGTGTATCCTTTCTGAAGACCTGCAAATGATGAAAAGCCATTTATGTTTCGGTGGGTGCCACTTTCTTGGATATCGTTACCTCCCATGACATGTGAGACAGAATGGAGGATTTGTCAGAACTATGACAAATCTTGGGAAAAAATTTACAGTTTCTACTCCACACGTTTCTTTGGCTCATGAAAGCTCTGTCCAAAAAGAGCTACGATAGTTTTTTGTCTACTTCTACTGCAACCACTTTCGTTAATATAATATTCTACCACTGCTACTACTATGGCTATTACTGCTATAGTTAATGTAACTAAAAAAAAACACACACACAGAGTAGTCAACGGCTTAGGTGGTATACAGAAAAAATTTCTTTAATTCTTCTTTACTTGTCAGCCTTGAGAAATCAGCTGATAGACTATAGTTCAGAGATGAAACACACATACAACAAAATAGTCTATACAACATACACATACAACAAAATAGTCTATACAACATATATATACAACAAAATAGTCTACACAACATACACATACAACAAAATAGTCTATAATGAAAAATAAACTTAT